>NC_042632.1:56794514-57110420 GCF_901001135.1 Rhinatrema bivittatum | reverse complement strand
TTAAACTAAAAATGTTTGGCATCAGGAAACTTGTTTTCTGTGCATATGAAGCTGCATAATGTTTAGATTAAATGTCTGAAGGAGGAGCTGCTGCTGCGGCTGAAACCCAGAACGGGTCTAAGTCTGAATTGTGAATTCAATAAATGCAAATCAGTGAAATAAAAGAAATCCCACCTAGATCAGCCACCGGTCCTGCCAGCTCCCACCACGCACACCTAAGCCCTTCCTTAGTGCATGGATATAAAACTGGAGGGGGCAGGAGGAAGATAAATGACCTGATGAACTATTTTTCCATTTTAATTTTATTGGCTTGGAAAAGCATTAGCAAGGCTTTATCAACCCTCTTTACAATTTTGCTCGGTTCAACAAAGGGAGATTTAAATGCTATTTCTGGCCCTGCAGTAGTTAAGGACAAGACAGACTCTTTCTCCATTCATGAGAAGTGCCTTCGTCCTGCTTTCTGAACTGCTATACTGGTACCTATGGATTCGGGGTACACCCCTCACTTCAGCACTTCTTACCTTCCCTCCCTCCCTCGCTCCCCTGCAGTTCTAACCATGAAATGACACAAAATTTGCAGCTGGAACATGCGGACAAGTCTGGCCCTAGGCCAGGAGGTGGTCTTGCAGGAATGAGGGGTCACCTCTATCTGCCATGATCAAACAGCATCTGCTCCATCTGGACCAAACCCCTCTCCCACAGAGTCAGCTTGGACAGACGGACGCCCAGACAGAGCAGGTGACCATGGCAGCACCTTGTGCAGGGCACAGCTTGCCCACTCCTAGGACAGGCCCTGTGTAAGTGTGATGAGAACGTCTCAGCACTATGGTGAGCGAGAGAAAAAACACACGCGCACACACACAGAGACAGACAGACACACACACACCTACTGAGGATAGTACGTGATTCGACCATGGAGAAAAACACAGAGCCCTTGCTGGTTTTAGGGATGTAAGACAGAGAAACCTACATAAATCAATCAGAACAGACCTGTGTAACCCCTTGTGGGACACACAAAATGATGCCTGTTAGTGAGCGAACCACCAGGTCAAGCAGATGGTGCAGTGACTCGGGCTCAACGGCAAGGAGAATATTTACTAAGCTGGACAGGGGAAGCTCTAACACCTCTTCTCTCTGTGTCACCCCCAGGATGGTTGCACACCTTTCTTCAGCATTTTACCAGCCTCTGTCAGATTCATGCCTTGGGAGGAAGCAGGGCTTCACTTCAAAGGTATCTTCCAAACAAAACTATTTCACAATCTGGGGATACCAGCAGTCAAAGTAAAATCACCGAGGTGGTTAGGGCGTCCAGACTTCTTCTTACAGCATTATTAGCAGCTTCGGCAACAGCAAGACAGACAACAAAGCTTTCTTCCTTCATGTACTTGATAAAACTGCCATCATCACTCCCTAATTCTCCGCTTCAGTAGGACTGAGCACTCGCATTCCCCTCACATCTCTGCGTCTGTCTAGGACAATGCAGGTTCCTCCCGAGATAACGGTGGAGCCCTTCTGGGCTGCAGCACCCTGGATCCCCCCCACGGATGTGCGACTCCAGCCCGCTTCTTCCAGCTTCCCTAGGGGAGAAAGCCCCTGCAGAATCCGTTCCATGAGGAGAGGCAGCCCAGCTTCCCAGTGGCCACCCCCCCCCCCCCCCTGGATCCCCCCCATCAAAACGCTGAATTCCACGTATAAGGTGTCAGAGGAGCCCCGGACACACTGTACACATCATACATGACCTTGTCATTAGTCAGTTTGTTTCATTTGATTTATATTCTGTCTTTTTGTGGCACTTCAAAGTGAATTACATTCAGGTCCTGTAGGTATTTCCCTGTTGCAGACGGCTCACAATCTAAGGGCCAGATTCATTTCTATGGGAAAATCCCTTCGTGAATCAGGCAGTAGGAAGGAAGAAGGGGCTTGCCCAAGGTCACAAGAAGCATCAGCAGGAACTGAAGCATTCCCTAGCTCTCAGCCTGCGCTAATTAATATTCACGCAAAACCCTTCCTCATTGGCATGTGCTCCTACATGGATGGCTACGCCGGGCTAGGAAGCTGGCAATATCTATCCTTCTTAGATGCAGTATTTATGTTTGAGTTTAAGTTTTATATTTTTTTTTATTGAAAGTATTATTGAAGTTCTTGTATTTGATGATTGTATTGCATTTTTAATGTTGTAAACTGCACCGACCAGACCCTTTCGGAGGAGCGGTATACAGGAATGTAGAAATAAATACTTCCATACACTTCAGACTTGTTACATCACAAATCACTCAGAGCAACCTGTTATGAATAAACAGCAGTCTCTCTTTAATAATTTTTAATGTACAAATAAGATTACTTCTCTCTCATGTTAGTGGTACTGGATTTGTCGTATCTTATGTCAGAGGTTGTGGCTATGCTGGTTGTATAATACGGGCCATGGTCCAGAGTCCAAAATGGAACGAGAGAAACGCGACTTGGTCCATGTTTCAGAAGTCCTTGCTCCCTGCTTCAGGGGCAGGAACGTCACTGCTTGTTGATTGTTCCCCAAGAGCAGCGTCTTCAGCTGCATCCCATTCCTTTGTGTAATACACATAACAGGGCTTTGCAGCCAATGCTTGCTCTATAGATGATCTGCGATGCAACAAGTCTACATTACATGGTTTAAGTCACACAGTAATGTTTTGGCAACGTGCACAAGAACATTGGATACCGTTGTGGGTTGGTGGGGTTTTTTTTTTTTTTTATTGTTTCCACCTTCGGATATAAGTTGTTTCGCAGTTTTACGCTGCCGGTTCTGTCGTCTCCAGCACAGCTGATTATTGCATGGAAGGTTATATTGGCAGCTGTAGTCACAGGTTTGTAGGGTTCATGCACTGTTGGCTCACGTTGTACCTGCTCCAATACTTCCACATTATATTCACTACAAGACACTTATTTCTTCTTCTGGCTGAATGTTATTATCTGATATTTCTACTGTAACGTCTGCATCAGTCCTTCTCTTTCTAAAAGCCAAACCTTTTTAATCAGATATTCAAAAATATCAATAATTCACCCATCTTGACCTTTGCAGGATATTTTCCCCAGGTAATGGCCCTAATAGTGTCTTATGTAGCAGCCCAGTGCTATGAACCAGGGAAGCCAAGGGTCCCATCCTGCTGCTGCTCCTTGTGACCTTGGGCCAGTCACTTCACCCCTTGCCTTGGTACAGACCTCGGGCCTGATTTGCTACGGCTTTTCTCCCATGCTGTGTCTATGGGAAAAATGCTTAATAAGCGAGGCCTTAGATTGTGAGCCCTCTGTGGAGAGGGAAATTCCTTCAGTACCTGAATGTGATCTGCTCTGAAGTGTCCAAGAGGCAACATATGAATAAATACATAAAATGAGATTTTTGTATTTATAAACTTTTCTATACCGATATTCGTTGCACATCATATCGGTTTACAGTATAACAGCAGGTGGAAATTACATTGAAACGGTAGGGGGGCTAAACTGGGATACAAAGCAAAAGTAAAACTTAGGTTCCTGTCACTTCCTTACTATCAAAGACAACAGTTATTTATAAAACTAAAGCATATAAATAGTTATGAGAGTAAGTATGTAATAGTTCTTTCAATATGTACAGGGTAGAGCAGAAGTCTGGCATGTTAAGTAGGTAGGCGAGGTGGATCTGGAGTTGTAGGGGGGGAGGCTTGTTTAAATAGCCAGGTCTTCAGGTTAGTTCGGAATTTGGCGGGACAGGTTTCGAGCTGTAAATTAGAGGGTAATGAGTTCCAGTGAATAGGTCCAGCTATAGATATAGCTCGTTCCCTAGTAGAAGAGAGGTGAGCACATGGAGAATTCCATCGGCTTGTAAAACAGTGAGGGCTCTTCTCAGTATATCCATGGGCTTAATACTGCGTCCTTACAGTACCACCCACCACTTGTAGCAGCACCGGAGGAAAGGGAGTTACCACAGTGCCTAACATAGGGTCCCGTATATTCTCAGGCCTTGCACCCCAACCCAACATCACAAGTGGAGAAAGCACGGGAGAGGAGGAGGACTGCTCCCTTCCTGCTTTCCAGGATCTTATTAAAACATATTAATGACTCCCACTCAGGTACTAACTAGGCTCTTATTTCAGTTTTTAAAGCATCATGAGCTTTCTTGATCTCATCAAGTTTGCCTAAATTTCCAGACCTGCAGGAAATCTCAGTTCCGAGGTAATGATGGAACCTCTCACAGCCCAGCATCCATAGGTTAAGGCTACCAGTAAGAAAATAATCATGGAAAACCAGATACATAAAAAACCCCCAACATGTGAAACACAAAATCCCCATCAGTGCCCCCAACCCCCTTAAATATGCCTCTACTCATCAAGGTAATCACTGCTATATTATGAAAAGCTGATTAGAAAAGTAAAAGGGAGAAAAGAGAGGATGGTGAGGAAGAAGGAAACGTAGCCAAGCCCTGTTGAAAGGGGCTCCAAATGATAAGTAGCCCTCGGCTTTTCCACATAGTCCCCCACTTCCACCAAGGAGCCACCACCTGCTCTTCTACAATTCAAAGACTTTTGTGGTGGCATTGATGGTGGCTTGGATAACAGACAGAAGTTGTGTGTGCCCTTGGAAAAAAATAAAATAAAAAATGGAAGGACATTTCAAAGTAGGAAGCCTTTAGAGAGAGTCGCCTCATGTCCCAAAGACGGTGCCGCCTCCATTAGGCAGAGTGAAAGCAGCGACCTCCAGAGAACAGAGCAAAGTAACAGCTTCTATATAATCAGTCTTCCAGCAGACCAGCATTAGATCAGAGGGCAAGCTACAGGAATAAAATCTAACTTCTTATAAAGCCTCGGAGCCACCCAAACACCAAAAACCCAATTTATTTCACTTTAACAGATCAGTGGGAGCCTGGTGGGCTCTAGGTATTATCTTAGTAACCCAGAAGAAGCTGTAAAATTCCTCTGTGGCTGCCTGGGGGCTTACAGTCTCTTCCCAATCCTTGCTTTAGAACTGATAAGAGCTAAATTCCCTGCTGCTACAGGATTTGTGCTAACAATGACACAGGAGGGATTTTACCAGCTCAGGGCAGAATACATCCACTGCATTTACTGCAGGCATCAGCGAGACATCACAGAAAAATCCATACAGTTGGCCAATCCTACACCTGCAAGCAAATTCTGCACCTGCACCCATGCTCAGCTGCTGTACAGAGTCAAAAGCCTTGATCCATCAGGCTCCTCCTGGCAATGCCCCCTCTTCCTCCTTCCTGCAGTGTCCCTGTGCCTGCTGGCTCCTTGCATGATGAGTAGAAGAGAATGCAACAGGGCAACTGCATGGTGCTCCCACAGGACTTTACCCTGCTGGCAGAGAGCGTGGCAATAGATCAAGGCAGTGCACATGCGCCCTGCCCACCCCAATCTCCACCAATGCTCTGAATAAAATCTGTAGGGGCTCTAGAGTGCATTAAGAGCTGCTCCGACCAGTTACCATGTGGTCATGTGCCTTGATCTCGCTGCTTCTCTCTAACAGTTTCTCAGAGAATGTGAGCACAGTGACACCAACACATCTTAATTTATAAAACAGGGACTACATTATGTTGTAACAGCCTACAGTGTAGTGCTCATGAGGCTGAGTGAAATGGCACTCGCAGAAATTTGCAGTCTCATGGTATGTTACGCAGACTGCTCTTGCACTGTTGCACTGAATCATGGCGCCTTACATTTAGTGCAAACTATTACACTATCACAGTGCACCTGTACCGTTACACTGTATCACAGTGTGTTACACAGAATGCTCTTGCACCATTATACTGTACTAGTGCCTTACACAGAGCACTCCTGCACTATTACACTGTATCACGGTGCACCCATACCTTTACACTATCACAGTGTGTTACACAGAATGCTCCTGCACATTACACTGTATTACAGTGCCTTACACAGAGTGCACCTGTACCATTACACTGTATCACAGTGTGTTACACAGAGTGCACCTGTACCTTTACACTGCATCACAGTGTGTTACACAGAATGCTCCTGCACAATTACACTGTATTACAGTGTGTTACACAGAGTGCACCTGTACCTTTACACTGTATCACAGTGTGTTACACAGAATGCTCCTGCACAATTACACTGTATTACAGTGCCTTACACAGAGTGCGCCTGTACCGTTACACTGTATCATAGTGTGTTACACAGAGCACTCCTGCACTATTACACTATCACTGTGCTTTATACAGAATTACAGTTCCTTACACAGAGCACTCTTGCACCGTTACACTGTATCATCATGGTACTTTTCATAAATCCTTTTCAGATTATCTTCTGCGGTTACTGCACAGAAGTGATGCACAGAACAAGGCTATGCTATCCCGCCCCCATATCTGGTTACAAAGAATTAATTATATTGTTCAGTTCTTTTTATGAGATAACATTTAACCTCTTTTTTTCAGTCATTACTTAAAAATTATTTCCTCTTAGTTATCCTACCGAGACAGGACATCTCTTATTCAACCATGCATCTGTAAAACACACAAGCTCACCCTCACTATCAGATGGATTCAGCAGAAGGTTTTGCTGATGTGCACAACATGCTCTAAATGCCATTACAGATCCAGGCGAGTATAAAATCAGTGAAGCTTGGCCACTTGTTGAGAACTCTGCAGCAAGGGTAAATATATCTCTGAGTTAAGAAAAATGTAGAAAAGGACTCAATTCTGTTGCTAGGAGACATTGTTCTTCATCTTGTGTAAGTTTAACAGATCTGGGAGTCAACACTGAAGAAGCCTCCACAATTTTGAGCTTCGGAGACCTGGAGATGAGGAAAGGTTGAGACTGCTTGGCCAGTCAGGCACAGGGCACAAAAATGCAAAATCAGAACGGCATGGTCCACTCTTATCAGGAAGAAATCCATTTGGCTTTTGCATCCGATGCTGTGCTGATATTTCAGTGCATAGGGCAGTACCATTCAAAGAGCTATGACAATGATCCTGTTTATAGCTCTGGAAATGGCGCTGCCATCTGCACCACTGATGCAGCAGGTGCTGGCGTCCCAGTGAAGTAGCAATCCTTCCATGCATTCAGCTACCCTTGCTGATGGGCAGAACTAACCAAGGCTCTCTTCCCAGGTGTCGGGCAGGGGTGATGGCAGAAAATGCAACCTACAGGAAAAAATGGTACTCCTAAATTTTTATTTTTTTTTGCAAGGAAAAAAAGTGGCTTCCATTATGTGCCAAGAAGGGACCTTGCTGGATACACCAAACTTTGGAGTTTGGAGGACCACATGGCAACTGCAAATGCTCATCACAACAGAATGAAGTCCTCTTTTTTGGGGGGCAGAATGTTTTTCAGGTGTGAAAAGTAACTGAGCTATAACACTAAATTTTTCTTCACAATTTGCTGCAAGGTTTATTATTATTATTGAGCTTTCTGATTTTAAAAGTTTCGACCCTCAATACCCTGCATGAAAATACCAAGAGATGCATCATTCCTTGCTGACCAGAGGAGCTTTCTGTGCAACCTGTGCAAACAGGTCCCAGCCTCCTGCAATTTTGCAGCTGTGGTAAGGGCCAAAAAATTTGCCCCTTGCCGTGTAATTGGCTGGTCCTGGCCAAACTGTCATAGGAGACCAGGGCCTACTCTGAAGAGGTCATTGGCAAGAGGCAGTAGGACAGCAAAGTTGGGCTTCGTTTCCGTTCCAGCATACCCCACCTCCTATCGCCTCACACTCCTATTGGGAAATAGGAGAACAGTGGCCTTGCAGCGCATGCACTTCCCAGCACAGAGGAGGATCGGCCTTGCAGCGCCGTGCACTTCCCAGCACAGAGGAGGAGCGGCCTTGCAGCGCATGCACTTCCCAGCACAGAGGAGGAGCGGCCTTGCAGCGCCGTGCACTTCCCAGCACAGAGGAGGAGCGGCCTTTCAGTGCCATGTACTTCCCAGCACAGAGGAGGTGCAGCCTTGCAGCGCCATGCACTTCCCAGCACAGAGGAAGAGTGGCCTTGCACTGCCATGCACTTCCCAGCACAGAGGAGGAGCGACCTTGCAGCGCCATGCACTTCCCAGCACAGAGGAGGAGCGACCTTGCAGCGCCATGCACTTCCCAGCACAGAGGAGGAGCGACCTTGCAGCGCCATGCACTTCCCAGCACAGAGGAGGAGCGACCTTGCAGCGCCATGCACTTCCCAGCACAGAGGAAGAGTGGCCTTGCACTGCCATGCACTTCCCAGCACAGAGGAGGAGAGGCCTTTCAGTGCCAGGCCCAAACAGAGGAAGAGAACTTGGCCTGAGGCACTACAAGGCCACTGTCCTCGTATTTCACAATATGGAGAGTGAATGAGGGGGACTGCGGTGGGTGGGGGAGGGCGTGAACAAGGATGAGTAAGGGGTTTGCGGGGGAGGGAAGTAAACAAAGGTGTATGAGGGATCCTGGCTGGTGAGTGAACAAGGGGGAATGAGGAGATGGGGTGAAGGGAACATAGGAACATAAGAACATAAGAAATTGCCATACTGGGTCAGACCAAGGGTCCATCAAGCCCAGCATCCTGTTTCCAACAGTGGCCAATCCAGGCCATAAGAACCTGGCAAGTACCCAAAAACTAAGTCTATTCCATGTTACCATTGCTAATGGCAGTGGCTATTCTCTAAGTGAACTTAATAGCAGGTAATGGACTTCTCCTCCAAGAACTTATCCAATCCTTTTTTAAACACAGCTATACTAACTGCACTAACCACATCCTCCGGCAACAAATTCCAGAGTTTAATTGTACGTTGAGTGAAAAAGAACTTTCTCCGATTAGTTTTAAATGTGCCCCATGCTAACTTCGAGTGCCCCTAGTCTTTCTATTATCCGAAAGAGTAAATAACCGATTCACATCTACCCATTCTAGACCTCTCATGATTTTAAACACCTCTATCATATCCCCCCTCAGCCGTCTCTTCTCCAAGCTAAAGTGAAGCTTGGAGAAGAGAAGCTAAAGGAAAGTGATAAAAGGTAAGCAGATTGTGGGGAAGGGCAGCGAACCAGGGAGAGTGAGGAATGGGAGGGAAATGAATGAGGAAGAATGAGGATATGTGGGTGGAAGGGTGAGTGAGGGGATCAGGGGAGGAGGGAACGAGGGGAGAGATGGAGGAGAGTGCCAGGAGAAAGTAAATGAGGGGGATCTTGGGGCTGGATGGAAGAGTGATCGAGTAAGAAGAAAGTGACTAAGATTGTGGGTGGATGGGGAGAGTGCCATTGTGATAGTGAGGGAATGAAAAGATTGGATTGGGTGTGGAGCACGAGTGAGGGTGCAAGTGGAATGAGGAGATTGGAGAGAGTGTAGGATAGGATTGGAGCAGGTTTTGGGTTCTGAGAGGATCAAAGGTGCATTGAAGGGGGGATAAGGAAAAGAGGATGGGGATTTGATTGGGGGTGGGGGAATGTGGCTTCCTTATTTCTCAATCCCTATTCTTCCCTCCAACACCATGCCCAGTTCTCTCTCTCTCTTCATTCTGATTGTCCCTTCTTCTCACCTCCCTATCCCCAATTCTCCCTCCTATTCCCCATTCCTGATCCCTCTTCTCTCCTTCCTTCCGTGCCTCTATCCTCCTGCATCTCTTATCCTGTGCCCTTCCTGTCTAAGATTCCTTCTTCATTACCCTCCTCTGGGATCGCTCTTCTGAGATCTTCTCACCGTTCCCAGATCCCTTACCCTCCCCAGCCCCTTTTTCTTCAATCAAATTGTCAAAGACCCCACGCACAAAGCGGGACACACCCTAGACTTAATATTTCTCAACAACGGCATAACTTTCAATAATAACCCTAAATGCGTCCCTGTCCCATGGTCTGACCACCACCTCATCTCTGCCGAACTTCATATCAAAGATCAGCCTCGTCCCATCTACCCAACTACCACTATACGATACAGGAAACCCTGCTCCATAGACAGTCTCAATAATCTGCTCTCTAAAGAACTTGACAGACTGGAACTCACAGACGCATCCTCAGCTATCAATTCCTGGCTCAAGATTACAAACGAGGTCGCAGACCTATCCTGCCCCTCCATCTCCAAATCCTTGAAATCACCCCAAACCAACAGACATCCATGGTACACTCCAACACTCAAAATCCTTAAACAAGAACTTCGGAAAAAAGAAAAAACAGTTGGCGCAAGTCCCCTTCCATCATCACAACCCTAAACTACAAATCCCACCTCAACTCATACAGACTAGCCATCCTCAAGGCCAAAAAAGACTTCTTTGCAAAAAAAAATCCACAATTTCGCATTTGACTCCAAAGCCTTATTCTCATTTGTATCATCTTTAACTAAACCCTCTCCACCTATCATCCCAGACGAACAAGCAGCCAACAAAGCTTTGGAACTAGCAATCTACTTTGATAAAAAGATCACCAATCTCCTTAAGCCAATCTCTACCCAACAGCCAACACCAACACCCCTCAGCACCACACAACATAATAAAGGATACAGCCTATCATCGTTCGAGACCCCATCATCACTGGAAATTGAAACCATCCTCAACAAGCTTAAACCCTCATCGCATCCACTGGATACCATACCCTCCAACCTTCTACTATCAACTCCTAACACTATATCCAAAGCACTAGCAGATATCATCAACTGCTCTTTAACTCAAGGAAAGGTCCCAGATCAACTCAAAATAGCCATTCTGAAACCCTTATTAAAAAAACCTAACCTTTCCACGGCTGACCCCACAAACTTCCGCCCCATCGCCAACCTTCCCCTTATCTCAAGAGTGATGGAAAGATTCGTCAACAAGCAACTGTCTGAATACCTAGAGGAGAACAATATACTCTCCCCTTTCCAGTTCGGCTTTAGGAAATCGCAAAACACAGAAGCCCTACTGGCATCGTTATCTGACACCGTACTCCTCAATCTTGAAAAAAACCAACCATACCGTCTCGCTCTTCTCGACCTATCTGCCGCATTCGACATAGTCAATCATGCCATCCTTCTCGAGCGGCTATCCGATATAGGAATTCAAGGAGAGGCTCATAGCTGGTTTCAATCGTTTCTGGAGAATAGATTCTATAAAGTCAAGATCAACAACGAAGAATCACCTCCCATTAAATCAATCCGAGGAGTACCACAAGGATCATCTCTCTCCCCTACCCTTTTTAATATCTACCTGCTCCCACTCTGCCACCTACTCTCCAACCTTAAGCTAAAGCATTATATCTTCGCTGATGACATTCAGATACTCCTCCCCATCACAGAATCACTACAAAAAACATGGGCACATTGGAACAATTGCTTACAATCCATCAACACTGTTATCCAGCCTGAACCTCATACTCAACTCAAATAAAACAGAAATCCTCATCATCTCACCTGACGAAAAAAACCATACTCTCATCAACTCCCAAAGTGCATCTCAATTCGCAAAATCATCCATTAACCACTCCCCTTCCGTCAGAGACTTAGGGGTGCGTCTCGACAATCAATTCAACCTTAAATCCTTCGTCTCCAATACAACAAAAGAATGTTATTTTAAACTTCAAGTACTCAAAAATCTGAAACCTCTCCTCCACTTCAGTGACTTCCGTCTAGTAGTGCAGTCTATAATTCTATCCAAATTAGACTACTGCAACTCGCTCCTGTTAGGTCTACCGATCACAGCTACAAAACCCTTACAGATGGTGCAGAACGCCGCCGCGAGGTTACTCACCAACACAAATAAAAGAGCCCACATAACACCTATTCTCTACAGTCTGCACTGGCTACCCATTAAAGCCAGAATCACATTCAAGACATTATCGATGATCCACAAGGATATTACGGGCACCGCACACCTAAACCTAAACTCGCAACTCCGACCTCACACATCACAAAGACCTATCAGATTCAACTACAAAGGTTCCTTATACGCTCCCCCGATCAAAACTTCACGATCTAAACGAGCACTTTCCTCAGCTGGGCCCACCCTCTGGAACTCATTACCACCGGATCTACGCCAAGAAACCTGTCATATAACTTTTAAGAAAAATTTAAAAACGTGGCTCTTCCGGCAAGCATTTCCAGAATCGCAGGAACACTCTGACACGGGCCAAAGAGCAAAAGAGTAAAATTAGTTCACTACAAGTTCCATGACCACACCTCAAGTTCCACGACCGCCCACACCTCTTCAAGGCCCGATTACACCTCATCTGGACAACCCACTTACAACCCACTTGTAGTGAAAGCCACCTCATCTGGACAACCCACTTACAACACACCTGTAGGGAAAGCCTCCCGCGTGGATGCACTAATTCTTTAGTTCATGCATTACTGATATCTAAACACATAAACATTGGTCACTGTTCAGCTCATCATTTATTTTTAGTTATCTCCACATGAATCCACGTTATTTGACAGCCCACCTGTTTGATTGTTCCACTTGTGGATGCATTAATTCTTTAGCCCATGCATTACTCATAACCAGGCCCATAAACATTGGTCCCTGATACCTGTATATCCCAAATTAACACATCATTTATTCTTAGTTATTCTCTACATGTTTTCACGTATCATAACGAGTTACTGTTGTCTTTACATATATATTTACACCATTATCTATTTTATTACATGTTATTTACTATATAGATTCTCGTCATTTGATGAGTCACTGTTTATTTAATATTTATTCTCATGTTCTGAAACTCCGTTTATTGTAACGCCTCACCGCGATTGTTTTTGTTTTATGTAAACCGACCTGATTTGATATTTGTATCGAGAATGTCGGTATATAAAAATGCTAAATAAATAAATAATAAAGAGCCGAACAAATTAACAGATCACAGAAATGTCAGAAAACATTTCTATTTTCATAAGGTTAAAAAATGTACAAGCAGAGGAAAAGTTAAATAGTCAGAAACAGATATAGCATGAAAAAAGCGTGCCAGCTCTCCCCCGACTTCATCTGAAGGACACATTCACATTAATGGGAAAATGCTGGAGCACTGACCACTTTCACTGCAAGCTAAAAGAAGTAGGACTAGCCTGGTCTATCCCTGGGAGCCTGCAGCCAGGAATTAGCCTGCTCCTGGCTCTAGGTCACCCCGAGGTGGTTCTTAGAAAGTCAGAGACAGCGTTAGACTCCCTCAGCAGAGAACACTGCAAGAGCAATTTCTCTCCTCGCTGAGAGCTAAGCAGGAAACAAAATGAGGCAGCTGGCAGAAAGCACAACTAGAGGTATTTTGGGAAACATTGTTCTGCTGTTTTGTTCCTTCAGTCTTAGCTCTTCAAATGCCCTCTCTCACTGCAAACAGCTGGTTAGCAAGCTCCTGTAAGACTTAAAAAACATGGATCTACTGGCTGAGAACAAGAAGTCTCATTGGTTGCATCCCAGCAGTGCCAGCATGAGGTGGTGTTAGCAAACGTCAGAAACGTTCAAGAGAATGAAGGTGAGGGCGAGTGTAGGCTTATCAGCTGCTCCCTGGAACAAGCTGACACCACAGTGTCCCCTGCCCTCTTAGGAATGGGCAGGGATACCAGGCCAAGAAGCCTGATGCTGCCTGCTCAGCAATAGTTCTCCAAAACACAGAAATCTGGACAGATAGAGAGCCACCGACAGCGGGCACAACTCATCCCTCCCCTACACTGTCCTGCCTTCAGATTCCCTCCCTAAGGGGCTGGTGCAGTAAGATGCACATTAAAACGGGTGCTCGAACTGAGTGCACTGCCAGTCTCCTGGGCACCCGATGCCATCTTGTAATGAGCTGCTACAATAAAAAAAGGACTCGCTGGGGAAGAAATATGCATCCCTAATGCTCAAACGCATCGGGCACCCAGTAGGCGTGGCTGTGCACTCAGAATTGCAACGGGTGCTCAGTATGAGTATGAGTGTCTGTTTTATCCTGCTTCAGGTTGCTTTCTGGATGCACAATAGCAAGGGGCAAAATCGGCCTGGAGCAGGTGTATTGTGCATGTAAAAAAACCGTTCTGTACGCATAATGTACATTATACCTTTATTCTTAAACATCGCAAGCAGTAGGTGTTTAAGAATAAAGGTAGGAACCAGCTAGGACACCATTTTTTAAATTTCTCCTGAGCCCTTGTCTTGCGGATTGATTTAATACCAGCATCGGGGCTGGAGATAAATTTGCCACGTTAAAAAGCACACTCTGGGCGCCTGGCGATTTTCTGTTTTGGAGAGTAATAGCCTCATCTACATGGAATTTACATATGATGAGTGCTATCGGCTATGCATTTATTTGGGCGTGCATTTTGGACGCGCTAATCTCCTTATTGCATCAGGAGGTAGTCTAGCGCGTCCAATTGCGCGTAAACCTGTGCGCTGGGCCGAACGCACTTTACAGTGCAGCAGGGGCTAGCGGGAGTCTAATTTAAGATATATCATTAAGGAAGAAAATGGGGGAGCTCTGTCTGCTCATCCTCTCCAGCCACGGTCAAGGGCTGGGATCTCTGGCATTCCAGCAGAATTGTGCATCAGGAGCAGGGGGAAATGGGAGACTGAAATGGTTAAAGTGATGGAAATACTTTTCAGGATATTGTTACCCACCCAGATGACTCCTGTTTTAAAGAAAAGCAATGTCAGTACTGGTCAGCGATCACTGACCCCCACTCCCTGCCACCATGAGGAGAACAAGACAAGGGCCGAATAAGCACAAGAAGACAGCGAGACGCAGAGACAGAAATGCAGCATATTAAACGGGAAGACTTACAGAGCATGTTCAGACCTTAGACAGGAACTGGTCTATTGCAGAAGAGCAGGAGCAGCTTGGACACAGAGGAGCCACTTTAGTGCAGCAGAGAGATGGCAAAAGCAGACAAAGGAGAAGCAACAGCGGGAAAAAGGGAAGAAAACACAGAGATGGTTAATAGAAAAATGACCTCCAGCTAAACTGTTACACAAATGACGAGAACACAACACAAGGAAACTTGAAGTGCCACAGTGTGTCCTTACGTTTCTGTAGACTCCCCTGCCTCTTGTCACTTACCAGAGGCCGATTCAAGTCGCCCTCCTTCTGACCGTCTAATCTAGGGACGGGTGAGAGACTCTCTGCGCCTGCAGCGTGCAGGAACCTTCCTTCCCAGCCCCAAACCTGGAGATCGGCTCAGAACCGCTGCATTGCCCCTTCTCCCTAGCCGGCACTTCAGCCCTTGCACGCTTTACCTTTCAATTCATTTAGTGATGTAGCCACAATCGCGCCTGCTAGGGAACAAGGCCACAGGTGGCTATGAGAAATGGAAAGCAAGGCACAAATCGGATTCCCTGGCGCACAACACAGCCCAGCGCCCTCTTCCCCTCCCGCACCACGGCCCCCAGCTCGGAGAGGAACGGGGGAGTCACTGCTCCATATTTTGTTTCAGGAAGCAGAAGTCCCATTGGGAATGCCCCCTTGGTAGGTGGGATTTCTAAGGGCTCACGTGGCAAGCTGGCAGATTGCTGGGAGTGCGCCAAAGACAGGTAGCACTGGTTTGTGCGTTAGCCACAAACTGGTGGCACAGAAGCAAGGAAAGGTGCGTCTGCAGACAGTGATTTAAGACAGCCAGTAAGCCTGCACAGATAAATACCCTGCCCAATCCTTTCCCAGTAACAGTCAATCCCAGTGCCTTCAGCCAGCGCTGCTATTAACTTCCTTCAAAGGAGACGTTGTGAGCACTTTCCCCCTCAAAGACATTGCTTTTTCACCATTTAACTTTCAATCAAAATCATCAATGCTGGGATTTCATTCTGCACATCCTTAGGTGCTACAATAACAAACAGTAATACTGTGCCCAGCTGGGAAACATTGGGAACATAGAAAGCTGCTCAGAAGACGAGTTCCAAATAAGGCACTTGATTAGACGAGGTGGGGGTGTAGTATCCACATTGCCCCGTCACCAGGGTCTGTAATAAGAAAGGTGCCTAAATTGTTCCATATTACAAGGTAACAGCGGTCGATACTCAGCAGGTCAGTGGCTGGGAAATTTACGCAGATATCCAGCGGAGCACAGCCAGGTACGGGTTCTGCTGAATATAGCAGAATATATTATATATATATAATATATATTATATATAGCAGAATATAATATAATATAATATATGGACAGGCATTGTAAGAGCCCTGTGGGTGCCAAATCTGGGGAGATATGTTTGTGTATCGGCCCAGTGCGTGCCACGCGGATTTTAAGAGGCGCCCTGGGTACGCGTGTATCTCCTAGCACACGAGTAAAATGTTTTTTCATAAAAAGGGGAGAGGCAAGGGCGTTCCAGGAAACATGAATGAAACCAGCGCCTATGAATTTACGCACACCAGCGTACTCTGGGGCGCTATCCGCGTAACTTTACTTCTGCTGTGGACGGCGTGTAAGACTTGAAACAAAGGAATGCGAGTCAGCGGGGTTTTAAGGATCGGGGCCAATAGGGTAAAAGGGAGGCAAGTTAGCTAGGGGGTTTAGGAAGTCCTCTCCTTTACTGGGGCAAACTGGGAACGAACTGGGGAAACAGGTAATTGCGTTGGCACACGTATCTACTGAAATCCTCTCTACGTACACAATCAAGGCGCCATTTGTGCACACGAGTGCATGTCAATGTACCCGTGTATAGCTGGCTTTATAACAGGTGCACATATACTCTCGTATGTTATAGGATCGCCGTGTCCATTTGTGCAAGCCAGCAAACGCATGCAAATGTGCTCCCAGGCACAGGTCTTAAAATTCACCTTTGAGCGAATATCAGCGCTCACCAACTAAAAGTTATCCATGACCCTGGAATGTCTATCACCAGTTCTTTTCATCCAGTCAAATTTTGTGCAGCTAATGAGTTACCCAAACAATCTTTAGCTGGTTAGCGAGAGGAAATATTCAAACTTCAGGATTTGGCCAGGTAACTCAAAAAGTCACCCGGATAGACCCTTTGAATATCAACTGCACAGTAGACAATGGCAGAAAAAGATCCAACTGCCCCCTTCACAATTAATTCCTGTCCACACTGCAAGGATACATCCCAGCTGCCAGCCATAGAGCAGGACCACCTGTAAGATATCTCTTCTTTCCCAGGACAGTTCTTCTAGTCTTCTTCCACTGTCTTGCATTCTCTTGAGTAGCCGAGCATGTGCAGCCCCTTTGAAGTTCACATCCGGTACCCTTCCCCTCCTTTGTACAACCATAAGGTCCTGCAACAATCCAAACAGCCTCTAACATCTGCGTAGCTATTAGTCAAACATCTGTCCTCCCAGGTCTCTGTAGCTTTTCACAAGGGCATCCTACCGTCAAGTTGCTGCACTGATCCAGTCAACATGAAAAGCATGTAGCCTGCCAGGTAGACTCAGCTACGTGAGCGTCCGTGTTTCCTCTAGGACTTCCAGTTAATACACAATGTGCAATCTGCCAGACGGACTTAGCTGCTATTCATTCCTGTACTAATAATGATTCTCTGTGCCTGTCCTATCCCCTTAATCTTTCACCCACTGCAGGAGGACATTGCTGACATCCATCATCCTTTCTGTGGAAAAAATATTTTCTGAGATTGCTTCAGAAGCTAGGAGCCTCATAGCATGACTTTTTTGTTTTATCTTTCCACAGAACAAAGGTCTGGCTTTTGAAAATTAATATCATTGAGGTATCTGAAAGTTTCAATCATGTCTCCCCTAGCTTGTCTCTCCTGTAGAGAATGCATATTTAGTTTCCTAAGTCTCATCTCATGGGGCTTCTGGTGCAGACCACGCACCATTTTGCTAGCCCTTCTCGGGACCACCTCTACTTTGTCTATAATCCTTCTGGAGCTACGGCCTCCAGAACTGGGGACAACACTCACCAACATATTCTCCTCTCAAAGGCTGCAAGCTGGGAGTAGTCCATGTGACTTCAAAGTCCGTAGGTACTTTTAGTGGGCCTACTTTGTAGCTGATTTTCAAAGGGAAGTTACCCAGAAAAACCAAGTGCTTAATGCATGTGTGTACGTGCACGGGCTATTTCGGCAGGGGAGAAGAGAGGGAGGAAGGGAGAGAAGGAAAAGAGCAATTTCTGGCCAGCCCCCACCCCCTCGATAAAAGAGGCAGCTCATCATGAGGAAAGGCAGCCAATCCATGGCCAACATCCCCACCAGCAGTAACAGAGGCAGTTCTACAAGGGGAGGGTGGAGAGAGGCAGAAGCCCAGTCATCAGTGGCAGCCATTTGGTGATGGTTGGGTAGGGGAGGAAGAGGCAGAAGATCAGCAGCTGTCCCTGACACTCTCCCTCCTATGGTAACAGAGGCAGTTCTGCAAGGGGAGGGTGGCAGAGGAGTATCCAGAGACAACTCTTTGGAAAAGGAGAGGAGGATCAGCAGATGGCCCTTGGCACATGGTAGGGAAGGGGAAGCAGTTTCTTTAAAGTTTTGGGTTTTTTACCACCAAATATTTTAGGCCCAGTAGAAAGGCTTAAACCAGCTCACTGCACAGACACCAAATTATAAAACCACCACCACCTCAGTAGGGCACCAGCTGGAGTGCAAGAGGCCAGTCCAGTAACTCCGTGCACTGCTCTACCATCACATGAGGAACACTTGGCTTTGGATATAAGCTTGGGATTATATAAGAGCATTGAGGTAAAGAACTTTAATATGTCCAGCATTTTCCATCTACCTTCATGGTTTTGGCCCTCTCACTTTCTCCCACTGCTTCGCAGATAAAAGGCAATCTGTCTCCCTTCTCTTGCATGACTTCCTGCCTCTCCTCCATTTCATCCTGTCTCTCACTGAACGCATCTAAAATGGACATGAGCTTCCTGGAAAATCCTGCCACACCTCCCCTATTTTTTTGGGCATCTTTCTACGGACTTGACTGCTCTTTTTTCATCTTCAACTCTGCTCTGTCTTTTCACATCTCCAAATTCATCCGCATTAAGCTTCCAGGTATACAATATATATATATAAAATCTGCACCTCCTTAATGTTTGGTGTATAGTGCTCATTTACCTCCAGGCTTCTTATAGTCTACTGGCCAGTCTAACCCCTGCTCCCTCCAGGCTCTTGAAAATTCTCTTCTGTCACTGTTGTGAGCTCTTGGGCTGAGGCGTGGTTGATGCAGCCCAATAAGTGAACTTACCAGACCATGCCGACAGCTGGTGGACTTGACCTGACAGAAGCTGAGCAGGAGCTTTGCCTATACCAGCCCCATTCATTCTCCGCAGGTCTCATAGACTGGCAGGTCTTAGGTGAAAGTGCCTTAAGAGTAGTCAGAGAAAGTTCAGGTATGGGCTGAGGTCAGGGCTGGTAGAGAGTCAGGGCAAGCAGTAATCAAAGAGTAGTCTGGGTCAATACCAGGCAGCAGGGAAGAGGGTGGTCAGGGTCTGTAGCAGAGGTCAGTACCAGAGAAACAAGCCAAGACACACAAAACACCAGGAGACAAGGTAGGACAGGGAGACAGGCAAGGCAAAGACCAGCACAAGAGTATTTGTTCCAATTTCCTCTCATCTGCTCAGGTTATTTATTTTAAAAAAAATGTATATCCTGCACACTTCCAGCATACATGGCTGGTAACAACCTTACACACCTAGAATTAAAACAAAGACAGATACAATATACAAGATAAAAAATGAAAAAGGCTTATTCCAAACTGGAACAAAATCCTTTGACATCTAGGAGTCACCTACATTGACTACTTGCAAGGTCAAACTAAAAGTCCATATTTTTCCATGACTTCAACTGCACTTTTAACCAGTTTTCAGCCACCTCTGCCAGATAAATAAATGTAGCTTGCCTAAATAGGTGCAAAACAGTAAATTATTCCAAGA
Organism: Rhinatrema bivittatum; assembly: GCF_901001135.1. NCBI lineage: Eukaryota > Metazoa > Chordata > Amphibia > Gymnophiona > Rhinatrematidae > Rhinatrema > Rhinatrema bivittatum. Next base: position 57,090,736 of record NC_042632.1, on the reverse strand, counting down.
TTTCCTCCAAGTGCCTTTTACGGACTTTTCGGGAACTGCTTCCAAAAGATAAACCTTGCAATAAGCCCAGAAGGTCAGAGGGGGTGCCAGGAAGAGAGAATTATAGCACAAATGACTTATTTCAAGAAGAAATTTGCCCTTTTCAAGGGAACACGGCCATAAACTTTAGCTCCACACCCATCATGGGGGGGGGGGATTCAACTTGGTTGACTTTTGTACATCTCTTTTGGAATACTAATTTAAGAATGGTTTATAGTAATTCTGTAAAAGTCACTTTTTATGATAAACAGTTGACTTGTCTTTGCAATAAACAGACTCAGTTCATGCAGTCAGTGTGTTAAGTAATGCTGGATCCAACCACATTAACCCAACAGATGTTGGCAGATAAGAACCCTTTGGCCCACCTCCTGTGCCATTTGCTTCTGCCTACACTGCTTTAGCTGAGGGCATCTCCCAGGAGTCCAGCTGTACCAGCTTCCACTGTCCCAGCTGTGGCTCCTTCATTACTTGTATCTCCCCCACCCAGTGCAGTAAGGATATCTCCCAGCTGTCACCTGTATAAACTGAACTGCCTGCAGGAGATCGCTCCTTCTCCCTAGCTGGGATGCCAGGCAATTGGTCACTTCCCCCACTATATCAGACCTTTGCTAACCTTGCCTCCTCTGCTTGGAAACCTGCAGTCCTGTGCATGTTGGCTGTTTTCTCCCCTTTCTGGTCTTCTATATTACATGTGATTGAGTATAGACAGTTGGATTTTAAAACTAGTTCAACATGGGTGATTTAAATTCTTAACTGGAATTTTTTTTATTGGAGATTACATCTCCAAGCATAAACCATTTGAAAAAAAGCAGCGAGGACAACCAAAATTTAATACTAAATTAAGTTTTTTACAAAAAAGGAAGACTAAGTAAAAAAAAATGTAAAAGCTGAAATGATCCCTACCATAAACTTGCACTGCAAGGGAGGATGCAGAAAGGAACGTGAAACTGGTCCCAAGTCTTTTTAATCCCTCAGCCTCCACCTCTAGAATGCATTTGTTTCAGACGTGGAGTTTGTATCTTTAAGAGTTAATGTTGATACCCGTGACATTTATTTATTTTCAAAGATTTCTATCCCTCACGCTACAATGTTCAAAGTGGCTTACAAAATAAATCATTAAAACTTGTAAACAAAAAACAATAAAACACACAAGAACAAAACAAGAGTTGCTCAGGCATCCCTAGGTGTAGATAATCGCCCTGACAGAAGCCAACGAGATAAAAGTACAGAGGAACTAAAGCTTTCACTGCTCTGTATTAAAAGCTTTTCTAAACATGGTTAAAGCTGGTTTTGTCAGGAGTCTGATTTCTTCTGGAAGCAATTCCACATCAAGAGGTAAACAGGATGGGATTTCCATGGCATTTTGTCTGTTTTTGCTCCCCTGGAGCAGAGACGAGTGGATGCATCATCCCCCATAGAGGGAGTATTAACCAAACCCTGCTCCAAAGCTTAAGGTCCAGCTTGTTTTTGGGAGGAATCATGGGGACAGAACCATTCATCTCAGCTGTTCTGGATCGGTGGTCACAGCTCCCTCTACCTGCCTTTCAGCATTCCCAGTCCCAACCAACCCGATCCTGGCAATCAAATTACTACATCCCGGAAAGTCTGCTGCCTAGGAATGCATTCAGTGAGGACCATCCCCTAAAGCAGAGGGGACCCCACAGGAAGAGCAGGATCTTGCCTCTGTCGCTCCCACTTTGTTTAATAGGGTAAAAATCGGCCGCTACTTGAATGACAGCTTGATGCGAGTTCAAGTCTCTGCCAAGCCCTGCTTGCTGCTGACATCTGCCATAAACTTTCACTTCCTGGCCAATCACAGTCTGAAATCTGTTTTGCAGAAAGACTTATTTGAAAAGAAAATATTTTTGCTAATACATAGACTGCCTCCAATCCTGCTGCAGTGCTAATCCACACACGATTTTAACACAAAACAACCTTGCACCATTCCGTGCTTTTGGAAGTCCAATCATGATTCTAGAGAAAGCCTCAGTCAGGACATGCAAGGACCACGTGCATCTTACACAGCACCAGCGGTGCAAACACAGCCTCACAATACCAAGACACCTTTCATTCAAAAGTGGCTGCAGCGCCAGCAGTTTGGGAATGTGGACAGAGGGAGGCATGGGGTGCACTTTAGGCCTGCATTGCTGCATGGCATAGCAAGCTGGCTTCTGAGACACCTTTACAGGAGCAACGAGTTTGTATCTGATAGCTCGTGTGCCACACCTTCCGCAGGGGCTCTGCACTAAAGGTGCCATGTGCAAAACTGTGCAGTCCGTCTGAGAACTTTTGCAAGGCTGCAGGCCTCGTCATGAGAATGGAGCTGCATTTAAATATTAAAGTCCCTCCCCATTAGACAGGAGCACAAGGTCCACTCTGCCATGTAATTAGGAGATGTGTGAGAAAAAGGTCATTAATCCGACAGGCTAAACTGTGCTCAGATTTATGCAAGACAAACAAGCCAGAGATTAATTCAATCAAATAAAAATCAGCGCTTCTCCAGACTAGTACCTGCCCCTATTACTGATGGAAGTCATGACACGCTGCACTATTAAGGAATTCAAATGAAATCTAATCTAATAATTCCTTCAACTCAGCGATGGAAGCAGCCACTGTATACGGTGTACAGAGGCTGCACAGCCGGCTCCTCTATGTGCCAGTGGCTGTCTACGTTTTGTATTGCACTGCTCAGAATGAATAATAGTTAATAAAGCCTCTCGCACGCAAAGAGCATCAGGGATTTGGGAGTTTGTATTGACCATGGATCAGAGCCGTTTTCAAACGGAAGCTTCTATGGCAACTTAGATATCTTATTTCTGGATCTGACATCTCTAGTCCAGGCTTTTAACTGCTCTTGATTAGTGAGTTGCCTGCACCACTGTGAGAGCTCATGATCCATGGTATCGGGGCTTATTTTTCAGGGGGTATTTACTAGTGCTGAGTACTGGTACCATCTTCTTCCAGAAAGAAAGCCTTGAATGAAACAAGATGCGCTCCAAGCCTATGAGCTTCCATTCATTTCTAAAACAAAAATGACTTTTTAAAGCAAAGTTGGTGCTCAGAAAGGTGCCATATTGACCTCACTGGAAAATGAAGCAACACCTACGCACAGCAATGGGCAGCAAAAGCAGCTCCAGACACGTACACCCATAGCCCCAGCAATAGTGCTGCACTCTGCCCTGCCCTGCAGCACTGCTGTGCTTACCTGTCCTGCCCTGCAGCACTGCTGTGCTTACCTGTCCTGTCCTGCCCTGCAGCACTGCTGTGCTTACCTGTTCTGCCCTGCAGCACTGCTGTGCTTACCTCCATGGCTGAATGGAAAACTCAGTTGCCAGGATAAAAACACAAAGCAGCTGCTGGAATTCTTCTGCTAAAATGTGATCGTGGTTTTAGTGTGGAGGATGCTCATCCAGCCGGAAACTGGACAGAGACTCACTACCACTTCATATAGGCCTCATCAGAGGATTGTCCCCCCCAGTTTGAGTTGGATCTGAACCGGTGACCTGGAGGTGAAAGGCTCTTGAAAACCTTTGTGCCATTCGGTAACGCATTGCAAAGTGCAGAGCGATATTGCAGATGCGTCAAAAGCATTGAGGCTTATTGGTTAAGAGTAGTAATCCCATGCCTTCTGCTAAGGGCAGTAACGGCTGCTCTGTGCAGGTCACCCCCATAATTACTGTAAAGGTCAGGGCCCTCGTTAGTTGCCTTCTGAATCCAAGTCCTCTTTTCCCCTGCCACTGAAGCAGGGAGCATTGATGGAGCTGCATCAACAATATGAAGGCTTATTGGTTAAGGGGGGTAACCGCCACACCAGCAAGTTACCCCCATGCACCCTATTCTTCAATTTTCAAAGGCTAGAGAATGGAAATGAAAACAAGGGTGCATGGGGGTAACTTGCTGGTGTGGCGGTTACCCCCCTTAACCAATAAGCCTTCATATCACTGATGCAACTCAACTGCTCTCTGGCAGGGGGAAAAGGGGAGTTGGATTCAGACAACCAGCAAGAGGGCCTCGACTTTTATGGTCTGGGCTACTGATACTCAGGCATGAGTAAAAAAGCACAGGACAGCTTCTGAGGCCAAGTCCATAAGCAAAGCACGTCAGCACTGTCTGAATTTTCGAGAAGGCTCACTGAGTAACTGCACGGCGCGGCAGCTGCTACCCTTAAGAGAAACATGGGGGTAGCCTGCAAGGTAATGCAGATTCTACCATAAGAAGCTTGCTGGGCAGACTGGATGGACCATTTGTTGCTTTTCTGCCGTCGTGACTATATTTAAAATGTTTAAGGTATTCTGCAGTTCTCTCTTTCGCAGAAGCAGCAGCTAAGAATTGCCCTGGCTCAGCAGGCAGCCAGCCAGCCCTGCACAAAGGATTCCCAGTCCTCCCCCTGTTTACCATCACCATGAAGATTATCTCTTAAACAGAGGGGATTGCCTCAAGTGCTTTTAAGTTTCATCTTAAGCTAATATTTGAATTAATAATCACCTTTTCATGCTTGCCTGCACAAGCCTGTACAAACAGGCAAGGTAAAGATAAGAAAAACAAGCCACAATTCATTAGTGATATTACCCCAAATCCTTTGAAGCTGCAACTTTCTTTTTTTTTTATTGCCCATGGTTTTATCTCCCCATTAGCTGCACACATCTCTGGGAAGAGACGCCCGCCCTGCATGTTTTAGCAGCTGAGACTTAACTGAACAGAGAAACATCTTGGTTCATTCAGGCAATGTTTGCATTTTTGTCTTTGTCTGTTTACTGTTTTTTATTGTATTATTTTATGGGTGTTTGGCTTGTAACCTGCTTTGAACATTGTAGAAGCGAGATTTAAAACCAAATACAAATGAAGATGTTCAGCTGAACTAGTAAAGTGAAGCAACAGCTCAGTGTCCCACCACCCGGGCTGCCAACGGCTCTGTATCCCACCATCTGAGGTTCCCATGGCCCAGTATATCACTATGGCCCTGTCTCTCACTATCCTGGTCCCCAAAGCCTGGAGCCTCACCATCTGACCTCCCCAAGGCCTGTGGTACCACCACAGCCCCATGTCCCACCATCCGGGCTCCCCAAAGTCAACATCCCATCATCTGGGGCTCTCCATTGCCCCATATCCCACCATCTGGGCTCCAACATCCAGGCTCCCCAAGGACAACGTCCCATCATCTGGAGCTCTCCATAGCCCCATGTCCCACCATCCGGGCTCCAACATCCAGGCTCCCCAAGGACAACGTCCCATCATCTGGGGCTCTCCATTGCCCCATATCCCACCATCTGGGCTCCAACATCCAGGCTCCCCAAGGACAATGTCCCATCATCTGGAGCTCTCCATAGCCCCATGTCCCACCATCCGGGCTCCCCAAGTCCTTGTGCTCCAACATCCAGGCTCCCCAAGGACAACGTCCCATCATCTGGGGCTCTCCATAGCCCCATATCCCACCATCTGGGCTCCAACATCCAGGCTCCCCAAGGACAATGTCCCATCATCTGGAGCTCTCCATAGCCCCATGTCCCACCATCCGGGCTCCCCAAGTCCTTGTGCTCCAACATCCAGGCTCCCCAAGGACAACGTCCCATCATCTGGGGCTCTCCATTGCCCCATATCCCACCATCTGGGCTCCAACATCCAGGCTCCCCAAGGACAATGTCCCATCATCTGGAGCTCTCCATAGCCCCATGTCCCACCATCCGGGCTCCCCAAGTCCTTGTGCTCCAACATCCAGGCTCCCCAAGGACAACGTCCCATCATCTGGGGCTCTCCATAGCCTGTTGTCTAACTCTTCACGCAAGCTGAGTGAAGCCTCCTGGATGTTGAGAAGGAATGAAAGGACAATCTATTCCCTCATCCTTATGTGGGAGAGTTTAGGGCTGTGGATTGTGGAAAGCTGAGAACCTCCGTGATATATAAAATACTGTTTATCTATAATTATTACGATCTGAAATAATCCTCTAAGCTGTCCAAGTTATCTGATGAACCGACTTCACAAAGCTCATCTATACCATAGCCAAGTCTCTTAGTCAAAAGGTCTCACCATTACATCTCTTGGTATCATGAAGAATACACCGAAGAAATCTCATTAGCACGCTTGGCAGAGTAATTTTGTCACCACCGTGACTGGCTAAAGATTGATGAAACCAAGAATAAATTCCTAAAACATTATACAGAAATAAGGGCCAAGAAAAATATAAAGTGATCTCTTTTTACTGCAATAAAATGCAATGGCAAAATGTTAGTCAGGAGATCACCTTATATTTTTATTTCCATGCATGCAAATGAACTAACGGCAGCTACGCTCCTTAGAACAAATATTAAATGAGCATTGAAGCTTGTAGAACAGGAATAGGATTCTTGGGAATTATTGTCAATGTCTTCTCCGGGGGGGGCAGAGGGACTAACAGGAGAAGCCGCATCCGTAGTTGTTAGACCTGTTTGCAGTGGGGGCTGGGTGTAGAGCGTGCACTGCTGATTTAACCTGCCGTGTAAAGGACGGACTTCCTTTTCCACTAATAATTCATTCCAAATGAAAAATAAAGGCACCAAAGCCGAGTTCTTCATCAAATACTCTCCCTGACTTTGTGCCCAGCTCCAGGCCCCCTGCCAGTGTCCATCGTGTGCTGTCTCTTCCTGCAAGAAGAGGGAGAATAGCGAATAACGAAAAGCCGTCGCTGCTTCCCTCTCACACTCAGAAAAGTCCCTCCGCATCTCTGCCATTTGATCCTATTCCTCAGGAGAGCCTGCGCAATCATCACTCCAGACGCGCAGCAGCAGCTGGATTATCCACACTGGAAGCCTTCCCAGAAGACAGAGGTGTGCCAGCTGCTGCCTCCATCTGCAGACAGACATCTACCATCGTCTCCATTCGATAAGGACCCAGGTCCAACCTGCTGACTTAGAGCCCTTCACTAGCAGAGGGTGCCTGGCAGAGGCAAGAGTTTTGTGTATTCTGCTGTACAAAGACAACAGGGAATGCACTGGCAGAGACTGCACTGAATTATAAATGGTTTCTATTTTTATAATTAAAAGAGAACAGCAACAATTAATCTGTTAATCCAGCAATAGCCCTGCCAGAGGAGTGTTTGCCTCTCCCTCCTGGCAGCTTGTGACGCTGCCCAGCCCCCAGGGCTGCCTGCCAGTTTGGCTGGGGATGTAATACATTAACATGACAAACAGAATTTGCTCTTCACAAGCTCAATTATTTTCTATTGCTTGTAAACAGAAGACAAATTAATTGCACCTTAAAGCAGAGAAGGCTTGGCCTGGACAGGAGTAAGGGCTATCCTAGCATTCCTTAAAAGCTGAATTACCGATTCAGCTCTAACACTGGTGGGTGACCGATGCAGGTGCCATCGGTCATGTCACAGTGATATCAGGTCTAGGGCTGGAAGGACAGAACAGTCACAAAGTAAAATTGAACCATACAACCATTGTCTTCTCTGTACTGGTGTTTTCTGCCTGACCCCTCCCTTCGAAATCCCTGTACCTGACCTAGAGCTCTGCCAGGAAAGGTCTGTAAACGGGGGGGATTTCCAAGTCAGCTAGCTCCGTGCCTTCCTCTTGCACTAAGGTCTCTCGTCCTGGAGAGAGAGCGAGAGGGATCTGAAAAACAATTTCACTTCATGCCATTGGTTTTTTTATTTGTCGTCGTCATCCTGACAAATTTGGATTGAATTTCTCCTTTGCAAGCCCAAGCTCAGGTACTGTAGATATTTTCCTGCACCAGAGGCCTTCAGACAATCTGTACCTGAGAGAAGGGAAGGTGACAAGGAGCAGCTGTGGGATCTGAACCCCGGGGTCCTGCCTCCTGCTCTAACTGCTCGGCTACTCCTCCTTCACCTGCTGTTCTAACAATAAAACCCTCCCCAGCCCCTCACCCAAATCTGCAGCTCCAGGCCTCCGCTGAGCCCCTTCACCACCCCTAATCCTAGGACCCTCCAAGAAAGCCCCCCCAGACTGCTCACACCAGATGCGGGTTCTCCCCTCCCCCGCTGCTTCCTGCTGCGTGCAGGGGGGGGGGGGGGTCAGAGCTGGCGAGGAGGCCAGCTAGAGGCCTGGAGCCATGGGTTGGGGGGAGGATATCCAGAAGGACACGAAAGCATTCTGAAATATCCTTATGAGGTCTGTGTCATTATGGATACAAACACAGAGAGATTGTTTCTCTCTCTAATTTTGGTTGCAGATGAAAGCACATTGCTGGAGCCTAGGCTCAGATACATGTAATTAGTAGATAGGAGAAGTATTGCTGCAAGTTTGAATCCCGCCCTGGGGCTCCTGCCTCTCCTGGGAGCCGTGAATCTATTTCTCACTTCCGGACTGCACTTACAGTATCTAACGGTATTGGCTTCCATTATGCAAAGCTGCAAAGCCACGCACCTGCCGCACCCGGCTTGGCAGATGTTTGATTCTGGCCTCTGGAAGATTACTGCTGGGTACCAATGTTTTGCCCTGCTCCGGATTTCAGAGGTCATAACTTCCTCCCAGCCTCTGTACGTCTTCATTCAGTCTGAGCACCAGCCCACGCATTCCAGAGGTGGCTGCGTGCATGTTCCTGACACATCACCTCAAAGAATATTTAAATCCCATTTGGCTGCTAGACACAGAAATTGAAACTGCTAGTCACCTACCTCTTTTCCTGGACTTATGAATAGTGAGCTTTTTGGAGCTCCCTCATTTACTGCATGCGTATGATGAAATTGGCTATTTACTGAGTCCCTATAAAGTCTTGGCTGATTCTGCCTTAGAAAGTGGCAGAGAGTCATTCTAATTGCCTTTCATCCTTCCCCAGGCAGCGATAATCATGTGCCAATACTGAAGCACGGGGCTCGTTTATTACATGTCAGATTACAATGAGCACTTTGTGCATGCTCTCTAACACCCTGGCTCTTTCACTGCCGGAAACCTGCATTTTGCTGTGCAGAGTCTCTGGCATGTCCAGCACTGGAGAGACTATTGAACAGGTCTGAGACACCAGCAGAAAGAGGAGGACGTCCGTAAAACCTCCACAAAGGATTCAGCATTACTCCGACTGCGCCTGAAGGTTGTGAAAAAGTGCGACCTCACCGTATTAGCTGCAGCCGAGCAGGCCCCCCCCCTTCCGCTATTATCACACCTTCTGTTATTTCCTGGCACATCAGGTAAAATATGATTTCATATCCTCATCACAAGCACAGTGAATGACAGAAAAATAATCCAGCATTTATCTAAATTCAGCCCAAGGGACAGAAAAGTGTTCTAAGGAATAATCTCACTATGCGGATGATCCTCACTTATTGTGTGCAGTTTCATGTTCTAAGTCCCATGCACACTCGATTACTTCAGTCCAGGTAAAGGTTGCTCTGATTACATCGCCTGGATTTCAGGGCCTGGCGCACAGACCAAGGGCACTGCTAGGCAGACCTTCCAAGTCCCCCATAACATTTTAGGCCTGCTTTGCTGCTACAAGCGTCCGCTATTTGTACGGGTGGCAGAATGAGGGTCAACGGCGTGCACACTTATGCAAAGCCCATGTCCGTGAGCTATTTTACTCTCCCGCCCTACACACATGCACAGGAATTCCTCCTTTCACTGGGACTAAAAGTGCTACAGAAACCTCATGTACTATTCAGTCAGGCCTTTTTCTCCAGTCAATGCCCTCTAACTCTTACTGTCTTCACTGGCTACCACTTTCAATCTCCAGCTGGAAATGTTCAGTCTTCTTGTTTAGCTTTACTGACTTCCTTGTGACTAGATTGGTGCAGAGTGACTGTTTGCTGCACTATTGCAAAATAAAGCAAGCCCCTGGGAAACAGCCAGCTTAGTGTACTGTCCCCCTCAGAGGGCCACACTGTTACAGTTTCTTGGATAGAGCAAAAAGGTATAGGATCACGTCAGTCCTTGAACCAGCTTGGGAAACACAGGAACACTTAACATCTGCACCACAGGGCTGAGCTGGGCATTAAAGCTAGAGAGAAAACATTATGACAGCAAATTGAGTTGTGCTGGTTTATTTCTCCTCTTGCTGTCTGTTTAAGACACAGACAAAATGTTTTAGGCACCAGTCCACGGAAGTAAGTTTAAACCTATTATCTATAATGGGGTCAGCAACTTCAGCCATCAAGAGCCACAAATAGGTCAAGTTTTCATGATATCCACCATGAATATCCTTGGGGTACATTTGCATGTAATGCAAGCAATGCATACAAATCTCTCATGCATATTAATTGTGGATATGCCGAAAATCAGAGCTCTTTGTGGCACTAAAGGGCTGGAGTTAATGACCCCTGATCTACAATATTCTTTATTTGTGACACATAATAAAATAAGAATTTACAAGAATAAAACCTGAAACTAGAGCTTTAAGGATTTGCTCTCTCTCACCCCATGTGGTCTCAGTCTTGCTTTCCTCTTCACTTAGCTCTGCTTACAGGGGCTGGCACATTCTCCCTCCCCCACTACTGGGCCTAATTAAGTACAATCGGACTAAAACTCCTACAGTCATTGCCATGCAGCCTCCTTCTAGTTTTGATAAATGTTAATGTATGCTGGTGTCCAGTCCTTCTCATTAGGAGAGAAAGTCCCTTTTAGTACTTGTCTCTATTCCTACCTGAAAGTTAGAGAATCATAGAAAGACAGGGATGTGAAGAGATCTAGTCCAGCGATCCTCAACCCAGTCAGCTTGGTTGCCGGGATATCCACAACGAATATGTATGAGATTATCTGCATGCACTGCCTCCATCATATTAAAAATATATGTCTCATACATATTCATTGTGAATATCCTGAAAACCAGAATGGTTAAGTAGTTCTTGACAATCTGGTTTAAAACCAATGAGCTTGTCCATCTTCCTGCCTCCAGTAAGGATTCATTAACCCACCCCAGACAGATGTGTATCTAATCTACACTTATAAACCTCCAGTGCAAGAGGATTCACCAGCAGATTTGATCTGTTATTCCACTGCTGGCCTACCCTCACGGTTACAGAAAGGTCTTCATCTCTAACACCTACACATTAACTGAAAGATTACACTACCTCCTCTTTTCTCTCAGCAAACTTCCCTTGTCGCAGCTTTCAAACATTGACCCAACTCTTCTCTTGACAATTTCATATGCTGTAGACCTTCACTCTGTCATGAAAGGCGACCTTCTCTATCAGAGGACATCTATCTTTGCCCACATTTCTGAGGGCTAGGTTTTAGCTTTCCAACTTCAACCGCCATAATCATCGCCATCCAGCCTTCTTCCAGTTTTGAGTGTCATAAAAATGCGAGATTAAACTAAAACCAGCACCTATGTTTCATCTAGTTTAGATCAGTGCCCTGTACAGCTCACAAATAATTATTTCAACAACTGCACCAGTACATAAAGAAGCATGACAACCCAAGCAAACAATTCCATGTGTGTTAATTAGGCCAATAAGAAAGTTGAAAAGTTAATTTAGCACAGACCAGAGAGAAAAATAGGAAGAAATGAGGAAACGTATTATTTCAACAGAACAAGAACAGAAAAAGAATTAGCAAAGTTGAAAAGTATTTGTCCTAGATATAAATATCCCTTCTAAACTATATTTTTTCCCATGTATTTTTGTTTGTTAACTTCACAGGAATTTTTAAAATAAAATTTCTATTTAGTTAAGATAACATTAATGCATCTTGGATGATATCCATTCCATGCATATTGCACAATACGAGAAAAAAAGGTTACAATTATGGCACTTGAGATACAAAGATTTACTGGTTTCCACAATTCCTGAAATTGTTTAAGTGTACTCTATTTTGTAGCTACAACAGCTTTACATTTGTATACCGAGACGCTAATGGTTGACACCCTCCCTCCCCCCAATAAGATCGTGCCGGATATAAAAGTGACTCATGTGCCTTATAATGCAAAAACACTCCAGAAGCTCTCTCTATTACGCATTGGTTCTCCTACTTTCATCTCTACATTATCTAGTAAAGCCAAAGCTCATTGGTTCATGTTTAAAGTTAAATGATGTGCGAGCACATACAGACTCAGATTATTACGATGTATTCTCCACAGGAAATCTCTGGAGGACATTTCACATTGCGGAAAAGGCAGTACACGACTCCATTTTGTTTATACGGTAACTTGTCACACGTAATCAAGCTTCACAGTAACCAATCTGTGTGCAGGACTGAACCCTCCAAACTATACAAGTGTCACATCAATCAACTCGCAGCAAATCTTCCAAAGTCTCTAGGAGTAGAACAACAGTGCAAATCAAAAGTCAGCCCGTGGTTTCTTAGCCAGGAAAACCATACATAAAACTCCCCGTCTCACCCTAGTATTCTCCGCTTTTCTTCTGTGGAAATAAATTACAGCTTGTTCATTTTACTTTCTGAAAGAGAATCAATACAACCTTGTAGTTCTTTGGGATTCTCAAATGTTTTGGTCTTATTATTCACAACGATTTTATCCTCGCTGGAAGGAACAATCCAAACCTTGCTTTATATTTCTTAGTTGCTCTGGTATTGACAGAAATGCCTTCCTTTTCTGTCTTCTGACTTTATTTAGATCTGCAAAAATAAAAATGCTCTTTCCTGCAGTACTGGAGCCCAGATTTTCCAACAACTGAGGGCATCTCAAGACATGAATCACCATGGGCCTGGGGAACGTTTACTGCAAAGGTGCTCTTTCACAATTAAAATCCTTCATAAACTACATTTCCAAAACAGTTTTGCCAGAAAAGTCTCCATGGATTTCACTGGATCAACACAAGCCCCAAAATTCTCCAGTTGTTTTGCCAACTCCTAGTATTTGCATCTTTGAATTCTCTTCAGTTCAATTAGAGATTTTTATGATCATTACATTTTGTATTATTACGCTTTTATATGCAACTTGCCTCCAGGTTCATGGCATGATGGGGCGAAAGAATCTGAGGTTATCCTGTAACAGTGTCACCAGTTCCTCCTCTATTGGAATAAAGAGTAACTGGACCGTAATTTCAATTGTTGCACCACGGCTCTCTGCCATTCGTGCCTTGGGGGGTGCAGCTCCTTCCTGATCAGTTTCCCTGCAGTGAGAGAGCCTCCTTTTTGGACTTTTTCACTCCAAAGCTGCTACTAGATTCTTAATTTTTTACTGGCCAGTTCTCTCATAGCATTTTGGGAGAGACAACAATTTTCCTTTCAGGGTTTATTGGTTTGTGGCTTGTACATCAGAGACAAAATCTTTCACAAGTCCACCCAGCAGGAAGCTCTCTAACACCCCATAACTTGCTGTTTTATAAATTTATGATCATTTCCAACTCTACTACCCAGAGAACCCTGGAAGCAATACAGACTCAATGCTCATGAAGCTTCCCAAGACTACCGATCAGAGTGACAAGATATGGACAGCTGACCCATGCCACTGATATTACTGGCATCAGTAGCATGGGATCCACTTAGTGTTTGGGTACTTGCCAAGTATTTGTAGCCTGGATTTGCCACTGTTGGAAACAGGATGCTGGGCTTGATGGACCCTTGGTCTGACCCAGTATGGCATGTTCTTATAACCCGCTGGGACCATCAAGTCATTCCTCATGTACTATAAAGAAATGAGTCAAGAAAGACTCAAACAAGCCTAATGGTATGCAAATGTGTATCTAATCACCAATCTAGTTAGCTCTTGGGTCCTCGAAATGTGCAACTGTCCCTCCACAGTCCTAGAAAAGACAGACCCTGTATCCCTGCACCTGTCCCCTGATCCCTCCAGACCAAGAGGTGACAAATTCTGAATCCCTGTGCTCATCCCATGAGTCTTCCAGTCCTGAAGGCGACAGGCTCTCTATCCCTTTGCCCATTCTCTTGATCTATGATTTACATTTCTTAAAGCATCAGCATCCAAGATCAAGCGTTAAACTGGTTCAAGTCTTTTTTGGAGCACAGATGCTTCTGTATGAACTGGAATGCACCTCCTCCTCCATTAAGTATCTTTACTGTGGTGTATCTCAAGGATCAGTACTCTTACCCATCTTATTTAATCTCTACCTTGCTCCTCTGGCCACACTCAAAGCATCGGCTTTTCTTGTTTTGTTTATGCAGATGATATCCAGATCCTTGCGAGCTGTGATCTCAGATAGACTGTCTTTGACCTAGTTTCAATCACTGCCTGACAGAGGTCGCCAAATAGTTCAAGGCTTTTAAAAATTTAGCCAATCTTAGAAAGCCATTTGATTTTCTAGAAAACAGACCTCAAATTTGCTTCCATCACCGATCATGCAGGACATAATAGTAATGACATCTTTAATCGGAATCTATCTTAAGTATTACTCTGAATTCTTCCTTAAAATGTATCTTCTCATTTCTAAACTTGCATGGAGATTTTATTTCTTTCTCTGTTTCATTCTCCAGTTAAGACTTTTTTTGACCAGTCTGATCGGAACCTTCTCACTCAGTCTCTTATCTTGATCCAGTTGGACTACTGCAACTCCATAGTTCATTGTATTTCTGCTACACAAACTTGTAGGTTGCAAACTAAAATTCAGTGGATCTACATTGGCTTCCAAATATCTTTTCATATCCAGTTCAAGATGGGGTTTCCTAGCTTTTAAAGCCCTATAGTGGGGTACACCCTCATACCTCTCCTGGCTTGACGTCTCCATTCATCTCCACAGGAATTCTTGGTGCTATCATTTTGAAGAGAAAGCAGACTTGAATGGACAAGAGAAATGGCTCTCTTATTCAGCGCCAAGTCTTTGGAAATCACTTCCATTATTTCTTCAACTTGAGGAGGATTATCTGAGATTCAGAAAAGCATTGAAGACTTCTTTACAAAAGCTTATCCAGCTGACCTTTGAGAATGCCCATCATCTGGAGGTTTGAAGAATATGGGACATTTATTATGCTTTATATATTTATGTTATTTTATGTATCTATTCTTAATATCGGTTTTTATTACTTTTGATTTTAAATTGTATTATTGTAATATTTTTAGTCTCATGAGTATTTTGTTTTATAATTTGTGTTTTTAGTGCTTACACTTTGCTTTTGATCTGTTTTATCATTTGTTTTATGTTAATATTTTATATTTAGTTTATTTCATTGTTCATTATTAAATATAGTTTGACTTCGCATTGGTTTACAATTGTAAGAAACGCGATTAATGAAGAAATAAACTAAACTAAGCATACACTTTGGTTTATTTCATATTACAAACTTTGTGCTCAAATGTTGAAGGCAGAAAATAAGATTTAAGGAGGTAGATTTAAAAATAAATAAAAAAAAAAAAAGTGTTGCTCGCAGAAAAATGCTCACAAGCCCGTATATGGATGGTGCATGAACAATGCAGATTTTTAAAAGCCATGAAGTACCTGTATCAAAAATAAGAGGGTGGAAAAGGGGCGTGGCAACAGGTACACGTTTAACTCCGTATTTTAAAGCTGAGAACGCAGCGCGTGTCGCCTTGTTATGCGCGTAACTTTACTGCTACTCCAGATCTCTTGTTTTAGGGCTTACAGGACAGGGTGAGGGGTCTGGGTCTGGGAGACCTCAATAGTAACTGGGCAAACTGGTGAACTAACTGGAAAAGCTGGGTTGACCCTTGCGCAGGCATGTTTTAAAATCCACCTACATATGCGCGTAAAACCCAACAAAGTCCTATGGAAGACGCGCGCTAGCTGTGCACAAGTATCCTCTTAAAATTAGGAGCATTCTTATGTGCGTTTGGTGTATTTTAAAACATGCGTAAACCGATGTGATGTGTGAACGAACATCGGTATAAAAAAAAGCAATAAATAATAATGTGTGCAAGTGCGCGCACAATTCAAAATTCTAGCGTATTTTGCGCGCGCACCGATACGCGCGTGTATGGGCACTCGTGCGTTCGTTTTAATATTATCTTGTAAGCCCGTAGTCTGGTGCAGCCTGAAGTTGTGAGACTATTCTGAGGATGCAATTTTCAGTAAGTGATTAGGACTTTAAAGCAAATCAGCTCGCGTGAAGCCTGGCAGCTCAGGCGCTGCCTAATGAGAGCCCACAAATACAGGTGGCTCGCACCCTGCTCCCTCCCACAGAAGTTTAAGCTGCAGAATGTAACTTAAAAAAAAAAAAAAAAAAGCAGTAAATATGCAGCCGGTGTCATTTCAAGTCACAGATTCAATGCTAAAACTTCCCCTTCCTCGCTCTTTCGTCTGGACTCGTCTCCTGGCACATCGGATCCTATTCATTAATGAGGCAATTACTGGAAAGAAAAAGAACGCCATGGTGACAATTCTCTCCTTCTCTCTCTGCTCTGAAAGCTGTAATGGAAAGGAATCAAATGAGCACAGAAAAGGACCGAAGAGGTGAAACTCAGTAATGAGCAGCGGTACCGGAGGGGAGAAAAGAAGAAGAGGAGATCACAAATATCCGCAAGCCTTGAAAAATAAGAAAGGGAGAAGCCCGGCAAAGCCGCTGGCTTGCTTCCATGTCCTGCAGGCTCTCGCCACCTACGCGCGGCTCCATGCAGAATGGGACCTCTCTCTCATCTTCTCGCCCAGGACTGCCCACGTATGTGCTCTCCCTTGTAATGAACACACTGCATGATAAGTCAGAGGAGGAGACCATGCACAGGGCCCCGGAATGCTAAATAAATGATGATATTTGTACTAAGCAAAGTACCACCACGACAGTCCCGAGGCGGCAGAAAAGAAACCTACAGAACGTCGTAATGGGATTGTGGGGAGCCGCGTCCCCACCCTGCCCTCAGCGGGAATGCAAGATCCAGGCTCTTACTCGTGCGCTGCGTCTGAACCAAGGCCAGGCGCACATTTTACCCGCGGGCTTCGCACCAATTTTGAAAGAGGCAGCACGAAGCCAATTTCGTTTGAAAACTTCATTTACTGTGTTTCTAAACCACTTATCATAAATCTAAACGGTTTACATCTTTAACACATACCCTATATCAAAACATTAAAAACGTCCATACATCATCACGAACAAAGCAGGCCCAGTCACCTCCACATGCTTTTCCTTGTGCGTAGAATTTTGCTTGAGAAGTAAGATGGAAGGTTTGAAAATGCCGTCTCCGCACGTATTATTCCTCCCTCTCTCTATCAGCGGGAACTCCTCTTCTGAAAGCCCTAAAAGCCCCTCTGTTAAGGGACATTGCTGGGACCTTCAGGTGTCTGTGTTGGGGGGACGGGACAGCTGATTAACCCAGGGAAATTACTGAAAATTGTCCTCAGTATAAAGATTTAGTCTGAATTCACCATCAGATGGCAGTATTTGCTCTCAATTTTGGGACGTCCCCTCTTATTCTTTAATGCCAGCCTCGGGCTGGATATATCCTGCTGCTGAATCCTCTTTTCCTACAGAATAAATCCTGCAATAAAGCTGCTGCCTGCTCTTCCACGCTCTCTGCTAGGTAAGAAAGCCAGTTTGAACCAGAACATATCTGGGATGTTTTAAGCTGGCTAGCTACACCCCTCTTCCTGCCTTGTGGCATGATCAGCAGCGAGATGGGGGGTCTTGGGACATTGCTGGGACACCAAAGCTGAAGAGGAAAAAGCAGGTCAGCTTTGGGCCCTACTGGGCCTGACCAGGAAAACAAGAAGAAGACGCCTACTTTCCAGGAAGTAAAAACAGAGTCCTCATGTTCCCCATACATGTCCTGAAAATCTGGTCTGCCTAGGACACCCACCATGAAAGGTTGTTAAAGGAGCGCACACACACACACACACAAAGATCCTCTTTTCCTTTGCACAGTAATTTAGAAACTCCTAAAGTTAAAGAGTCAGAGGAGGAAGGTACAGGACATGAGGGTTGAAGAGAGGCCCTGCGATGCATCTCCAGGCAGCACGGAGCTGCTGGGCAAATTTTAGCTGCTCTGATTCTTGCTAACTGGACATCCAAGATCATTCCAGACATGATGAACGGACTGGGGGACTGAATCCCTGTCCGTAACTCAGCAAATGCACAGAACGTTCACCTCCGCTGAATCCCTATCCAGGAAATCATATGTGTGCACAAGTTTCCATGATCCACCTGTCACACGCGACACATCAAGAGCCCACTGCCTGCTCTTAAAATTACATTTCTTCTCACAAAATGTTGAGCCATGTATTTCTGATCGTTAGAAAGCCCCTGCAATCTATCCTGCTCTTCCTAGACATTATTTATTCATCTGCTATTTATGTCACCTTACAAAGCTTAAGGAGTTAGTGGTGAAAGTGGCTAGAAACTGTCCCCATAGTTTGGACGTTCCAGACTTAATCCTAAGAAGATAACGTGAGAAGTGCCAGACCAAAGGTCCGTCGAGTCCAGCATCTTATCTCAGACAGAGGCCAAACCCAAAAAGCAGATCCGATTCCTTGTGGTGCTCTCCTTGGGATAAGTGATGAGTTTCCTAGTGTCACCTAATCATTTATGGACTTCTCCTCCAGGAACTTGCCCGAACCCCCTTCTAAACCCAGCTTGATAGTGCGCTAATTTCTCCAATTTGTTTTAAGGTGTGTCCCCTATTAACAATTTGTAAGAGTAAATAACTATTCCCTGTTTTACCCGACATGTGACTTTGTAAACCTCTATCATACACCCTTCGTAACATACAAATCTCACTTGTTAATGCATGCAAGATAGCAAGATCAGCACTGAACACCTGGTTTCTGCACACAAATATTGCATCGGCCACTAAGTTTGTACCTGAGGCAATGGGGATGAAGTGAATGCCCAAGGTCACAAGCAGCAGCAGTGGGAATTGAAGCCTGGCTTCTCTGCTGCTCTAACCACTAGACTGATGCAGAATACTTCAGAGGATGTTTAAAATTGTGTCAGGACTCTGGTCAGACTCTGGTCAGACGCAGAAATGACTGACAGACACAGACCAGTGACAAAATACAGGATTTTCCCCACTTCCTGTGCAGGGATTTCCAGAGCAATGTTTTGCAATAAGAACATAAGAACATAAGAAGATGCCATACTGGGTCAGACCAAGGGTCCATCAAGCCCAGCATCCTGTTTCCAACAGTGGCCAATCCAGGCCATAAGAACCTGGCAAGTACCCAAAAACTAAGTCTATTCCATGTAACCATTGCTAATGGCAGTGGCTATTCTCTAAGTGAACTTAATAGCAGGTAATGGACTTCTCCTCCAAGAACGTATCCAATCCTTTTTTAAACACAGCTATACTAACTGCACGAACCACATTCTCTGGCAACAAATTCCAGAGTTTAATTGTGCGTTGAGTAAAAAAGAACTTTCTCCGATTAGTTTTAAATGTGCCCCATGCTAACTTCATGGAGTGCCCCCTAGTCTTTCTATTATCCGAAAGAGTAAATAACCGATTCACATCTACCCGTTCTAGACCTCTCATGATTTTAAACACCTCTATCATATCCCCCCTCAGTCGTCTCTTCTCCAAGCTGAACAGCCCTAACCTCTTTAATCTTTCCTCATAGGGGAGCTGTTCCATCCCCTTTATCATTTTGGTCGCCCTTCTCTGTACCTTCTCCATCGCAATTATATCTTTTTTGAGATGCGGTGACCAGAACTGTACACAGTATTCAAGGTGCGGTCTCACCATGGAGCGATACAGAGGCATTATGACATTTTCAGTTTTATTCATCATTCCTTTTCTAATAATTCCCAACATTCTGTTTGCTTTTTTGACTGCCGCAGCACACTGAACCGACGATTTCAATGTGTTATCCGCTATGACACCTAGATCTCTTAGGGTTTTTTTTCCTCTTTTTGTGGCATATTGGAAAGAATTATGTAACAGGGATCCATCTGTCTGTAGGCACTGTCCAAAAAAAAAAAAAAGGGATGGAAATTCACCAAACTTGCGATGCAGGAAATAAATATAAATCTCTCAGCGAGTGCTGAAAGCAGAAATATCAGATCAGTATTTTGAAAGAACCTAAGCCTTCTTGTGAACTTGAACAAATCCCCTTTTCTCTACCGCCGACTCCCGACTCCTGCTGCACCGTACGCCTGGCACAGACTTCCTGAACCGCTGCGTCAGGCTCCCTCTCCGGCCTGATTCAGATCCGGTCCAATATCCCACTTCTTGCCTGGTTATCCCACTGACAGCCTTATTGATTTTAACCATTGTCTTAATAAATGAAATTCCCAAAGTTGCTTGTCCTGATTACATTTTAAGCTCTATTGAGTGGCGAGGGCCTCTGTGTGTTTGCGCAGCGCTACAGAAGGGGTAAGCAGTGGCAGTGATAGCATTAGGTACTCTGGGATCTTCTCCAGGAAGACATTAAATGCAGATTGAAAGGAAAAACACTGCAGGGGAAAAGGAACTGAGACTGTACCCATTCCCCATTCACGTTTAGTAACAGCATCAAGGCTCTCTTAGCTCCAGGAAATGCTTGTGTACAAAGTGACAGGCATTTAATTTCGGCTCGGGAGCGTCTACTTCAATAATCAAACAAGAACTGGGGGCATGATGAAAGCAAAATTGTACACGGGAAGAGGAAGAGATTTCAAGCAGTTAACAAGGACCCTTGAAAGAAGCGTCTCAGATTGAGAAGTTGCAAATCCTTCTGCTTATGCTACCTTAACTGTAACATACATTTAATGTTCTCCATGCATAATTCTTCAATGCACCACATACTAAAGATCTACCCTGTTTGTTGCATACTCACAGTTTATTGATTTTATTTTATTTTAATATTATTATTATTACTATTACTATTATTATATAATTTATATTTGTATTATTTGTTTTAATGTTTATTGTTCCATGTACACCATGCCCATGGTATTTCTAATTCTGGTTCTATGTAAACCGAAGCGATATGTACTTGTACATGATCTTCGGTATATAAAAGCTTCTAAATAAATAAACTCATCCCACGTCGCTGCAGGAAGCAATAAAACAGACGTGTGTGCCCCCCCCCACCACAACATCAGACCATACCAATCTCCCATGGATCTGTCTGGGACATAGCCCTTTTAAGAAAAAGGAATTAGTTTCTTTTGCATAATTGTATTATTTTTCTCATAAATGAGAGAGGCGACAAAAATCAGTTACAAGCCATTAGAAAATGAACAAAAACCTCACACATCGCCGGGCCACTTTTGGATATTTCTACACCTTTAAACACTGAGCGATGCTCCCTTCAGAACTGCTCCACTTTCTCTGCACGTCTGTGACCTTCGCCGCTCTTATGGAGAGATTTCTGGTAAACCCCAGGATTGCATTTGAGAAGAGACGTCTGCAGCAAAGGCCGAGCTGCCCATTCACAGAGTATTGCGCCTCCTTTCTCTAGCACTGGTAGACGCAGGCAGCTCTCAGTGCTATGGGCCCTGTGCTGGCAGCTCTTCCATGCCCCGGGTGATGGATTCCTGCTGAAGCACTGAGAGAGGCAGGGAGGAGCAGTTATCCAGTCAGCATGCGTCTCTCCCCACTTCCTTATCCAACCAAACTAGCAGAGGTACTAGCTAAATGTTAGCTTCATTGAGTTCTCAGGTCTCCTTGCATGCTATTCCTTATATTATGGTCAATCTCCAAGTGCTTAAAGATCCCTTCATCTGTTCCTATTGCTCCCACCTTATACTCACACTTAACGTAACAGAGTGATGCAAACAGGTGGTTCTTATGAGAGTCGCAGTGATACCAGGATTTACTTCAGTTCCTACTGATGAGAGAAGCCCGGGAATGGCTGTTGATTTCTGTGTTATGCATCCATCTCACTGGCATTCAGAATGATAATAGGATCTGAGGGTTCATAATCTGAATATCAGTGAAAGCCTCTACTGTGCAGCAAGTGCTCTCTTAGGTCTTGTGACACTTTACTGAAGGATTAGCATCCTCCGAAGACAGAAGTTCTCATTTCATTACTGAAGACTTCAAACACTCAAGACATCGGATCTCACTGCTCTAATAAAAAGTTTGCACCTGAGGGAATTCTTCCTTGACTCTTTGTTAAAGAGTCAGCACCTTCCCAGGAGGAATGTTCTTAGTATAGCGAGGCATGGGCACATTTTTAAGGTAATCATCTAGGATCCTTTCTTGAGGAATGCAATGTGCTGCAGAGATCACCATTCCTAGCAGGAAAAGGCACTCAGTAGTTTAGACTTGGAGGAAAATGGGGATCTTGCAGAGATGATCAGTGAAAGAGGTCAGGGAGAGAAAATTAACTACAGATTAATTCTTCAATCAATGTATGCTACACTAGTGGCAATATTATATATCCTGCACCAGTGATGGGACTCTCCAAGCAATTTACACTACACAGATCATTTGCCATCTATCCCATCCCACATTTTCTACACAGTGAAGCCCAGGCTATTGTCCATCTCCCCCTGCAAATTGCAGGCTGATCAGTCTGACAGGAAAGTTACCAGGCATCTGATCATTTTCCCTATAGTCAAGCAAATTCTGAAAAATGTTTCACATATTACTATTTAATTTTAAATGTCTACTATTTAAACATGAACAATCTACAGGAGTGGTATTAGAAGGAAAGTGCCTGGAACAACTCTCCAAAGTGCCATGACCTCAATGCATCAAAGCTATAGAGCTTAAAGTCAACAGATGGCTGCACAGGAAGAGCAAAGTCTCATTGGCCAATCACTACTACAATGGCTGGGACTGGACACAAAGAATTCCTTACAGCAAACACAAGCGTCCATACTACAGCTGTCAACTGTTTTCCACTGAAACAGTTATAACGGATCCTTTCCTGTGATGCAGTCTTACTTGGGCTCCTGCAGATTCAGTGTGCAATAGCTATCAAAACACACATACAGAAAGTTAGTAATTATTCAGAGAGGAAAAGAGAACAAAGCGGAGAATATCATAATGCCTCTGTAAGAGTCCATGGTGCAGGCACTGCAACCAACCTTGAGCGCTGTATGCATTTCTGGTCCTCAAATCTCAGAAAAAACATAGGAGAACCAGCAAAGGTACAGAGAAGGGCAACCAGAAGGATAAAGGGGATGGAACGACTCTGCTACGAGGAAAAGATGAACAGTTCAGGGCAGCTTGGAGAAGAGATGACAGAGGATATGATAGAGATTTATAAAATCATGAGTGGGGTGGAAAAGGTTATTTATCCTTTCAAACAGTACTAGGACTAGGGGACACTCCACGAAGCTAACAGGTGGCAGATATTTTTCAATAACGCGCAACTATACTGCTGTGGAATTTGTCAGAGGATGTGGTCAAAGTCAATAGCATAGCTGAGTTTAAAAGAAGGTTTGGCCACATTTCTGGAGGACAGGTCCATTAATTGTTAGCCAGGTAGCAATAAAGAGCACGACCTCTTACTGCCAGGAGCTGGGAATGGAGAAACAGGGACTTGATCTGCCCATTAGGACCCATTGGGTTCTTTCAAGTGACCCAGGCTGGCCACTGATGGAGACCAGGATGCTGGGCTGGATGAATCTCTGCATTTCTTTGGGTTTTAATCTTCTTATTGCCAGTCAGAAGGCTTTGTGTCTCAGTTCCAATGGCACAAAAAAATTCAAGTATCACAGACACGCTGAATTACAAGCTAATTTATTTTTTTCCAAGGGTGAGCTAATGGATTTTAATTAGAAATTTATTTCTGGGACACTTACGGTTTCCTCATCTCTTTACTACGTGACTTTAATTTGGATTTCCTGCTTAGATGGCTCAGGAGACTTACTTGCTCTCAACTCTTAGGCAGTCCACCTCATGGTCAGATTAAATAGGAGTGGAGGGAGTGCAGCAAAGAAATAAAAAAAAAAAAGCACCTTCAGAACTGAGCACGTATCCCAAATGCGTCCTCCGGTGACAGTTCAGTGCTGGCTCCTTCACAAGGTGTCCCATCTGGGATTAAGGGAGCTGCGGCAGGATTCTCAGGGCGGTTTCCAAAAAAGCCCGTCTGCCTCCCCCCCCCCCCCCACACCATGGTTAGCGTCCCCAGCCCCACTCCAGAAGGCAGTTTGAGTCCGCAGGTTAAGAGGCTCTCATGCACTCTTATAAACTTCCTACCCTGCATGTTTTCTTAAGAGAGAAAGACTGCAAGTTTCGGAATGGCTTCAGGTGAAGAGATAAAACTTGCGACAGGCATTGCCTGGGCTCATCCCCTGGAGCAGCTCTGAAATCCAACCTCCTGCCATCCGCAGGAACGTGTCACAGCTTGGACAGAGTTACCCAGAATGATGCCCCTTTCACAAATTCATCCTCAACTTCCTAGAGGAATGTGCGCCTCAGATTCCATGCAGGGGCCAAATCACCAAGAGGCAAAGTCTGTTTGAGATTTATCTTCCTCCGAGTCTGCTCAATGTCAGCCTTTAAAGCTGTAACTGAAGCCCTGGGACGTGTAATCCAACCTGGGGAGAGGAAGTCTGGCTCATTCCCACGGATCGAGAACCTACAACTGGGAACCAATGGAAAACCCAGATGTGCGATAAAAGATCTTCTCCAAGACTCCAACACTAAATAAAATCTGTGCCAGCTAAGCAGATCTGCCTATGTGCACACACTGCACCGCCTGTGCCAGATTCAGACCTTCCTATGCAATGCGCCCTTACAGTCAGAATAATGTACACGGGCCCAGACCTGCAGGGCTCTCTTTATAGGCAATTTCTAAAAACATAAAAAGTCCATGTTTATCCTAATCTCTTTAATAACAGCAGCAGAGCAGAAGCCTCGTGGAGAGAATATTTTTAAAAATCAATTTGTTTAGAAATCTGAAAAAGAAAAAAAAAAAAAACAACTAATGTAAGGGAACCAGGGAATCCCACCTAGTTCATTCTTTAGCCTAGAATAAAAAGAGGAAGAGAAAGCGAGAGGAAGGTCCTTAGCAAGTTCCCACACAATCCAAGCTGAACTAATACATCCTAAGCCAACGTAAAGCCTGCCTGGAAAGCATTTACCCCTTCTGTGCAGAGAGAAAGTATCCAACGGGCTCTTCCTGGTTTGTGTCTCAGACAATTCTCATTTACTACACACAGTCTTCCAAGTAAGAGCCCGACAGCTGCAGGATTAATGGACACTCTCTCTCTCTTGCTAGGTCTCTAACGTGCCTGCAAGGTATTACAGAAAGTAAGAAGAAATATCGTAAGGCAAGCTCTCAGGACAGAGTTACTGGAAAAACAGATAAACATAAATTACTGATTTCTAATACATTTACATGTTATACTATTCTACATGCTCCTCTGACCTCGGACAATGAAAGGGTGGGCATAATCACAACCTTTAATCACAGGTCACTCTTTTACAGCGATTCTTACCCATCGTTCAGACATCGTCACCATGCAGACGGCCACATGCGCTGAGTTCACAGGTGCAAGTGCAATGTCACTCAGGCATGTCCACTCATCCTTCTTATGACCTCCTGGACATTGTTCCCTTTGATTAACTTTAACCGCAGATTCCCTAGGCTTGGAAGTGGTGAGAATAAGGGGGTGAAGAGAACGTAGTGAAAGGAGTGCTGGTCTGGAAAGGAACTGAGCTGGCCCTCTGGGAGTGCCGGGCGTTGCCTCATGGAGAACCCGCGTTCTAGTTTGGGTTCAGGCCGATTAGGGCTGGAGACTCTGCGCAAGTGGTGCTCATGGCCCCTGAATGGGGAAAAGAAGGAGCCCCAATTACCGCCCAAGATTTACACATCAGGGCTGGATTTACGGTTTCAGAAGGGGACTTCATGCTTGCCCACAGCCGAGCACTTTAACTAGGTTGAGTGAATTAGGAAAGGATATAGGAGAAAAACAATTCTCAGATAGATGCAAATGAAAGCTCGTGGTATGTGGGAATTATAAGCTTTGCCAGCAAGCCATTTCATCAGGGTTTAAACACTAACTTCCCTTCTCCCTGACCTTTGCCTGAATAAAAGCATCACTTGTGCTTAAGCCTCTCTGCCTGGGAAAGGATACCTGACTATCATGTATTTCTCTGGCTTGTGCTTGGCCCTGAATTCCTGGGGGAGGGGCTGGGTGTTCCCTAGTCAGAGGCAGGACAAAGTCAGGAGGTATAGATTTCAGCAGCCAATGAAATGATCCGTATATACCCCCTGAACCAAGCCAATGGTGTAATGACTCGTCTGTTGCTATGGGGAAAGTAGCCAATCATGTGATGACACATCATCTGCCTTTGTATGAATGTACAATAAAAAGAGGGCCCTGGGGAGTGCTAAGCCCTTCTCTTTTCCTGCCTGCCATGAAAGCTGTCTGATGTGTGTCTTCATTACTGCTACATCTGGTGATCCCGCACGCGATATACTCCATGCTCATTTCGGCTGGACATAGCTTAGGTACGTACCGTTCAACAGATTTGCAATCGTAAGTATTTTTAAAGTACTTTTTAGTATTTTTTAAGTATTTCTCAGCAAGTTTGTTCCCCACATTCGTGAGCATGGGAAGTGATTTATCTGTACAGCAAAGGCTACATGCCAGGGAGCTGCAGAAAATAATCAATAATCATTATTTCATCACCAGAAGGAAAAAAGCAGAAATCAGCCTGGGGGACTTAGAAAAATTAATAAGTGAAATAGCTTGCCGTTGCCCTTGGTATTCACAGGCGGGAACTCTGAATATCCAGGACTGGATTTTAATAGGCAATAGTCTTCATATGGTCCCCAGAGCTCCCATAAAGCAAATATTAATCTGGCAAAAATGTACAGAGGCCATAGAACACATAGGAAAAAAAAAGTTTCAAGGCAGCATTTCCAAACCATGTGCTTTTAGAAGCAGGTAGGCTCAATCAGAATACCCTTCCCCCATCTTATGCTCAGTCTCCCTCAGAGACAGCAAATTCTTTGTATCAGCTCTCCATACCCACACCCAAGCCCATTCACACCTCTTCAGAAAAGCAACCCTTGAGCACAATTGAGCCACAACCTGGCCTGGGTGGGGTGATTAGCATTGAATTTCAGCAGAAACAGCAGAAAGAAAACCTTACAGAAAAAGAATTATTAGGACTTCAAACTGTGGCTTCCTCTGCGTCCATCTCAGAGAGAAGGCCCCAGGAAACTGAAAACGCTGAAATCAGAAAAACTAGCCTCCCTCCATCTTGCCTGCAACCCCCTTCCCCCACCAACCACTCCCTGTACCCCATTTTCCATTGCCTGAGACAGTCATTGACTCTGCATCACCAATTTGTCCAGGTAAATTACCATCTCAAACCACTGCTCCCGGTAACAATTTATGTGCCGCGGTCAGCATGGGATTTCACCTAGAACATGGAAATCTCACAAGGGAGGAATTATTGAAAAGGATTCAAGCCTGTCCTATTACAAAAGGGATTAAAGAACCAGGTGTGGCAGCAATAGAGTTGAGTGCCGCCCGGAGTGCCATGAGCAGTGGCTATGCCCCCAGGTCTTCAAAGAAATCAGCGTATAAGACCTTGGGCCAGGCAGCTGCACTCCTGCGTTACAAGCAAAGAAAAAATCACTATGAAAAAAATGATTTAATTATACACTTCAATGACCTATTGAAGACCAGATTAAACAGAGTAATTGAACAGACAGTACAGATTTGGAAAAAATGGTTTCTCTTGGTCTTCGATGTTCAGTTGCAGAGGGACTGCATGCTTAAGGAGTAGTTTCTCTTTGAATTCAGTTACAGAAAATCTGCATACTCTGAGAGTATTTCCCCCACAGAAAGTGAATGCAGAGCCTTATGTTAAAACTGTACTGAAATTTGAATAATATACTGTGTAAATTACATGTGAAATGTTCACTTTTTGCAAAATTAATTTGGCTCACATTTAAAATGACTCCATTTCTCTGAGATTTAAGTTTATAGCAATTGCTTGAATTGCCAGTGCACAGAACTTGTATTTTTATTGTAATTTTCCCTACAGGAGAAAGATAGAATCTGTCTGCAAGAAATCAGCAAGTCCTTGCCAGCCATTGTCTCTGGATGATGCAATCTAAATTGTTAAACAATGCTATCTTTCAGTTCCTATTGACTGAAGGATTAATTCGTTGGGTGCAGTTCTTTTCTTTTGAGAAACACTGCTCCTCCCCCCCTTTACTGTCTTTCTGTTAACTCTTGCTTGCCACTCATGGGGGAGGGAGGGAGAACTTTTGAAAAGAAAAAAAAACTGGACTTAGTACTGCAGTTTCTCTCTCTAGTTTCTATATGTTATAACTCAGACAGATCAGATCTCCTGCTGATCCAAATCTTTTCCCTCAACCTTCAATGCATTCCTGCACTAGCCCTTCCTTGTCTCACTCTCTGTTAATCTTTTAATACTTTCAAACTTCTTTCTGAGGTTACTGACAAGGACATTTAATAGTAGTTACAGTCACTTTAGCGTGCAGCAGACAGAGCTGAGCGAACAGCGTGTTTAATTTCCTATTCTAATAATTATAAGAAGAAATTCTATTCTGATATTCCACATTGAAAGTAAGCTCAGAGTATTATTGATTGCAACCTGGAACAATAGTTGCATTCTATAAAGTAATGATGGGGTCTCCACTAGGAGGCGCTATGTTATTCTACAAGTTATATTATATTATTGTTTTAATAATTCTGTTGTAAAATAGTTCTTATTTTTCAGGCCTACAGACCTTCTGTATTAAAGAAACTTCAGTTTTATTTTCTTTTTCACAAAATTTATACAGAATTCTGAACCTTAAAATTTTTACTGACAGAGGTTGCTACATATAAAGCAATCCCTCCCAAACCTTTTCTTGCAAATCCAAATTGATTTTATTGAATTGAATAATAGAATTGATTTCTTCAAGGTTAAAAAAGTAAAAGAATTTCACTTTAATCCTTACCTTAGTAATTTTTTGCAGTATGCCAGTTTTTGATATTTTCCAGATTTACAGCCTTCCTGCCATGAGGAGATGTGAAGGTGAACACTTTGCAGTTTATTTTAACATTTTTCTAACACCTTTTGACTTTTGATCCTTGATCTAATTTTTGTTTTTGATACCTTTTGATAAGATTTTTAGCTCAAATTATGTGTTATCTGTTGCCTGTCTTGATGTCAAGAAGACTATGAATGAACAATTGCAGGACGGATGAATGTGTCAGTTTTGTGTAAATTAATATTTGCAGGATGAATGAATATGTGTCAGTCTTGTGTAACATATGTTTAATGTAATGTCATTTGTCATTTGTGATTCAGCTTACTGCAAATGACTGTTCCTTTAAACGATTAATTTACATTTATTGCTATTTTACTGAATGAAAATTGATCACTGCATACAAACTTTCTTGATAATGGGGTTACCCTCTGTTCTGAAAACTGATAATGGCTCTATTTACTGCAGCCATTCCTTTGCATGAATTTTGTCAATAATTGAACATTAAATACTTATTTGGCATCCCCTACAACACCACAGGGCAAGCCATTGTGGAGAGAGCCAACCATACCCTTAAGAGCTCTTGACAAAACAAAAAGGAGGGATTGCCCCTGGACTTCCCACTAAGAAGGACTGGCTGAACAAAGTATTGTTTAAATCATCTAAACATATCAGGTTCACATAAGACCACAGCCATGAGTAATCATTATGGGACTAGGGTTAGTCACCCACAGCCATCAGTTTTGTATAGAATATTTAATGTCTGGTACGGTCCCGTTCCCTTAAAATGGGGAACGAGGATATGTTTCTCTGCTTGCTTCCACAGGTATCAAGCCGTGGAAAGATGGAAAGGTGTCCAGGTCTACAGGACCCGATCCTAAACTTCTCCCTGAGCCTCCACAGCCCTCAGAAGGACAGAGACCGGACTCCTCGCAAAAAGCAGCACCACATGACCTTGGGACAGATCAAGGCCCTATCCAACCAATCTGCACAACTCTTGGAACAGCAAGGCCTTGAGAAAACTCCAGAGAACTGATTAGCCGCCTTTTCTTGCCTGAATGCCAACTCATTAACAATTGTGTTCTGCATCCTCCTCCTTTGCCTTATTTCTCCAGCTATGGCGATTTCAGAACAAGGACTCTGACAGGACAACATGTACATCCTCGATGCACAGAACTTTTCACACCTGTTGAATCGACTGATGCATGCTGTACCATTTAACCTTACAGTATGGACTAATTATCCTTTACAGAGAGGTTTTTATTAATTCTCCAGTTAATACCATACTACACATTGGTAGCTGTATTCAAGAGACTGCCGCTCTTTGTTGGGACTATGATACAGGGGATGGGAAGGGGATTCAGGTGGGAAATATCCATATTGTAACCGAACCTTTGTATTAATCACTGAACACTTACATAATTATACCACATATGTATGCAATTGGCAGATTTCAGGATGTGCAGTGGGAGACCCAAGCAGGTGCAGAAAGTATAGCGGGGACGAGGGATTTACCCTTTGTAGTTATATAACCCAAATGATATGAATTACAGAGACTTACACATCCTCGCTAACTGGACGACTGCCCTATTTAATCAGACAGTCCATGCATTAAAACTACTTACAACAGAAGTCTCTCAGATTAGAGAAGTAGCATTACAGAACAGCTATACCTTGGACACTATTTTAGCCTTAAAGGGTGGTGTTTGTGCATTAATTGGATCTCATTGCTGTGTGTACATATCAGACTATAAAGCAAACCTCACACATACCATAGAGCAGATAGAAACCATGGTTGCTGATGCACCACTTTCAGGCAGAATACCAACTTCTCCATGGGACTGGCTATGGTCCTGGCTCCCTGATATTTCTGGTCTCAAAAGGGTGATTTCTATTATAATGACCATAATTGTCTTAATTATCTGCCTGTGATGCTGTATTCAGTGCATACCCAACCCTCATATCCATATTGAAACCTTGCTCTCAGCCCGGATACAAAGATGTCTTGTAAGATGCCTAATAGGGAATCCTGAGCCCTGCAGCCGTTGGCACACCACGCTGCACCAGCTCTGGGTGATATGGAGATTCAGGAGCTCATCGGCAGCTGGCACACCACGCCGAATCAGCTTTCTTCCCTCCATATCCCCCTTTTCCTATTTCCAGCCCCTACCAAGACATAACAGAATTCCGTAGGGGTCTAAAGCTTTATTGAGCTGCCTAAACAAAAACAGAAAGGGTGAGATGTGGGAATTATAAGCTTTGCCAGCAAGCCATTTCATCAGGGTTTAAACACTAACTTCCCTTCTCCCTGACCTTTGCCTGAATAAAAGCATCACTTGTGCTTAAGCCTCTCTGCCTGGGAAAGGATACCTGACTATCATGTATTTCTCTGGCTTGTGCTTGGCCCTGAATTCCTGGGGGAGGGGCTGGGTGTTCCCTAGTCAGAGGCAGGACAGAGGCAGGAGGTATAGATTTCAGCAGCCAATGAAATGATCCGTATACACCCCCTGAACCAAGCCAATAGTGTGGTGATACGTCTGTTGCTATGTGGAAAGGAACCAATCATGTGATGACACATCATCTGCCTTTGTATGAATGTACAATAAAAAGAGGGCCCTGGGGAGTGCTAAGCCCTTCTCTTTTCCTGCCTGCCATGAAAGCTGTCTGATGTGTGTCTTCATTACTGCTACAGTGGTACTAGGATCTTAACCCTGGCTCCCACTGAGCTCTTAAGACCCCCCCCCCCCCCAAAAAAAAAAGTTATGGGGAACTGGAAAGTCTATTTTGATTCACAGGTCTTGGCAGCTATATTGGAAGGGTTAGAGGCCAAAATGGACTTACAAAGGTTTGCCTGACTGCATTCTGATGCAAGCCAGAAATACATGAGGTGTCACCCGAGGTAGCAAATACGGCAGACGTGTGGAAAGATCTTATGAAGAGGATCCGATCGCCAGCATCCCAGACTGGGGAGCACAATATGTGGTGGGGGGATGAGTGGGAACCTCTCTCGTTACCAGTAGCAATAATAGAAGCTGAGGCTTGAGGAGCAGGTCGCTCTGAGCTCATCACGTGGGAGGCAGAAAGGATTCTAAAATTATTGCCGTCATGAAAGATGATGTGCCTGACTCATACGCAGCACTTTAAAAGGTCAAAATTAAAAAGGGAAAAAAAAAGTTCACAAAACGAAAAATCATAATGATGAAATGTGCAGAGCAATAATTATATGTAATTTAAGATAAAGTCTACACTATGCTGTGTTACAGGACCAGAATAGGCCCAGAGCTGAGCAGCAGATCAGCTCCTGATACTTTAAGTAACTTCTTGATGGGCTAACCATCAAGGTGACCCATGCTGTGACCCCCGTGGTGGCGCTGCAGCTCTGACCATGACCCCCTGCCATTCAGCACAGCTTTATAGGAACTCAAAAACCTCATAAGACAGGGACGCTGTCTTAGGTCATTCACTGGAACTGGATAGGCCTAAAAGTTGGTTTTGCCCATAGATGCGTACTCCAGAGACCTATGTGGCCAACCTGATCTTCCCCAGCACATATCTCCCTTCTAAGTGACTGCAGCACTGGAGTACGCGTCTAAAAGAAAAACGAATGCAAATGATTCAGGAAGCAACCAAAAGAGATCCTGCTCCAGGGTACATTACAGAGCAAACGTCTGCGGTCCCAGCCAAAGTTATAAGAATTGTATTTCAGCCACTAGAGAAACATTTCACAGTCTGAGGCACCTCATCAGCTGCAGGGGTCTAGAAACAAGCAACGGGAGGACTGGGAGAGAAAGGAGCCAGCTCAGGAAACTCCAGGCTGAGAAATGTTCTCCCCGCAACAATCGAATCAAGCCACCGAGATCCACAAGGCGGCAGGGTGAGGGCCACTGGGAGTTTAACCTTTCCCACATCCACTTTGCCCCTGCAAGAAAGGAGGTGCACATCACTTAGGTTCAGCAAAGTGCACGGGTTCTTCTGTACCTAACTTCACTGCAGGTGCAGACCCGCGAAGCACCCACAGAGAATCGGTTGCATCCTTAAGTTAAACGGAAAGATTCATGCTGCATGCATTATTTCCACTTAAACAATAAATTGAAGGAAAAAGAGAAACAGATTGTCCCAGATGTTACGTCTCCATTACCCAAGAAAGCCCTGGGATTTCCTCAGAAGGAAGCGCTTTGCATATGGAAGCTGCTGCATAGTTTCACTGAAATAAAAGATCAGGCTCAGCCCTCCCCAGACCTCCTGTGTTTGTTCAGACAATTTCGCTGTTGTAATCTGAAGGTGAGCCAAGAGTTGCAGCTCTGCCTGGGGGTTACTTGGTGAAACTGTTTGCTCACGTCATGTGAACGAGGAGATGCTTTCAAACGTATGCAGGCCCTTGCTACATTGTTCCCCGGGGGCTATGGGTACAATTTCTAATATTTTTACAGAGCTGCCATGATATCAGTACTGGTACGCATATCCCACAGTGACCAACAGCAAGACATACAAAAATCATCCTGGATCCTATTCAGCTTACATCCTTCATTAATTCCCAAGCTCCAGATCAAGTTTAATATGGGATTTCCTACTCAGGAGGAGGGTATTTTGGTTTGGGTTGGCTCAACATTCTGTTCACTGCAAGATTCTTATTTTCCTTAGAGATTTTTTTTACTCTTTTCCTGTATTGTACTCCCTTTCTGGGTGCCCCGTCTCTTATGATGATCTGTTAGCTGGGTTGGGATTTTCTTATTTCTTTTCCTGGGATTACTATGTAATTGCTATTTCTGTTTGCAACTTTATGCTTGTGTATTATGTTTAAAATGATAAACAAAAAGTAAAAAAGAGAAATCATATGGAAATCTTACCTCCTGGAATTTCAGGTTCATCAGTAGCCGTGTTTGCATCCTTCCAGGAATAACCTTCATGGCAAGACATACTCAGCTCACTGGGGTGCACGACACCTCTGGAATTCTGAAGGTGGGAATCAATCCAGCGAGCCTGAGCTGATTCCCGCACTCACATTCCTGCTTGCAACCACTCAGTGGGGGAGGATGCACAAAAGTTAGTTAACTCTGGCATGACTCCATTGGATGGTGTCATTAGAAGAAAGACAGAAGACCTAATGAGAGAACCTCCTAAGCCTAATCCCCAGGCATAGGCGTGACTGAGCTGAGGCCCAGGAATCAGGGGTTGGGCCCAGACATCAGGCCTGGGTCTCTGCTTTGGGCCCCAGCATTGTGCCTGGGCACGGGCCCTAGCCTAGCCAAGGCCCAGGCATTGGAACCCAGCCTCTGGGCTGGGTAGTGGCATCAGGCTGAGTCTGGGCTCCAGCCTCCAGGTGTTGGGTCCTGGTCTCTGGCCAGATCCCAGGCATCAGGCCTGGACCTGGGATTGAGCCTGGGCTACAGCCTATGCTGAGGCCAAGTGTCAGGACCCAATGGCCATACTTTGGATACCCAATGGATCAGGTACTGTAAGTAACTTTTTAGGGGGTTCTGGCCTTTTGCTGGGTTGAGACCCCAGCATCACGCTTAGGCCTAGGCTGCAGCCCCTGCTTTGGGCCTTAGCCTATGCCCTAAGGGAGGCCCCAGCATCATGCTCAGGCTACTTTGGGTCTCGCCCTACGTCTATTTTGTGGACCCTGAAACGAATTGCCCCTTATTCGTTGCATTTTGCTAATTCGTTTAAAATGAATGCACATCCCTATCTGTCAATGAAAACATCAGTGAATATAACTCCTCAGTAATACCATTAACTTCTCACTATACACACACAGATATATCTGTCTATATCCTGAGAGAGAGGAAGAGTGAAGAGAATGCACTTCAAAGCTGCAGGTTTCTGTGAAGTTTGTGGGTGGCTCTGTGTAAATAAATGGAGTTGACCGTGGGTATCTGGAACATTTTAAAGTTTTACACATACACACACATGTAGAAGATTCAAGCATATGTTCTGTGATAAATGCACATTAAAGAAACAGCTCTTTTGCGCCAAAGCCCACTGGAATATTGAAGACACACACTGCAGTACTTTCTCTAGTTAAGGTACAATCTATATTGTATGATAGGCACTCACCTTAGCACATGCGTTGATCCATTTATAGTTGTGGTTGAACATGGAATAGTCTGTCCCAAGATAGAAGGCCTTCGGTATCGTTCATCCCCACAGCATAAAATGATGAGGAAGGCACGTCTGAAGGACTTGTTCAAAAAGGCATACAAGAAAGGGTTCAACCCTGAGTTAATGTAGCCCAGCCAAAGGAATGCCGTCCATAACTGCCCAGGAACACTGTAGTTAATGAAAGGATCCACTACATTCGTGACAAAAAACGGTGCCCAGCAGAGGCAGAAGCAGCCCATAATAATGCAGAGGGTCTTGGCGGCTTTGGTTTCAGTCCTCATCCTGTGGCTGCTATGCTGGTCAGGATGCTGCTGCCGGTGGTTGGTGGGGGCTCCAGCTCGCTGGAGCACCCTGATCTGGCGCGCGTGCTCCCTGGCGGTGATGTAAATCCGGTGGTACGCCAGCACCATCAGGAAGAATGGAATGTAGAAGGCCACCACCGAGCAGGTGATGGCGTAAGGCTTGTTCACCATGAAGATGCAGTAGGTGGAGTTAGAGTCTTTATTATACTTTCTCTTCTCTATCTGAAAGAGAGAAAGGAGCTTGTTATGGCTCCTATAGAGCTGAAGAATTTCAGACATGACTGATCAAAAAATGCCAGTTGAATACATTTATTTACAGGCTTTCCTCTGCTCCACACTGATCCCCCTCTTTCGCACGCAAACATAGCAGCCTTTAATGGACTCATTTATTCACCGGCTAATGCCACTAACTCACTCACTCATTGATGACGGTGTGGGAGAGATGAAGGATTTGAGATAGAAACGGGCATGCCTGGGTCACATGATCAGAGGGTGATCTGCCTAACCATTATCCCCCCCCCAGGATTAAAAGCTGATAGCCTGTACTCGTTAATAGAGTGGAAGTCCCATTCATCATTCTCAGGCCTAGCCATTCACTAACTTACTCATGTATTCCCCTTCATCTTTTACATTTTCATCATATTACTACTCCTACTTATCCTTTCTGACATGACGGCGCACACAGCTCTGAACGAATACGAGATACAGGGGAAACTCTTCTATGAATGACAGAGTGCTACACCAGCTTCATTATCACATCGGGACACGTCAATGCCTCTTCAGCTGGAGTGATATAAAGATTTATTCATGAGATAAGTGATGACATTTTCCACTGAACAGGAAAGAGAAAGCACGTTCATATCATTCAGACTGCAAGGGTAACACCCGGCTTGTAGCACATGGTCCAGCTAATTACTGCTCAGTGCCAATACTTCACAAGAGCAATTTAGCAGCGTAAATTGTCAGTCTTCTTGGGGTGGAGTTTCAGCTTGGGGAGGGAGAAAAACAGCACATACACAAGCACCATTTCACCCTCCCCCCGTACAAATAGAAAGCACAGGGCGTGCCTGCCCCCAGTACATGTGCGGCTCACACCAGGTAGTTTCTCTTTTAAACTTTATATTTATCAATCATTTATAATAATTACAAAGCAAACATACTTCACACAGCAAGCATAGAAACAAATACAAAGATATAATAAGCCAAGTTAGACCACAAATCAAAGTATCAAGTGGTAGGAGAACAAACTGAGAAAAACATGGAAAAAGCATTCCAAAAGCAAAGAAGGAAACAGCCGTAGCAAGCACGTAAACCTCCCGAAAAAGACAAGCCATCTAATTACCACATTTTGGGCAGAAGACAAAAGCAGTTTCCTAGAATCTATAAATGCTCTCAATTACTCAAGGCCAAAGAAAATATAGCAATCGGCATTTAGCTTAATACATTTACAAGGATATCTTAACGTAAGGGATGCTCCAAGAGACAATTTCCTGAGCAAAACTAAAAATCCCTTTCTCTCTTGAGTAACTTTAGCAAGACTTGGAAACATTTGTATAAACTGACCCGTGAAATTTACCTTCATATTCTGAAGGTAATTGTGCATAACCAAACTAATATCTTGCTCATAAAAACCAACGATGTCGCTCTTTCAACAATCTCAAAAGTGGAAGATTCCAGGAATGCAGTCGTTTGCAAAATCAGGTGGGGAATGCACCTCCTTAGCAGCAGAGCATTGAAACAGAAGAAAACAAGACACTTAAAAGAATATTTTCTGGGTTAAGTACTTCCGCAAGCCGATTCTTGGCATTTCCCCAATCACTTTAGGAAATTTTAAAAACTGCAAATTTAGACGCTTTAAGTGAATTTCAACAAATTTCACTTTTCTGGTTAAGGTTCCTGGATCATAGCATTGACATTCTGGATGGTTTTCCTGTCTTCTTCCAAAGTTTGAATCCTGTCAGTATGATCCACCAACTGAGTTATGATCCTGAGTCAGGGAATCTAATCTTGAAGACATTGAAGAAACCTCAATAGAGCACTCATGAAATTCTGAACCCAACTTAGCCACCAACCCCCATATGGAGTCCAAAGCCACCACGGCCGGTTTGGAAATTAGAGCTGCAGTCTGTAAACTGCCAGAATTAGGACGCTGAATCGGTACCAAAGGAGAAAAAAAAATAGTAGTAGACTGACTCCTAGGTAAAATATCGATTGCAAACCTTCCAGGAGATCCAGAGAGGAATTCACATCCTCTGATGGCAATACCGCTGGTCCCAACACTCTGCTGGGTGCAATTTCCTCTGATGCAGCGCCAGTTACATCAGTCAGATTCACGAGTGCCATTCACAAGGTGGGCAATGATCTAGGAGACTCAAAAGATGCTTCCCCGGATGAGCTCGAAACTCCTCTCATGAGCCTGGGAATGGGGATCACGTCCCTGATAGCAGGAGTTAGGTTAGCAAACTCAGGGATGGAACGCCAACTGGGGAGGAGCAGGGGCTCCAGAGCAAAAATCCTGAACTTCCCCTTCATTTGCATGGCTTTAAACAGAGGAAACAGAGCAACTCAGAGCCATGCTGCCGTCATGCCGCCATCTTGACTGCTCCCCTTCAAGCCAGGTTGTTTCTTTTTGAGAATTAGATCGTGCCATGTGGTAAAAGTGGATGCATACTTGGAACCTAAGGCACAGGCTAAAGATTCCTTGGACCTTCCAGGGATGCGCTGTCATTTGAAATGAAATAGGAAATGGCTATTACATTTTCTAAATTAAACAAAAGAAAAAGCGAACAAGATGTCCCTTCCTTTTAGGATTGAACCCTGGTCACTCCTTCCTCACTGCTGCTATTTTTCAAAAACGGCGCTGGCAGACCCGAGGCTGGCAACATTTTGTTGTACCATATCCCGGGTCTGGCAGCGCCATTTTGGAAAACAGTCGTGGCATGGCAGGAGTGACTGGGGCTCACTTCTGTCCATTGAAAACAGATGGGGCAAGGAAAAATACAGAAAAAGATGAGCTCACTAAGCTTGTAACATTCGTTGAGTTTAGAGCACAGCTCTGTCCCCCTTTAGAGCTGCACCATGTGATTGATGCGGCTTGGGATGTGCAGTGCAGATAAGTAATGGGTGCGATCAGGTCAGTACAAGGCACATGCTTACTTCTTTGTGTGGTCTGATAGGTTTCTCTTGTATCGATGACTCCACAGATTACTGCGAGCCAATGCAGGCAACTGCCTAGAGGGCCAAATATCCAGGCCCAAAAGGAGCCTTCTTCTGCTTGCTTTAGGACCCTGTGGCGACAGCTTCAGAGGGCACCTCTATGGCCTCTGCCTATGGGCACTAAAATCTTAAACCTGGCCCTGAGCCAATGTGTTCATTTGCCAACAGGCGACCCCATCTTTATTCTCAGAGGGCTGTCATACAAACCCCCCAGACCTCTCCTTCTCATCACACCCTCAAATAATTCCTACTACATTTTTCACCTCTGTTTTCTGATTCACCTTGATTAGATAAGGGATCTTGCAAACATTCTTTAAAAAAAAAACCCAAAAGCTACCTAGCAGCTCTCACTCCAACTGCAGTGAAATGTTATTGCAATCAAATCACTGCCAGAGGATAAGAAGAAAATGAAACATAAAACAGAGGACACACCAGGCATAAACCCAAAAAACTGTGGCCATTAGCAAAGTGGAGACTTTCAGGGAATGCCATTATTATTTCCTGTACTGCTTTTACCAGAGCACTGGCCTCCAACTCCCGAAGCCTTCCAACAAAAATATAGGCGAGATTAATGGAGAGGAAGTGCCAGCGGTGCTTAGGATATCCTGAACTATGAGCATTCCCACACTTCCCCCTTCAGTGAGAACAGCACCGGAGGGATTTTTACTTGATTGTTAAGACTGCAAACGGAAGAAACAAGCTAAAATATTCATGGCATGCAAGGCAAATTAAGAATTCATTAGAGCCACGAATGATTCCTGGCAAAAACTCGGTCATTTGTTTTGGTTCTGTTTCCTTAAGAATGATTCCAGGATGACCAAACAAGTCTATGAAGATGGAGATGCTTGAGAGAAGTAATTATTAACAATGAATCGTCCCCTTCTCATTTATCACAGTTGGGTTTGGAATTCTCTTACTGTCTGGGCTCCGTCACCTCCAATGCACTGCAACACTTGCAAGCTGCTCTTGCAATAATCTCTCTCATACCTTTTTATACCTTTTCATGTATGCAAAAGCAAAAAGCTCATTACAGTCAGACGATAGGAAATGATTTGCTATTTCCCACAGCACAGAATTGATAACATTGAATTTTTGTGTCCCGGAGACAAAAAAAAAAAAAAAAGAATTCCAAGACGCATCCCTGATGTCTAATCCGACTACCAAAACCATCGAGCTACTAAGTTCATTGGCCATGTCCCTGACGAGTATAGAAACCGCTGAAGTCTGATTCAAAAGGGTTTGTCCAGGTAACTTTTCACACGCCTGAACAAAATCCTTTAATTCAACGGCTACGTTTTTTCTACGTTAACTTTTTACTTATGCAAAACGTAGCCCGGTGAAAGAGGGAGGGCAGAGGAGGTTCCAGGGTCAGGCCTTGTGGGAAGATGGTGGCGGAAGAGGACTGCGCGCCCAGGAGCCCTGAATCTTAGCTGCATCAGGACCACGGATATCGGGCACTGCCCAGCCACGTCGAGCGTCCTAAGGTTTCCCCTGGGCGAGCCCCTCAGCTCTGCGATCGTGGAATGACGGTGACGCCCAAGGCTTCTCTACGGAAGATCCGTGTGGCAGGGCCAGGACGCGCCACGACCATGGAGGACGCCTGTGAACAGCTGGCGCGGGAAATGGCGTTCAGCTTTGACATCCCCCACCCCCAGATGTAAATCCTCAGGTGAACTGAGGCAGGTGGGCGGGCAAAGTCATCGGACAGGGGCTACAACTCTTGTACTGATCACTAAAAAGGTGACTAAAGAGCAATTTAAGTGTTTCAATAAGAATTTTTCGCTGCCCAGCCTT
Organism: Rhinatrema bivittatum; assembly: GCF_901001135.1. Taxonomy (NCBI): domain Eukaryota; kingdom Metazoa; phylum Chordata; class Amphibia; order Gymnophiona; family Rhinatrematidae; genus Rhinatrema; species Rhinatrema bivittatum. The sequence goes on along the minus strand of NC_042632.1, from coordinate 57,050,655 downwards.
GGCAAGACGATCGCCCTCCTCTCAGATCCCTCGCCCCTCCTTCTCGGCCCTAGAAGAGTCCCGCGACGGGGAATGCCCGCGCTAGCGCCCGTGGTCTGCGCGCAGAGAATTCGTTTCTCCATTTCCAGGGACTCCTGAAGCAAAGCTCAATGGAAAGTAAAGTTTTCCGGCTCACCTGGTCCACGATGCCGATGCTGTTCCAGCCTTGCATAATCGGGAGGAAAGAAATAAACATGGGGATCACCCAGCACCCTCCCAGCATCAACGCAATGCGCAGCGGGGTCATCTTGTTCCTGTAAACCAACGGCTGGCAGCAGATAGCGTAATACCTTCAAGGAGAGAGGGAGACAGGACAAGAACACGTGAGTGCAAACCCTGCCCACATCAAAGCCTAAACAGCCTCCACGTAACCCAAACATGTTATCAGGTACAATTAAAATATTTCAACATAAATGCAGCCATCTCTATGGCGGACAGTCTGGTTCCCAATTTTCTACTCTGTTCTTTCCTTCCAAAACTGAAAGGGAACGTAAACACTTGGTAAGGGTAGACCTTGGCTGAACGCAACCAATCTCTGCCCAATTCCCTACCAGCAGGTATTTTATTTACATTTAAACTTCAAACACGCATACGATTTACATTGCTAAGATGGAGAAAAAGTGGCCCAGTGCTTAGGTTAGAGCAGCAGGCCGAGGGCCAGGGAATCCAGGGGTCAGCTGTCACGTCCACACTTAGTCACTCTGCTCCACTGCCTCAGGTACCTGCTAAGGCTGTAAGCTCGTCAGGGAAGGGGCTTACTGTACTTCAATTCTAAAAATGCTATAAACCGCCTTAAGAATCATTTGGAAAGAGGAGCTAAACATCCAAATTATAATCATAGTACTGTGTGACTGTATAATAACACAATATGTCAGCATAACAGGTAATAAAGTGCTATAATTTACCACCGATATATCAAACAGACTTCCAAGTAACTCATGGGATATCGAGATTAGTTAGTTAATCAGCAAACGTTTACAAAAATACAATCTAAGAACAAAATATAGGAAAGAGTAAAATACCAAGACAGCATCCCTATATCCCATGAAATTTATGTAATTCTCCCTATGTTGCAAAATACATTTTTTTCATTCAAACTTATAGGGGCAGTTTTCAAAAGGATTTACATGTTTAAAAGTGGTATATATTGAGCAATTTTCAAAAGTCCATTTATGCACTAAAGGCCTCATTTTAAAAAGCATCTACATACTTAAAATTGGGTTTTACAAGTGTAAATGCCCTTTACCCATGCAAGTGTCTGAAAGGAAAGTATCCCATTTACAGCCAAACAACTATTTGCAAATATTCACAGGCACAATTAGCCTCTGACTATCCTGCATAGCTTATCTGGCTAACTTTAGTCAGATAGTTACTACCCCAAATCAAATAAGCCTGATACTTCACTTTCAATGCATATACAGCATAGTTCTCTGATTCAACGGCAGGGGAGAAGAAAAACTGATACTTCACACATCCAGAAAAGAGGGTTCGCACTCGCAAAGCAGGGAGTAGCTGGCTTGTTACGGCGGTTACTACCCCAAACCAAATGTGCCTGATACTTCACTTTCGATGCATATCCAGCATAGCTCTCTGCTTCAACGGCATGGGAGAAGAAAATCAATCAATAAGGGCTGTATAACAGTCTGGGTAAAACAAATAAACATGGGTGCAGATTGCTTATTGCGGCGGCTTCTACCCCTAACTAATCAAGCTAGATATTTCACTTGGATGCAGCTCCATCACTGCTCTCTACATTAAAGGTGGGGGTGGAAGGGAAATAGAACCAAGAGCTAAGAGAAACAGATAAGTATGAGAGAGAAAATTTGCGGGGCAGACTAGATGGGCCATTTGGTCTCCTTCTGCCGTCATTTCTATGTTTCTATCTATAAGTTATCCGTTTTCTGGGTTTCTGAAACAGGAAGTCAGAACTTCTCAGGCATGTAACAGATGCAAACAGGAACTTAGCAAAACCAATAGGCTAATGTACTAAGGTACACTTCAAAAATGTTACAAGCAATCTACTTCATGCAGGTTACAGCATATACTGAGGGCAATTTTTAAAGGTTTTTCCGAGAATAAAAAGCATTTTACCTGCCTACATTGGCTCTGAGAATCGCCCAACCTGTGTGTGAGTAAAGGTACATGCACAGTTCTACAAATGTGCACTTTTACCTGGGCGGGGGTAGATGGGGGGAGAAAACTACACTCAGTTTTGGATTTTCATAAGCACGCCTGTAGTTTTGATCAGAAACAGTATCTGCAGAAATGCAGGGGCAAATAAATCTCTGCAGGTGCTTTCAAGCTGTGAAATTTTGAAAGGAAATGTTCACTCATCTTTTTCCTTTGAAAATCAGTACAAAGTGACAGGTACAACGTGCCCATCCACCAGGAACATTTCCCCTTGCCGTGCTTTAATTATCTCACAAGAGTTTTAAGCTAATGAGTGCATGAAAAAGAAAACAGCAAAACAGCACACATGAAATCTCAGAAAAGTGAATACAGATCCATGAATACAAAAACAGGTTAACTATAGCTCAGGGAGGCTTCATTAAGGTTCTGCAGTAACGTCCACATTAATACAAAGCTTATTTGCATGCCATTGACATGGGTGCTTTAATGTGCAATGTTTTCACTGGCCTCCAAGTCTGAACCACAATTTCACAACATGGACTGGAAATGCAGAGCAGTGCTGCTCTCTGTAAGCCACACAGTCTGCCTCCACCATGCAGGAGGCTGGGAACATTAGGAACAGGCCACACTACTGCTCATTTTGGTTATTTTTAATACAAGGAAGGGACTCAGCTGGTCTGTTGTAATTTTTTGATTCAGAATGAGTCAGTCAGTTCCTAGCCCAGCAAAATGTCAATTCATCTGCTTGTATTATTCAGTGCAGCCCAAATGGCTCATCAGAAGTCATTCCACTCCTCCTGAGGCGCCACCGGGCTAATGAACCTCTAAGCAGGACAATGGCTGGACACCAGCATCCCAGAGACATGACCGACTCTGGTCAGATACAGAAGACTGAGGCTTCCCTTTCCCAAGAACAAATCTCAGCTATTTCATACGGATGCCCGTCTCCTAAAGTCAGTCTGGCACAGCACTGATAAAATAACTTCCACCTTGTTTCTTATTCAGAGGGCATGTGTGACTTGTGTGTGTAACAAATATTTTGAAGCGGGCTTCCCTTGAGGAATGGGTAAGGTTATGTGGGTGTATCTTGAACATTTTTTTTAAAGGTACCTTGAGCAAGGGAGGGACGTAAGTCTGCAGTTAGCGCTCAGAGCTGAAGATGCGGGCCGCCATGTTTATCTTGGGGTGCCAGGCTTGCCTGCATGTTCTGCCCCATCAGACTGCAATCCCTGCATGGCCTCCAGTGCTCTCTGCTTCCTTCCTGCACATGGGCCCAAGTTGCGCAACGACCTTCTGTCCAGGAGGGAGTGAGATTCTGCAGAACGTCGGCGCTGCTGGTTACTCACAGATGCCTGATTTACATCGCCTTCAAAACCCGAGGCTGTGAGTGCTAGCTCTGCAGCTAGCCCTAACAGCAGGGGCCCTGTCTGACTGCCTTTTTCAACAAACAAGTTAGGCACAGGTACAAAGCTGTTAAGATGCAACTTAGAAGTACCAATTTTGGTCCCTCTGCAAGCTTATTTATCATTCCCCTCTGCTTCAAATTTATAACTCTAAATACCAAAGGCACAACTGAAAATAGAAGTTTGATTAAAAAGAAAAAAGGGAAGTCAAGATAAACCGAGTGTTACTTGAGAGCCGTGGGTTCCTCTCTCATTTATGGCAGGTTGCTGGCACAGCACTACCTCACGTCTCAGGCCGATCCTACATATTTGCATTTCCTTCTGCTTTTGTAGAACGCCCCGACATCAGGGAGCTTTACATGCAGGTATGAGACCCTGCCCCAAAAGCTTAGCATCTAACTGGGTACCTGAGGCAATGGAAGATGAAGACACTTGCCCAAAATCTCTCACAAGGTGTGCCAGCTTGAAAAGCTGGATCTGAACCCTGATCTTCTGCTTCACAGTCCAATGGAGCCAGTGCTCTCCCGCATGGAAATGCTGCACTGGAGCAACTCTTAGCTGGAGTCTTAAAGTCCATCTGCAGTTTTGTACGCTGAAATAAATAGGGCTCAATTTTCAAAAGGGTCTAGGCTCCTAAATTGGTTCTTTTGAAAATTCACTAGGGCCGAGCCCTAAAATAAGGACCCCAAAAAGTGGGTGGCTATGGGGAAACAAAGTTAGGAGCTTAGCAGGGATTTTCAGCAGCAGGCACCAGACTCCTGTCTAAACTAGGCAAGTGACTAGCAGGCCTACACGCAGCTCTGAAGTTTTCCATCCTAGCAGGCCTACACGCAGCTCTGAAGTTTTGCATCCTAGCAGGCCTACACGCAGCTCTGAAGTTTTGCATCCTAGCAGGCCTAGCTGTGCACAGCTCGGAAGCCGGCAGGAGTCGTCGTGACTTAAAGAGAACTGAGCGTGCTCATGCTTCAGTCAATGTAAGAAACCACAAAAAACTAACAAGCACACACTTTTATGAGGGATATAAATCGTAAATCTCCATCGCTTTGAAGGCGATGTAAATCAGGCATCTGTGAGTAACCTGAATATGCTTCAGTCAAAGCATATTCAGGTTTCCTTGGGGGCATTTTTACTGAAAACGTGCTAAATCATTTTGCATAAAGCATTGAAATGTTTTGTGAGTGCGGTAAAGTTTGTCGGGGGTGACTTCTCTTTGGTCTGGGTTATGGACCCTGATTATGAGGCCTGCTCTTCACCTCATGTCCTCGATGCTAAGCTGCTCCACTGCCCTTCTTCCTTGGTCAGACTGCAAGTTTTCACAGTATTTAACGCGCTCCTAATGATTTACAGCAAGCTGGCGTGCCGTGAAAAGAATGAGGTCTGTGCAATTTGGCCACCCAGAAGCTGTCATTCCATAAGAGACCTCTTTTCTTTGGCAAATTACATTTATCATCTCTGCCACAGACTCGCTGTCTCTGCGTAACTCCGGTTAGCAAGGGAAAAATTGAGAAGGAGAGAAGGGTTGGGGGGTCCACAACTAGACTGGCCGGCTCTTCACACCCTTCAGAGGGCCAGCACCATCCAGGGCACGGCCACCCTCGTATAACGTGCCACCAATTCTCCTGCAAGAGCAGCTGCTCCCGATGCAGACCCAGTTTGGGTCAGAGGGCCCCTGGAGTGGGACAGAAGGAAAACAGCTGTGCAGAGCGTCCGAGTGCATTACCTTCTCGACTGACTCTCCCTTTTCTCAGTTTTTGTATTTGCTGATTTTGCTGGGTGCAGTCATTCTGTCGGTACCATTAATGCACAAGAGCATGAAATGATTGCAGAATTACCCGGCCCTCTGGGTGCTTTTAACAAATCTCAGAGCAGGCATTGGGCGACGCTATAGCTCAGTTCCCTTTTTACTGAGGGCTGCGTGGAGCAGCCTCTTAGAGGAAGCAGTGGTGGTGGTGAAAATAAAACTGAAATCCAGAATACCTGGGATAACACAGGATCCCCCGTCGCAGGGAAGCGAAAAGCTGGAAGTCAAGTAGGCTCTGTGGTGCTTGAAGTAGATAAGCAAGGCTGGGCAGACCACATGAGCGTGGGGGTGTTTATCCACCATTCCAGTCTGTGTTTCTATGCACGCGCTATCCCGGTGCTAAAAGTGCCAGGGAACAGCTGCTTCACTCTCCATAGACACGCTCAGGAAAAATGGCACTTCAGCGAGAGAGGCAGCCCTTCAAACTAATGGACCCTGGCTACCAGAGTTTCTACAAACATGTGCTGGATACCGAGCTTAGACTGATCCCCCAGCTCCATTAAAAGTGACTTGCAACCAGCCTCTCCCACATCCAGGACTACACAGAATAAGGAACAGCACTAGTCCAAGCAGCAAACAACATCAAATCCCTCCACCCATTGACTGACGTGGAAGGCACGACCCGAGCCTGTGGCTAGCTGCCCTTTCTTCCTCAGCCTCATGCTGACACTGCAAAATCTGTGGTGGGCAACTCAATTACTAATACCATCCAAAAATATCAGGAATTGGTTTCCATAAGGAGAGCGTCTGCATGCTCAGGGGCGTGTGTGACGTGTCCTCAGATTTTGCCCCTATCTGCTAGCTCTGCCTCTTAATATTTGGGCACCATAGTCCTGCCCAATCCCTGAACAGATGCTGGATTTTAGACTGTGAGCCCTCTGGGAACAGGGAAAGGCCTACAGCACCCAAATGCATTCACTTTGAAGAGCCTGAAAAGGCAGAATATAAATCAAGTCAAGCATGTCAGTGGCTTCAGCTGATCCGCATGCCCTCAGAGTATGGCAAAGGTTTCTTTAGACCTTGCCCTGAAGTGACGTCAGTGTGCTAGGGAGGTACAGCACCCCCCATTGGGAGGGGATGAGAATGCATAAAATCCCTGCACCGCTGTGAGGCAGGGGAGTAAAGAAAGAAAGTCCTGCACAAGATGGCATCTCACCAGCCAGAGGAGGAGGAAGGAGGAGAGGTCCTGCACGAGATGGCATCTCACCAGCCAGAGGAGGAGGAGGAGAGGTCCTGCTCAGTGAAAGTGGCTGGGACCTGGGGAGAGGGTGGCCAGACCTTCCTTAGAGGGAAGAATCCAGGAGGAGGCATTCACAGGAGTCCAAAATATGGAGAATTTCCAGAGATTCTGTATAGAACTGGATGAGGTGTAAGAGGAGAAAATCCCGAGTCAAAGCAGTAAGAGGCTCTACTGTGTAAAAAGAAGAATATTCTATCACCCACAAGGTACTGGGAGGGCCCAGGGCGGAAGGGTACCCGCCCCTTGGAGCTTACCAGTCTTGGGAGAGCACACAGTATATACTTGGATTTTGTGACATGTTTGGACTTTGCTTGCTGTTGTGCACTATCAACTAGTGTGCGTGTGTGTTGCACTTTGTTTTCCTATCAACCGGCTTAGGAGTGAAGAGTTGTTCTTGGTGCGACTGGACTGGTGTGCAGAAGAGCACCAGGGAGAACAAGACCCTAAGGAACTTGAAAAGTCTCCACCCCCGTGCGGGATTCCCGGGAGCTCATGGGGCCTTGTGTGCTCCATGACCCTCCCCTTGTACCTAGAGCTGACCGGGACAGGGGCTCCATGTACTTTCTGCAAATCTCTCTCCATCATAGATCCAATCCATCTCCATTTTAATGACTCATTCTGGCTCCTGCGATATAAATTCTGAAGAGAAGTGACCTGGGGCACAGTTTACAATATCAGAGTGTTATTTCAGGGTGAGCCCAATAGAGACCACACAAAGCCCAGAGCAATGCACCTACAGCTTTATGTCCTTTTATTCAGCTCCAGGACTAAGACCCCATTTATGCTCCTGGGATTAAATGTCAGCAGAGTTTTTAAAACTCATTATCCTTTTATCTTTCTGTGATGGCGGTAACCTGTGTTTAATGAAATTATTTTCAGTTCATAGAGTGATAAATGTGTAGCAAATTACTCAGCCGGTCAAGCACTGCCTTCTCACTCCAGACTGCAAAGGGCACAGAAGAAGGCGAGAGAAGATTAAAGGCGCAAGGCAGAGAACGAGGGATTCATTCTGAATCTATTGAGCAGTTCCTGCTCAAACCTGCCAGTGAAAGGAGTTTGTGATTCAGAGGTCGAAGAAAGGAACGCACAGTGGAAACCATGAAAAGTGCTCCCTCCCTGAAATATACAGGCAGAGTAGAGCGGGGGAAATCGTGTGACCACGGTCCCAACCTGAGAATCCGGTGCCTTCCGAGATAACTGCCTTTCATTGCCAAGGTGATGGAGAAACTAGTTAACACACAACTATCTGAATACATAGAAGAACACAAAATTCTATTCCCTACTCAATTTGGTTTCAGAAAAGCTTCAAGCACAGAATCCCTTCTAATCTCACTGACTGACTACATTATACTGGGCCTCGACAAAGGACAGGCCTTCCTACTGATTTTATTGGATCTATCGGCAGCTTTCGATACTGTTAACCACGCCATATTACTAAAGCAACTGGCAAACATCGGTATTGCAGGATCAGCACTAACATGGTTCAAGACATTCTTAGAAAACAGAGGTTTCAAAGTTAAAATCCACAACAAAGAATCCCCCAGATACCCATCTTCACAAGGAGTTCCTCAGGGTTCCTCTCTCTCACCAACACTTTTCAACTTATACCTTCTCCCGCTTTGCCAACTGCTAAACAAATTGAACCTCAAACACTTCATATTCGCCGACGATGTCCAGATTGTGATCCCCATCAAAGAATCCATCACTAAAGCTCTAGAACTTTGGGAAAACTGTTTTCAAGAAATTAACGATCTCTTATCCAGCTTAAATCTTATTCTAAACCAATCAAAAAGCGAATTCATGCTAATCTCTCCAGATAATTGCAAAATCACTACAAACCCGCCAGCCAACTTGCAAATCTCAAAAGTAAGAGATTTAGGAGTTTCTATAGACAACCGGCTAAATTTAAAATCGTTTATCAACCAAACAACCAAAGACTGCTTCCACAAACTGCACATATTAAAAAGAATAAAACCCCTATTTCATTTCCATGATTATAGAACAGTGCTCCAAGCAATAATATTTGCGAAAATTGATTACTGCAACTCTATCCTTCTAGGCCTCCCATCATCCCACACTAAACCTCTCCAAATGATACAGAACACGGCAGCAAGAATTCTAACAAACAAAAGGAGAAGAGATCACATTACACCAGTCCTCAAAGACCTTCACTGGTTACCAATCCACTACAGAATAATTCATAAGTCCCTCACCACAATCTACAAAAATATCCATGGACTGGCTCCACTCCATCTACAAATAGCTCTCAAAAAACATTCCTCCAACAGACCCATCAGAGAAGCATATAGAGAATATCTACAAGTACCTCACAACAATACCACCCAACATATAACATTGAGAGATCGGGCCTTCTCCACAGCAGGTCCCCCACTATGGAACTCAATCCCCTTAGAATTACGACAGGAACCATGTCTTCCAACCTTCAGGAAGAGACTTAAAACATGGCTGTTCATGAAAGCATTTCCGGACCCTTAATGATTCACTTCCATCAAATGCAGCAACACTGAGCATCTTCTATTAAACTGAAACAGACAATACCAACCAATCACTACAATGTTTTACTTCTTGTTAAACTTTTTATCTCTCCTCTAACTCTAATCCCAGTTAGAATAACCCCTGTTTTATTGTAACTTTTTCTTCTACGCACTTGTTATACTTTTGTAATGTATACTCTTACGTTTTAGCTATGTACGTTATAATGTATTGCTCACCCCTTGTTTTATGTAAACCGACATGATACGAACTGCCGTGAATGCCGGTATAGAAAAACACAAATAAATAAAATAAATAAATAACTAAACTCTGCTCCCTACCCTCGAAATGTTCCTCCAGCAACGAGCACCTCTGTGTCCAAAAGAGCTGTTCGTGCCTTTTGGCTTTCTACCACTAAACCAAGACACTCAGTCGCTGGGAAATCTGCCACTTTTCCAGGAGGGCTCCTGGCCACAAAACGCATTACAAAATAAACACACATACAGGAACGTAAATGGGACATTTCTGTCTGTATAAACTTTGTCTGTTAGGCAAGAGTTTTAGCAGTAACCTGTCAGCTTTCAGAGGGATAAAGCTTGGCACATAGATGTAGACATAGGCCTGTGTCCAACGTGGCAATGCCGCCTGGTCCCTTCCTATGACTCGCTATTCAGCAGGCTTTGTCCCGTTGCCAGTGGTGTGATTGGAAATGGCCCTCTGCAATGTCATCCCAAGGGACAGAACAGATAGGGCAAAGACAGCGTAGAGAGAGAGGGTGGAAATGGCCCTCTGCAATGTCATCCCAAGGGACAGCACAGATAGGGCAAAGACAGCGTAGAGAGAGAGGGTGGAAATGGCCCTCTGCAATGTCATCCCAAGGGACAGAACAGATAGGGCAAAGACAGCGTAGAGAGAGAGAGAGGGTGGAAATGGCCCTCTGCAATGTCATCCCAAGGGACAGAACAGATAGGGCAAAGACAGCGTAGAGAGAGAGGGTGGAAATGGCCCTCTGCAATGTCATCCCAAGGGACAGAACAGATAGGGCAAAGACAGCAGAGAGAGAGGGTGGAAATGGCCCTCTGCAATGTCATCCCAAGGGACAGCACAGATAGGGCAAAGACAGCATAGAGAGAGAGTGGAAATGGCCCTCTGCAATGTCATCCCAAGGGACAGAACAGATAGGGCAAAGACAGCGTAGAGAGAGAGAGGGTGGAAATGGCCCTCTGCAATGTCATCCCAAGGGACAGAACAGATAGGGCAAAGACAGCGTGGAAATGGCCCTCTGCAATGTCATCCCAAGGGACAGAACAGATAGGGCAAAGACAGCGTGGAAATGGCCCTCTGCAATGTCATCCCAAGAGACAGAACAGATAGGGCAAAGACAGCGTAGAGAGAGGGTGGAAATGGTCCTCTGCAATGTCATCCCAAGGGAGAGAACAGATAGGGCAAAGACAGTGTAGAGAGAGAGGGTGGGAGGCAGGAAAAGGCCAAGAGGATGTGCTTAGAGGGCCCCATAAATATCTGTGAAAACCAGTACATCCCTAGAGCTGAAGGCAGTACAGCTCTTATTGAAATTGATTTCACCTACAGAGCTACCATCGTAGGCCTTCAGGAATACTTAATGGTATCAGACCCAAATACTCAAAAAGTGCTGAACTACAAAAGAGAGCATCATCAGCCTCAGTCCTTAAGCTTGGACAATCGCTCTAGCGAACAGAGGGAATGACTGAAAATCCATCAGCACATAAAGCTACAGTTAGAAAACTAGAGAAAAAAGCTCTTTAACCAGTCTGCTCAGCAAACAAGGAAGGATCATTGGCAGAAGCAGAAATTCAATGGGAAGTGTAGAACATACGCCATAAACTCCATGTGCATCAAGATTTGACAGAATAGTGGTGAACTCAGATCTGCGGATGAGAGATTGGTAAGTGCAGCACAGGATAGTGGACTACGGACAAAGTAGTTCACAGCCAGCATAGAAAAGACAAATAAAACGTATAAATGCAGATTCTGCAGACGAGAACTGGAAACGGTTAGGTGTCTCACCGCAGGACGTGACGCGCTGATGGCAGAAGGCCTGCATACAGAGAGGCACAACAAGATACCACGGCTCATTCACTGGAAACTGTGCAAACATTATAGCATCGATGTACCAGACACACTGGGAGCACAACATTAAAAGGACAGAAGCGAGCAATGAAGCTCTGATCACCTGGGTCGTTCCTATTCCCACCGACAGGAAGATCGATGCACGAAAACCAGATCTTGTGGGGAAGGAGAAAAACACAAGATGTCAGCAACTATTCTGTGCGTCTTATGGAGAAAGCAAAGATCCTTGAGTAGCGAGAGATAATCAGGGAGGCAGAATGGTGTAGAAATATCCCCATCATATTGGGAGCCACTGGCCTAATTGAGAGGCATTTCCAGGCACACCTTGTTGTGCTGCTATAAACTACACCCTGTGACCTGCAGGACGAGGCTCTCTTCAGCACAGTGCAAGTACTATGAAGGGCATTAGCAGTAAAGCTGAGAGACTGGGAACATTCCCAATATACCCTGGCTCACAAATGAGCTTCATTCCTTTAGAAAACAAACCCATTTGAAGAAACTCGCTCTCTGTGAGAAACCCAAACACAGCAAGCAGCATCCATATGCACAACATTCTGTGGATTAAAGAAAGGTTTGATGGCTAATTATATAAAAACAGAGATCCAAAGTATCGTGGTGTGTGTGTGTGTGTGAGAGAGAGAGAGAGATCCGGGAAGGTTTTGCGTGCTCTATACTCGTATGCCAGACCTTCCTTTCACACAGTATTTGTTTTCTATGTTCTCCAGGGTTTTATCCCACTCCCTCCACCTGAGATGTACTGCCCTGCTGCTGATATAGTCGCACTACAGGTCTTCATTTTATGACACAGCGGATAACCAGAGGAGCCTTCAAATCCTTAGCTCTCTTCAGGAATGGAATAAAACTCTGAAGTAAAAACAGGGGAATCTTAATGACTATTTTTCTTCTAAGTACAGATGGAATAGTTTTGTGGCAGAATTAAAATTCTGGTGCCTGCTTTTGGAGCGCAGTCGTGTTATAGTGAAGCACTTTGCCCATGGTCCAGTATATCACCTAGAAATAAAAGCAATAAACCGAGCAGAAAGGCCATGATTACATTACCCTGTACAGACAAAACTGCAATTGGAAGAGAAGTCATTCTGAAAGTGTCTTTCCTGCAGCAGAGGTCAAAATTACACCTGCTCTGTGAAATTTGGGCAAAAAAAATACACCCAGGTCTCCATAGGACCAATTCTATAGGGAGAGCTACGAGTGTAGATTAGCAGTCGTAAGAGGTCATTTGCTTCTGGTAAGTGAGAAAACGTACTCTGAAAAAAATGATCTTATAATTATCATGATAAAATGTCTGGATGCCAGCACTATCCCCGTCACCTCCTAGGATTCAGGCTCCTCGGGGATGACTCCCACCGTCTGTCTTTGCATTCAGCGCTCTAGTGAATCTGTCTGCAATATTTTATAGTTTCTAAATCTCTTTCAGAGCTAAGGAGGTGAAAGGAATACATTTTGAAAGTGAATTTGGTTCATGGTAAATGACTTTGTAACTGAGTCTGGAAACCAGGGGATTTCTCACTTTGGCAGATTTCTCACTTTGGTTGCAAGGGAAATCTTTTAAATATTTTCAGATTTTCTTTGAAGCAGAATCTTCTGGGTCTTGAGCACGATGGAAGCTCTGGGATATCCCAAAGCAAAACATAAGAACTTGCCATGCTGGGTCAGACCAAGGGCCCATCAAGCCCAGCATCCTGTTTCCAACCGAGGCCAATCCAGGCCATAAGAACCTAGGAATAACCCAAACACTAAGAAGATCCCATGTTACTGATGCAATCAATAGCAGTGGCCAGCGGTGGATTCCCGAGGAAGACCGGCCCAGGGATTCACCGCCCAGGACACATCACGTGGTCTGCCGAGCGTGGCTCCATCACGGCCGCGCACGGCAGACCACATGACTGGAGGACCAGCCCACCGGGGGATGCCCAATCCCCCGATAGGCCAATCCAGATGTGCTAATGTAACTGCACCATGACAGTATAGGTACATCGTCATAACCTTTACAATGCACTTAAATTAGTGCTGAAGAGTAACTATTGACCAGACTATCTGCAGTGGGACTGAAGTGTGAGGTACAGGAACTACTGAACAGTGTATCTGGAGAGTATCCACAGGACGTGATCATACTGTAAAGAGAAAGAGAGGAGGCCTTACCAAAATACTCAACTTTTATCAGGTAGGAAATCCTCCCAAAGTCAATACATTCTGGAAATCCTTTAGGTGATAATTGAGTGCCTTTTGGAGGTAAACTAAAATCCCATTTCATGCTTGTTCTGCTTTAGCTTCAGACCCTGTCTGGATATTGGATGAAAGGGAAGGAAAATGCCTTCCTGAAACATCCGCAGGAATCAGTTTCAGCCCAGCCCAATGTGACACGAGCCGTGCAGTTATCAGCAGAATGAGGTACTGGGCATTGTAAGCCCTTCCCAGTACAAATCCCGGGAATCAGCCGGCCAGACGGGAAGGAGACCGCCGGTGCAGAACGGCGCTAGAACTTGCCTGTGCTGAATGCAGCTGTTCATGCTGAGGTGCAGAAGGACCTCGTGCCCAGGCCTGTCCGTGCCACATCCCGTTTCTTGGTGATGGCTGACCCTCCTGCTTTTGCTTTGTTCTCCTCTCAGATCTGTGTAACTCAAGTGCTTCCCTTCAAGGTGACTTGTTTTGAAAGCTGCTTCTGCTAAGTGCTTGTCCTCGGAGGGCTGTTACAGATAATTCCTCTGACTAATAATGTTTCTCTGCAGAAAACAGACATCTATTGTTCTCTAAGAGCAGCAGCGAGCAGGATACAACAAGAACTGATTTTCCAGGCATTTAAGGAAGAGCGGGGCATCGTCTCTGCAGATGGAAACGCACTCGGACCATTAGGCGTTGTTTTCTCTTTGCTGTCTCTTACGCTATATGTGCAGGGGGGGTGACCACATTCCCACAAATCCCAAAGCAGCAGAGCCCGCAGGTTCTTTTCCTCCTCCCTCTCAGTCAGGACCCAGCCTGGGACCTGGCATTTAACTTTCATTCATCTCTGCCTGGGTTGAGTTTTTCCTCTTATTTTAGTGTCAGGTAGGAGCGATGGGTTCTCTCTCTTATTGAATGCCCAGAAATCAATCGTGCTGCCGTATTCTGAATTATCTGACGGGCTTGAAGTGCAAATTCAGGCCTGATATGCGGCTGAATATGCCAGATTTACCATTTAGACTGATAACTCAAAAATTGCTAATTGTGAAACATCCTCACATTTTGTGCTCATTAGAAGTAAAACGCATCTTCTGCTGGAGCTGAACCCAACATTTTAATGGAGTTAAAGATGGGGCGCCAGCATCATCATCATCTGTATAACCCAAATGCAGTGCACTCAGGATCTGCGTTCATTTGCTGATTACATGAAAAACTGACTGGAAGGCAACCGAGTGTCTCTGATTTTTAATTTGAATGTAAGCTGCAAGATTTTCATTTCCTGTCTGATCCCTCTGCTTCTCCCCTTCCCCAGCCTTCACGCGGACTGAAAACATGCGGGGGTGGGAGGGATAGAGAACCCGCCGTTCCCCAGGATCAGTTTTGGGGGTAAGAGATTCCACCACCTCCCCAGAGAGTGGGAGATAAGGGAAGCAGAGTCTGTACAGCTACAAGAGCGAATCAGTGCAGCAACGGATTGCAGAACCTTTTCTTGGTGGGCATGAGGCCGACATTCAGAAGATGGAGCCAGAGCAGAGGAGCAGAGGTGCTCAGCGCTGATTTCCAGCACCGGGCCTCCATTACTGCAAGTATTCACTACCGCACATGCACGAGATGGTTCCGTCTCCACGGAGCTTACAATTTAGTCAAGACAAGCGTCTGTGACAAATGAGCCTCTGGGAAGTGAATTCATTGTACAGGAATGCTTAGGATATGAAAGTTGGGCTTTTACAGCATTGCTTTGGGTTCCTAATACTGAAACTCTTAGCTTTACGCCCTTCTCCTCCACTGCCGATGCTGGACCCTGTGCATTCCTCCTTGCCGAGTCCCTGATCGCATCCCTCACACAACGTCTGCCTGGGGTCTGCCCCGAGACTCATTTATATATTCAGATCTAGCTCAGGGCAAGTTCTATTCAGGTATTCCCCTGCCCCGGCAGGCTTACAGTCTGAGGGCCTGATTTACCACAGCTTTTCTCCCAGCCTGCGTCTATGGGAAAATCGCTCAGTAAATAAGCCCCTGAGGCAGTGGCTTCCCTGGTGTCATAAGAACATCAGTGGCCTTTGACCCCTGGCATCTCTGGCTCTCAGCGCACTGCTCTAGCCAGCAGGCTATGCCTCCGCTGCAAAGCTCTCCTCCACATCAGTAATATCTCGCCCCCTTCTCTTCCTAGATGCTCCCCTCCCCCCACCCTGGTTTTTTGTATTTTCCTCCTTCAGTTCATTTTATCCTGACAGGATTTCCTAGTACATATGGGGCAATAATCAAACTTTACCCTCCGGGTTTACACCAAAACCTCAAACTGAAACCATGTGGGGAGTTCTGCTCAGATTGTTTCCCCAGAAAAGTTACCTGCAGAGTTTGTCATCTGCTTTCTCTGCGGGTAAGATTTTCCTCTGAAACTGCAAATATATTGAGATGATACAAAACTGCGCCCTCTCCCTGCCCCCGGGAAGTGAGAGACCCTCCCTGAGAGAGATGCAGACCCTTCTGCCCACGTCCCTCGCTGGGAGGAAACTTTCAGTGCCTGCAAGAGCCGAGGGAGCCGATAGCTCGATGCTAACAAATGCTCAGTCTATGCACTTTTACTTGAATTTAAATTTGTAGATGCTGCTTGTTTGGCTCATCCAAAATGGATTGCAATGAGCATCGCTAGCATTTTATTTTTTCATTTGCAAAGTCCCCACAGAATGAAAGCAGCTGCAGAGATAAAATGCCAGAAGCAGCTCAGTGCAGAGCAGAAAGGAAGCTTGTGTGATTCAGCCCAGGGGTGAAAGGGCGCTGCTAATCCCTTTCATCCCACCCCACCAAGCCCTGCACACGCGAGTCCAGACCTGGCCCATAGGCCAAGCAGATAAAGAGCCCAGGCTGTCATTCCCGTCGATCCACACCACCCCCTCAGAACTCTGCTGCAATCCACCTCTGACTCTATTTCATGCTTCTTAACTCGCCGCTCCTACATCTGAGCTCATGGAGAGTTACTGCCAGGTAACAGTCAGTAGTTCCCTGCCCCAGAGAGCTTACAGTCTAAGCAAACACCCCCAGAACGTGCACGTTACCCCCAGAACCGATGGACCTCCCGTCTCAATGCCTTACATCCTAAAACCTGAAAAGGTTTCCCCCACAAGCAGAATCTGTTTTCTCTCTGAGCAGCTGCTGCTTTTCCATAAAACAATTACACCGCCACTCACTCTAATTTTATGTAATAACTATATCACAAGAACTCTCCAGGGACTTTATTATTTAGTAATGTTTATAATTGGCAGATGATTTCCGAACAGATGGCTGTGCACACCTCCGAATGATTTAAGCATGACACATCCTCCTATGTACAGCACAAGCATGCGTTAAAGCCAAGAAAGCCGGGTCAAGTGATGCCTCGCCAGCTCCAGTCTCAGCCTTCCCAGCAAACTCCAGTAACCAACATTTGAAACTGCACTTTCCGGGCAATTGCACTTATGTTTGTGGCTGTGCATTACCTTGTAGCCTCCTGGAAAGAGGCAGTTTGTAAGTCGATATATAAATTCCAGAGACCTCAGTCCTGCTGCCTGTCGGGAGAAAGTCTTTTTAAACAGCTATGCAAATTCACTCGCCATTATTGGATCCATGACACTAAACTGGGGGCCATAAAGTTAGGCCTAACTTGATGGGGTTGGGGGTTATCTTGCTTTAGGGATCAGAGTCCAAATTATCAGGAATCAGTTCCCTGAGGGGAGGTCAACACTACCCTTAAAAGGGCTGAGAAGATGAAGCGAGACGATAGGAGACCTCCACCAAACCTCCCATGGGCTGAGACTGTGTACCCTAGAGGAGAGGCGAGAGAGCAGGGATATGATGGAGACATGAGCTGAGACTTTGTGTACCCTAGAGGAGAGGCGAGAGGGCAGGGATATGATGGAGACATGGGCTGAGACTGTGTGTACCCTAGAGGAGAGGCGAGAGGGCAGGGATATGATGGAGACATGGGCTGAGACTGTGTACCCTAGAGGAGAGGCGAGAGGGCAGGGATATGATGGAGACATGGGCTGAGACTGTGTGTACCCTAGAGGAGAGGCGAGAGGGCAGGGATATGATGGAGACATGGGCTGAGACTGTGTGTACCCTAGAGGAGAGGCGAGAGGGCAGGGATATGATGGAGACATGGGCTGAGACTGTGTGTACCCTAGAGGAGAGGCGAGAGGGCAGGGATATGATGGAGACATCCAAGGATCTCAAGGCACAAGAGTTCCAGAAAGCCTGGGAGAAGCAAAGCAGCTCCCTGAAGAGAATGAAGAGATGTGAAACAGGGCGGAGACTAAACCAGCCTCATGGCCTTTATCTGTCCTCAGGTTCTGCTTTGGTTTGCAGGATACGCAATACAGGCATTTGCCTATAGCAGGCTGAAGAGCAGATCCTGAAAATGCAGAGCTGTTGGTGCTTCTCGAGGACCAGAAGAGGCTGCCAGGTCACTCACTGACCTCGAGCAGGTCATGCAATCTTTCACCCCAGCTGACAAAGGGTCACAAACCTGTAATCGTGTGGTTTACCTTGTACAGTACTAAGGACACCCTCACATTAGCACATAATTAAATATTACTATTCTTTACTCATGAATAGCACAGTCTGGGGTGGAGCATTATCAGCTCAAAATGACTAAGGGAACTCCCTGGTGAGCATCTTTCCCATAGACGCAAAATAGGAAAACACGGTAGCCCCAAGCCAGGATATTGCCCTGTTCATCCATATCTTACAAAGTCAGACTGCAGTGCTCACCCTCGCAAACATTTTCCTCATTGCAGTAATGCATTTATGCCATGAAGCGCAGGAATGAATTTATCCCATCATGTGCGGCAATGCATTCATGCAGTGAGGCGCAGTAATGCATTCATACTGTGAAGCATAATAATGCATTCATACTGTGAAGCACAATAATGCATTCATGCAGTGAGGCGCAGTAATGCATTCATACTGTGAAGCATAATAATGCATTCATACTGTGAAGCACAATAATGCATTCATGCAGTGAGGGGCAGCAATGCATTCATACTGTGAAGCATAATAATGCATTCATGCAGTGAGGCGCAGTAATGCATTCATACTGTGAAGCACAATAATACATTCATACTGTGAAGCACAATAATGCAGTCATACTGTGAAGCACAATAATGCATTCATGCAGTGAGGCGCAGTAATGCATTCATACTGTGAAGCACAATAATGCATTCATACTGTGAAGCATAATAATGCATTCATACTGTGAAGCACAATAATGCATTCATGCAGTGAGGCGCAGTAATGCATTCATACTGTGAAGCATAATAATGCATTCATACTGTGAAGCACAATAATGCATTCATGCAGTGAGGCGCAGTAATGCATTCATACTGTGAAGCACAATAATGCATTCATACTGTGAAGCATAATAATGCATTCATACTGTGAAGCACAATAATGCATTCATACTGTGAAGCATAATAATGCATTCATGCAGTGAGGTGCAGTAATGCATTCATACTGTGAAGCACAATAATACATTCATACTGTGAAGCACAATAATGCAGTCATACTGTGAAGCACAATAATGCAGTCATGCAGTGAGGGGCAGCAATGCATTCATACTGTGAAGCATAATAATGCATTCATGCAGTGAGGCGCAGTAATGCATTCATACTGTGAAGCACAATAATGCATTCATACTGTGAAGCATAATAATGCATTCATGCAGTGAGGCGCAGTAATGCATTCATACTGTGAAGCATAATAATGCATTCATGCAGTGAGGCACAGTAATGCATTCATACTGTGAAGCACAATAATGCATTCATGCAGTGAGGCGCAGTAATGCATTCATACTGTGAAGCACAATAATGCATTCATACTGTGAAGCACAATAATGCATTCATGCAGTGAGGGGCAGCAATGCATTCATACTGTGAAGCATAATAATGCATTCATGCAGTGAGGCACAGTAATGCATTCATACTGTGAAGCACAATAATGCATTCATGCAGTGAGGGGCAGCAATGCATTCATACTGTGAAGCATAATAATACATTCATGCAGTGAGGGGCAGCAATGCATTCATACTGTGAAGCATAATAATGCATTCATACTGTGAAGCACAATAATGCATTCCTGCATTTAACTCTCCCTCCCCACAGACTAGCCAGGAGAACAGTAGTGCACACACTTTAAAACTTCGTGTACTCTGCAGCCTCCTCAGAATGGCCCAGAATTATCAACAGCAGAAAAAGACCATCTGGCCTGGCCATTCTGCCCAATGTTCACTTACAAAAACAGGGATCTAAATCAAATGCACAGCCCCACTGATTCCATGACCTTCACTGGCTGCAGCTTGCGCACTAAAGGGCAGAGGAGCAGCACTCTGGGAATGCCCGGTTCAGGGTCATCGCCTTGCTCAAGCTCTTCATTCTCAGCTCATAGGAAAACCTATGGTCTTCATTCACTCCAGCATATCACTGAAGATACCTTCTTCCAGCACCGTCCACCTCCCCTCTCCCTAGTACCTCCCTCCCTGTCCGTCCGTCCGTCCCCCACACTATGGAACTGCTCGGCCAGAATCTGTTCTTACTATTATCTTACTATGCCAGTAACTGATCATTCAATTAACTTTTGATATCTGAACCACTAAAGGAATGTACATGCTCTATTATCTAATCAACTACTCATTGTTTTTTACTGTTTAATCTATCCCTCATTTTCTAATGACCAAGTTCTTCATTCCCCGTTTTATTGTAACTTTTTACGCCTGCTGTGTTAATTGGTTGTCCCCTAGTTCATTGTACGATAAGACTTGTCTTGAGCATCGGTAAATTAAAAGAACTTAATTAAATAAATAAATAGGAAGTGGCGAATCCCAGGGGCCAGAAGATCATTTATCAGCTCAGGGCTAATGTCACTCTCGGGGAAGTTGAAGAGGACATCAATCTTACAATGCTTTAAGTGCCTTGAATATAGCTGGTTCAACTCTTGTCTTTTCCCACCACTGGTGACACCTGAAGATTTATGGGACAGTGTAAGTGAACACAACCTGTATACTAAGCTCCTTCAGAAGCCTCCTGAACCTCTTCATCTCAGCACATCACCTTCCTGCAGTTTTGAGTGTCTCCTCCTTTATTCTAATTTCTCTTTCTACAGTTCAGTTCTTCACAAATCCCCTCGCCCTGCTCCTCTCTCAGCATACTTCCTCTCTGTCCCCACGAAATGAACGTTATTTTACAATTGTTTCACGATGCAGACTTTTCTCTCCCGTTCCCTGGAGAACGCCTGCCTATTCTCCAGCCCCGCGCACTGACCTCTAGCACCAGCATTTTCTGTTACTCCTACACTGGCCAACAACCTCCTTTTCTCATGCATTTCCTCTCTCAGTACCCAGCTAGCTCTGGATCCTTTATTGCTCTCACTTTCTTCTCTTTTTAAAGACCCTATCAATCAGGACTGAACCAAGGAGAGTGTGGGGGGGGGGGGGGCCTGGGGTGGTCACCCTGGTTTGCATGCCTCCCCCCCCCCCCCCCTCTCAGCCCGCACTGTCCCTGCTGGCTGCTCTTCTTACATAGAAGATGGAGAACTAGGTATACAACTCCTGTCCCGAATATTACTGGGAAGTTAAGACGACCAATCGGCCATCGTCCTAATCATTGCACTGTCTCTCTTCTCTCCAGCACGTGCCCTTCCTCCCCAGCAAACCTTTCCTAATATTAAGTTCACTACATCTTCTGCCTCGGCCGTGTGTCCTGACTGAATTGTAAGCTCCCTGGAGCAGGCACTGTCTGTCTGTACAGAGCTCAGCACGTCTTGCAGTGCCACAGAAATGATTAATAGTGGCAGGAGGAACAGGATGATAATGTTACATCAGGAAGGATTAATGACTGGATGGGAAGATGGACAGCAGGATATTTGGCCCCTGAAAAATCTGATTTCACCACTGCAGCTGGCACCAGGAATCTGACCTATGACCCTTCTGCTATCGATCAGACCCCTCTCGGCTCTCCACCCTGTAGAATAAAGCTGCTCCTCTAGCCGCTGACCGGATCCCTCTGATATCTGTTCTGGATATGGGCCTCAGCCCCTCTTTCCTGCTGCTAAGCTTCCTTACAAGACCTCAGCAGCAACAGCACCAGATTTGTTTAAAAACAATTAAATTAGCAGTTTTGCTTGATATCTTAGTAACAACAAATCGAAGCCCACATCCCAGCAGCAAGGGGTAAGAAGGCCTAAACAATTCACCAGGAGTACAGCTGCCGAATTCTCCTAGCTGATGGCCAAGAAGAGTTATCTACAGGCAGCTCCCCTGCAGGAGGCAGGTGGGAGCCTGAGGAACTGGACCTCACGGGGAACCGAGCCCCCATCTGTAGCAGCTCAGCACCGAGCACTATTCTGGCAGTCCTGTTTCTGAAAGGTTATTATGGGTCAGAGAGAAATGAAACATTCAGAGGGATTGGATAAACTCGTAGCAAAAAAACCAAACAGAGTTTATCTAACACGGGGTAAAAATACCAAACTGTGTCCAATTAAAGTGAGACCTTAGCCACGAGGGGGCTCTCTCTTCTTTACACAGAAAAGGGAGTTGCCTGTAAGCATTTAAACCGAGTAATGAATTTGTTTCTAGCAGTCTGCACACACATTTACACAGCAACATAGCAGGGCTCACAGATTCGGTCCTTGCTCACTGTGAAGGTGCAAGCTCAGAGCTGCTTTTGCACTGAACATTCGGGCAGATGGGACGTTGGCCTGTCCCATCCTTTACGACCTGCCCGAATGTTCAGTGCAAAAGCAGGCTCTGAGCTTGGAAGATACCGCTCAGCCCGGCACTCTGCCACGAGCAGGGCACGGCCCGCTCACAGGTGCTAGCATCTCTCACTCACACCTCTTCCCTTACCTGTCCAGCGAAATACAGCAAAGGTGGAGGATGGATGCCGTCGTCAAGAGGACGTCGAGGGACGTGCGGACCAGGCAGAACATCTCCCCATAGATCCAGTTATCCTGCACCAGCTCGATGGCTCCAAACGGCATCACCAGCACCGAAACCAGCAGGTCCGCAAAAGCCAGAGACACGATGAAATAGTTCGTCTTGATCTTCCTGATTGGGGAAAAGGGGAAACAAAGAGAAAATCAAGGACGTCTGAAAAGCACAGCACCTAGGAAGCAATGGAAGCAGCAGGATTAGCAGACAAAATCACCGCAAGCTCCCGTTTCCAATCCAAAGCGACTTTTCATTCCTGAGATAATTTCACCTTTAAAGGCTTTGAATGTTCCTTCTTCTCAGCCATAGAAAACAGCACGGATAGCTGAAGAGTGAACCTTCAGAGCCCCATGCAGGCATCACACTGATACATGTAAAGCATGAATACAGTACGGATAACTGAAGAGTTGATTTGAAAGCAGATCTATAAAGAGCGAGGATTTGGCCGTAACAAAGAGGGGGAGATTTACTATTCCATGAGATTTTACTGTGGAGGGGTCCCAAGATATTTTGCTCCTCCCTGGGAAAGTATTGCCATGGCAGGGCCCAATAAAATACTCCATAGTGGCCCCCAAACAACCCTCCCCTCCACCCCCCATAATGAGCCAAAATCCTCCTGGGGGGGGGGTCTTGCAACACTCCCTGCTGTTTCTAGAGGTGGTGCAGCCTAAAAACATTTAAAAAAATAGCAAAATTACTCATATGGTGATGCCCTGACCCCTTTGTAAAAAAATGTTACCATCCATCCCAATCAAAGACCCCTTTGCATCAAAAATACCCCCCCAGCCCTCCAACCCCCTTACATGGGAAAGCCCCCAGATCTAGGAGAGTCCCTGGCAGTCTGGTGGGGGCCTGGCGTGCCCCCCCCCTAGCTCCAGACTGGTCACTGCCATTTTCAAAATGGTGCCAACTAACCTTTGCCCCTGATGGAGTTTTTCTGCGATAAAAAATAATGCAGTGATAGCAGCACAATATTTTCCCAGTATCGTAAATCTCTTTCTGAAAGTGATATATATTCAGCGCTGAGCCAGCATTTAAAATGCTCTAGGGCTTCTTTCCTGCTGGGCAGATCAGGTCTCCTCATGCTAACCCCTCCATGCACAGTCTCCAGCCCCTCTCACTGCAGTGGTCTCCAGGGGCTCAGGATGAAACTGCCTGCAGCCATTACTGACCCGCACCTCATAGGACTGGAGAGGCCGCATCAGCAGCAGGACTGGCCAGGAGTGTACACCAGGCCTTCCTGACAGCGCCACCTGGCTATCTGGCTGCCCCTGTGGCTAGTGCTTTTACAGCTGGTGGGAAAACCTGATAATGGACCTAAAGGCAGACAATAAAACCCTCCAAAGTACTGAATAAATCTGTGGGGGGCCCTTTTACATTGTTCAACAATTACTCAGCCCCTACATCCACTGTAAGTAGCACTGATAATCTCCACAGAATACAGCAGCAATAATCATACTGAAAAATGAGCAGTCTCCAACTTTACAGATAACTCATAAAATGGCTGAAAAGTTCTTTACAGGCCTTGCATGTTAAATCCAATTGATTTACAGATGGAAGTTAATACATTTGTGACCTTACTCTTCCAGGAGATGTCTTTACATTTTAGCACAGTTCCTTCATGATTTAGCTCCTTGGCCTTTCCAGTGACTCAGGGTTAAGAAAGCATAACCTTTCTCCCACTTTCCTCAACTTTATAGCAGTTTCCTCCCATTGTGGAATGGTCAGATTGAAAGCCCCAATTTTCAACCCTCTTTGCAAGTATTCTCGATTCTCCTAAATCTCCTTCTGGCAGTACCAGCATAGCACTCTTGAAAGATACCTCAATAACACCTCCTCTCTGGCAATGGGTGGGAATCCACTCCTCTGCGATGACACAGCTTCTTCACAGCTCCCTTCTAGGTGAAAGCCACTGCTTCCTCAGAATCAACTACAGCTGAGCCCCTGGGCCCTCAGTCAATAAAGATACAGAAAAAGGGGAACCAAACGAGAGACAGGAAGGGTAGGGTAAAAACCTCCTTCTCCAGGAGCAGACAGGGCCAACCCCAGCCATGAAACCCAGGAAAACCTGAGCTAAGAATCCACACCCACAGCTGGTGGCCTGGGTTTATAAAGGCTCCAGCCGCACCACCTCGTTCTCCCACACAGGGGAGCTCACACCCCGACCTCTGGTCACTAAACCTCTCTCTTCCACCCCCTTGGTCTTGGTTCATTCCTTCTGGCTCCTTACATTAGCATTAGCATGCATAGGGCGCGCCTCCTGTACAATCATTTTGCATTCAGATTTGCTGCTTTGCTCCAGAAGGAACTAATAGCCCTGGAAAGTGGGAGGCCCCCGGAGAATGCACTGTTAGGGTCATGGTCTTTGAGTCCATCCCAAACAGCTCAGAAGCCGACAGGTGAACAACATCAGACCCTTTCCTGCTGAGAAATGCTGATGTTTGATGTGTAATGCTTCAAGGATTTATACAGCAGGTCTTTAAAGCTGACAAGTGAACTGTAAACTGTTAATTAGCAGGTCCCTCTTACTGGGGGTTGCTGGGGTAGGAAAAGCTCTCAGCTTTTAAATTGGTCTGGAGAGAGTTTGAAATAGGCATGTGGTGAGGTGCAGAGGCTGAAACAGAAAGCGCATTACCCAGGTCACAAACAGGCTCTCTAGGGCCGGGCTTAAAGCAGGCGTTGAGAGGGAAGGGCAGGAAGGAACGAGAGGCGGCCCTGATGCCCAGATAGTAGATGAGGCTAACACCAAGACTGAATCTGGCGTAGGGCTCGCAGGCGAGGTCCAGTCCCCTCTGCCGCCTGCTCATTCAGCTGTAATTATACCTAATTTCACAAATGCGGATGTAAGAAACTCCACTATCAATAACTGGGCACGATGGGGGTAATTTGGGGGAGGCAATGTGAAAACCTCTGAAATAAAACTGGGGACTCTTTACCTGGGCGTTTTAGCACAACTTTCAAAGTAAGAATGCCCAGGCAGTTTCACTCTGAAAATGACCCCGGAAACACTGCCCACACATTTCCACTGCTGTTTTGTGCAGGTAATTTTCCCTGAGAAGAAATGCACCCAACCTTTTCAAAATTCAAAAGCATGGGCGCAAGTGCAATCCCTTCCGCACCTCCGCCCCTGGGTAAGGGTGGGTGCGTCCTGGCGCTGCCCACCCACGCTGGGAGGGACGTTTGTACCCGCACATTCCTCTCCCCGAGGCATTTCCCTGGGCAGAGAAAGAGCTGAGCCAGCTCGTGCCCTTGCAGCCGGGCTAGGTCGGGGAGAACCCAAACCGCGCGCCCTCTCGGCCGCCCGCACAGATAACGGGAGCAGAGCTCGCAAGCACTTTTAGCAGGCGGGTTTTGTGGTTGCTAATTTCAAAGTGTCCCTTGCAACGCTGACTGCAGCGGCGCCTGCATACGTGGCAAACGCCTCGGGCTCCCTTACTCTCTCGAACGCACATTCACAGCTCAGACCAGCTCTGACATCTCGGCTGGTATTGAACCAGGAAGGCAAGGGTCACACTCAGTCCTGCAGCCAAGTCCTTCCAGCAGCCCTGGGGCATGGGTCCTGTGAAGGGAGGGGGAGGGGGACCTGCAGGGGGTGGGAGGTGCAGGTACCCAGTAACCTGACCGGTCTCTCTGGATGAGGGTCCAGCAGGAGTCATTACTGCAGCTCATTTGGCTCCGTACGCACTAATCCTTTATTTCATCCGCGTGCCAGCTTATTTCTCCTGCCATCTCTATATCTGTGTCCCTCGGTCTCCAGGGCATGGCAGAAATGGATCCCTCCAACCCAAATCCAGAAACAAAATACCTGCGCTCTCAGTGCTCCAAATCTCCCAGGGCAGAGGCTCCGAGGGAGCCTCCAGATGGAAATCTTACTCCCAGGTCTCCTCTCTGACGGCTCAGAGTGAAAATCCCAACGCTCAGTGCAACGGGAAAACCTTCCTTTCTTTCCCCACCATCAGGCACAAAGGGCAGCAAAACTCCCTCCCAAAAACCCAAGCCACTTAGAAGCACAGAACCACCAATATCCAAGCAGGGGGTGCGAGATGGACCTCACGCCCTGTCCTTCCCGGGGCGGGGGATTTCCCTCCCTGAGCCAAGACCAGGGCACCTGAAGGAAAAAAGTTCCAAAATCCTTGAGCAATTTCCAAAGCCCGAGCCCTTCTCGCCAGCCTCCTCCCTCCCTATCCTGTGCGGCCAGGCAGGGGGGAGCCTCACACGGGCTAAGTTACCCCCCCTCCCCCTCCCTGCTTTTCAGTACAGGCCTCAATATGCTTTTCCTTTTCTCTCCTCTCTTCGCACATTCCCTCAGTATGCACAGTTTCTCCCCCACCTTTCCTCAAACCTGCCTTGCTTCTCCCCGTCTCTGCAAGCTTTCTCCCCCTTCCCACTCTCACATCTTCATATCCCCCATCCCTCCCATTTCTCTCCTTAGCCCCCCCCCCCCCCCCCACCTGTTCCATCCATGAGTGTCCAAGGGCCTGGGGAAAAGAGAGACAGCGAGGGAGGTGTGGCCGCCATGGCAGGAGGGACCCGGGAGCTCGGTTAGAAAGGCCCACGGCACAGCCCCCGTGCCCTTACAAGGCAACGGATGCCAAAATTCTGCTTTCTAGAAGATAAATCAGAGCAGGGCCCAGGAGGAAACCGTCTAATCCCGTCGCTGGGAAATAAAAGTCGGGGCACATTTCTGAGTAACGTTTCTTGGCGTCGTGTCTTGTTGGAGACCCGCTGGCTCCTCCGGGGAATTCCCGCCTCTGTCTGCAGCTCCTGTTTGCTGTGGTTTCATCTCACTCCTCTGCAGCTCTACAGTCCCTGACCTTTGTGTTGCTATTGCATTCTGCATGGGGGTCACTGCCCTTTCCCAGTGGGTACCTGCGGCAGCCTGACCGATGCTATGGAAGAGGAAGCGTTGGTCCCATGGACGGTGAGAGCAGGACACAGCTACAGCTCCCAGCCCTCACATTTCTCTCATGACTTTTCCATAGCAGTCGGAAGATCCCGGGAGGGGAGAGGGGTCTAGGCTATTTGCTTTTGCTAAATGTTCACATTTTCACTGTTGAAAGCAGCACTCCTCCCACCGTGCATTTAGTGTGCACTCAAGCATTAAGTAAATCATTGTTTTGAAGGACGAAAATCAAACTTTGATCTGACGGCGGGAGAAGGAGAGAAGCAGCTCCAGACTTGTTTCTGAGCATTGATTTTTCAGGGTTCATGTTCCAGATTTGACACCTCCCCTTTATGTAACATTCAGTACGGGGAGGGCAGTTGTACTACACAGGAAGCAAATCTGTCTCTAGCAAGAGACCCTTTTCAGCCGCCCTGCACAGGAGGCAGCTTTTACTTCTGAAGGAGACACAGCATCTTACTTCTGCTCGCAACCCTGAAAGATCAGATGCTGGCGCCGCCGCCGCATCTCTCTCCACCAGCAGGGCTACAGCGCTGGCGTTCTGGAGGCGAGATCCTAACGTGCCAGCTGGATGCCACTCACCTGAGCTGCCTGTCCCTGCACACAGCCTCCATGACCAGCAGGTTTCCCAGGATCGTTCTGGAGGCGAGACCACTCACCTGAGCTGCCTGTCCCTGCACACAGCCACCATGACCAGCAGGTTTCCCAGGATGGTCATCAGGATCACTGCTGAGATGAAGGTGAGCAGGACAATCTTCTCCACCACACCAAATCCCTCACTCGAGCTGCAAGGAGAAAGAAGTCATTTACTTCAGACATCACATGGAGGAAAAAAACCCACCAAGATTTTTCCAATAATTCTCAAAATACATTTTTAAAAGGACACTGCCAGTCTATGCTGGGCCTCCTGATGCTCTGCATGGCGCATTCAGCACTACTGACGAGGAAGAGGGAAGAGCTCTAAACTGCAGGAAATGCAGGGACTGCTACCTACCGATAGGCACTCTGATTTCTCCTCATGCCCCTTCAGAACTGGTTCCCATCTCAGACGGACAGATCCCCTCTTACAGCAGGACAGACATTTCTCAGGGCAGCAGCCCGGGCATCAGACTGATGAAGGCTTCACAGTTAAACCCAATCCACCAGGGACTTCGGCTTTCGGTCATCACAGTCTGAGTTTACACCTCCAACCGATCCACAGGTGATGAAATGCATGACCTTTGTTCCCTGCCATAAACGCAGCAGCCGAGAAAAAAGGAAGTGCAGATCCCCTGGCCATGTCCCATCAGCTGGGAAAAATGTTAGCAGAGCTCTCCCAGGACGAGGCTGCCAGGCGCACAGGTGAATCGGCTTCTCTGTGCCCGCCACGGTATTCAGCGGCAGGACCTAACCGGGAGGAGCTAGGGGACCTCTGAAGGCTTGCCCTTCCCTGGAAGTCCATTTCTCATTGCGCAACCATTCACCAAAATATTCAAAGAGCGAGAGAAGGGCTAACGCTAGGAATGATGCATTAGTGATATCTGTCTTGTTGCACATGGTGGGACACAGCTGTGGTGCAGAGCACTAACAGAACTATGCACACATCTGCGCAGCTGCCTCACTGCCTTTCCATGCAGCCAACCACGTCGCACAGATGATCCAAAAGGTGCTGTGGCTTTCTGCACTCGGCCCTAAGAAAAGAAGGACTGGTGTCCAGTGAGCAAGGGCAGGACTCTGGGGCATCCTTCGACCTGCCTTAGAGCCAAGCACAGCGATCACTATAAGCAGAGATGGTCCAGATGCCAAGGAACCTGACAGATGCAGAGGTTTGGCCCTCTGGACCTGTAATCGTACAAAAAAGTGTTAAGCAGAACTGAGATGCATTGCAAGTCTCTGATTTGGCTTATTTTTCCCATCTGAGTGTCCATACTCTGCCTTAGGCCTAGAGGCTTCCTGGGTCAGATTCTGATGCCCTTCCTGCAGATCCAGCACACAAAAGGTGACACCTCGGGGCTCTTTGTGACTTTCCCATCACGCGAGGTAGCAGGACAAGTTCACTCTTTATGTATTCAGAGTAAGCTCGGGATGATTCTTTGAGGAGCTGATCTGAGACGTGATGCAGGCTGTGAGAAAGGGGAAGGAGTCCGTGTGCCCCGACACAGTCCGAGTACATTTTCAGAGGGCTGCCCATGAGTCAGGGAGGAAAGGGAAAAGAAAAATGACCCAGGGGCCTAAAACGAAGCTCAATCAGTGCAGGTCAGCTCTGAAATGGGCGCTGGTGAGCAGAGGTGCCGTGCTCTCGCGCAGCAGGGGTGACGCTGGAAGGGTCCAGCCCGGGAGGGCACGTCTCCTCCGGTCCTCACTCAGCAAGGCGACCTGGGGGATCGTGTCCTGCGGCTGGGGAGAAAGCAGGAGACAAAATGGGCAGAAGAAGGAGGCTTTATCAAGTCTTCACCGGTAAATCATAAGCAGCAATATTTTCTGTGCTGCAAAAGTGACATTTTCAGGAGGCATTTCAGTTCGAAGGCGCTTAAGTTGCAAGGTTTCCCGAGAAGGTTTAGCAGTATAAGCTAGGACTGCGGGTCGAAATCCAAGGGAGAAGAAGACACCAGCAAGCGAAGCTGCCTTTTCAGGCATTCGTCCCCTCCCCAGTGCCCCTCAAAGCTCCTGGTCAGCTTCCCCCAGAATTTGCATTTCAGAAAACCCCAAGTCAGGAATCTTTCTGGGTCTGACAATCCATAGGTTGCGTTGCTAGCGTAACAGACAGAAGGGTAAAAGGGATTCCCAGACTCTGGGACTGGCCGCTATCGTGCTTGCTCCCATTATGATCCTGGCCTGGTGGCAGCATTGCGGTTCTGTTTCAGCCCAGGATCATTTCTCTGACTATGCACAACCTTCCGATTTCACTATCTAACCCTATTTCCTTATTTATTTATTTACTATTTACCCCTTCAAAATGCCACAGCCAGAGAACTCACCCACACCCGCAGAAAAGACCATATCACCCCTGTCCTTAAAGACCTTCTCTGGCTCCCAATCCCTTTCAGAATCCGCTACAAGACCCTACATAACCACGATGTACCCTGGCTCAACCACTCCCCACGCTCCCACACCTCCACCAGACCCACCTACAGCGGCACATTACACATTACACACACTCGCCTCCCTGGCGCAAAAGAAAGAGCTCTACCCATTGCAGGACCTTCAGACTGGAATGCTCTGCCCCCTGATCTGCGGCTGGAGCCCTGCGCCCTTAAATTTAAAAAAAAAAACCCCTACAAACATGGCCTTTGCATAATCCACCTCATCGTGCTCCCCTGCCTGAATGTAAAGCGATGTGATATCTCAGCTCAAAGGCCGGGATATAAATAAATAAATAAATAAATGCTGTACTTCTTAATATTGGTTATTCTTATTGCACCCACCCCCCGTTAATGTTACTCCACCCCCCCTTTCTCGTATCATCCTTTCAGTGTTTTCTTAGGTTTTTATACCCGGGCCTTTAACGTGCCCTATTGTTTAGCAATTGTGATCCTTATCTAATTATATATTCTTAGCGTCCTTCCTGCTGCAAACTCACATAGTTTCTGTATTGTTTCCCGAGTTATATGCACGGCTTCCGCAATCGTTACGTGTGAACCGATTTGATGTCCTTCGAATGTCGGCATAAAAAAAACCCCCTTCAAATAAATAAATAAATAAAGCCTTAGCCCCCGAGATTACAAGGCGCAGGACTGCTTCATCTGAACGGGGAATAAACAGGATCAAAGCCCCCACAGCAAAGCAGAGGATCGGGATTTTCTTCTCAAAGGCCTTTTTCTGTTTTTTTTATTGCCAGAGACAGAACAGAGAAAACCTTTTGGAAACAGCCTCCCTTTATCTTTACATCTTACACCATTTCACCATTTAGTGATTTCTAAACTCCTGCACGAGAAAAAATATTCTTTCATGGTAAAAAGGGGCGAGGTTTGCACTGTGTTCATGAATTTGTAACAAGAAAGGGTTGAGCTGGATCTGTCTGGCAAAAGATTTGCTGGGGGTGATTAAGGCCGGGCTGCTGCAAGTCGGACCTGCCAGCCAGATCCATCCACTGCTTCCAGTGCCAAGCGGCAGTTTAATGCTCTGCAGCGCACCTGTCAGTACCAGAGCTCCCAGGAAGCTGCGGACGCGTTTTACTTCCTCTTGACTGCAGGCAGCCTGTGTTTTCTGTCCTCTCTCTCCAAATGTGCTGTCAGTGATACCAAACAAGATCCGCTGCATTGCAGGGAACCCTAGCAAGAACTGCTTAACAGCTTAGCCAACCAAACTGACTCCCCTGCTTACAATGCGAAGAGGGCAGAACCACAAGCCTGGCCCCGATGCCCCGCGGAGCACTGGCCCAGTGGCTCCCAGTGACCAGGCCAGGGTTCCAGAACAGCAGACGAGAAGACAATGGAAGTGCAATCATCCCACGCATGGTGACAGAGGCTCTTGAACATCCCGCACTGCTTATAACAACACAGCACTGTGCACATCCATCAGTGAACCAATGGCAAAGCTAAAAGCTACAGCCCAGCCCTGGAACTGGCCAAGTTCCACTCCTAACCACTGGGAGGCGTCTGCGGGTAAAACAGTGTTTTATGCCTGGAAATGGCCTTTTCTAAAATTGCCTACTCTGCTATGTGGGAAGGCTTGTGCATTAGTTTACCCGGACTGCGCCGAGGCATTCCTGGGAGGCGATTCGATTTACATACATACTCCTGGATTTTTCAAAGTATGTACCTGATTCACTGAGGGTTTTTCCCAGAGACACAAAATGGAAGAAAAACCTTAATGAATCTGGCCGTGAGTATGTACATTTTCTTAGAAAATTTGTGCAGATGTCCTGGTTGCTGCAACTCAAAAAAAGATATAATTGCGATGGAGAAGGTACAGAGAAGGGCGACCAAAATGATAAGGGGAATGGAACAGCTCCCTTATGAGGAAAGGCTAAAGAGGTTAGGACTTTTCAGCTTGGAGAAGAGACGACTGAGGGGGGATATGATAGAGGTGTTTAAAATCATGAGAGGTCTAGAACGGGTAGATGTGAATCGGTTATTTACTCTTTCGGATAGTAGAAAGACTAGGGGACACTCCATGAAGTTAGCATGGGGCACATTTAAAACTAATCGGAGAAAGTTCTTTTTCACTCAACGCACAATTAAACTCTGGAATTTGTTGCCAGAGGATGTGGTTAGTGCAGTTAGTGTAGCTGGGTTTAAAAAAGGATTGGATAAGTTCTTGGAGGAGAAGTCCATTACCTGCTATTAAGTTCACTTAGAGAATAGCCACTGCCATTAGCAATGGTTACATGGAATAGACTCAGTGTTTGGGTACTTGCCAGGTTCTTATGGCCTGGATTGGCCACTGTTGGAAACAGGATGCTGGGCTTGATGGACCCTTGGTCTGACCCAGCATGGCAAGTTCTTATGTTCTTATGTCCAGGTGTAGGGGTAGATTTGGCAGGATAATTCTCAAAACAGACTTAAGCATGTAAGTACACTTTGAAAATGGGTGTAGTATATCTGCATATTTGCAG
The DNA here is from genome assembly GCF_901001135.1 of Rhinatrema bivittatum. Lineage (NCBI taxonomy): Eukaryota > Metazoa > Chordata > Amphibia > Gymnophiona > Rhinatrematidae > Rhinatrema > Rhinatrema bivittatum. Next base: position 57,017,864 of record NC_042632.1, on the reverse strand, counting down.
ACAGTTCTGTGCGATGTTACAAAATTTCCCTCTTAAGAGGCTCCTACAGGACAAGCGTACGACTGTGTGTGTCTCAGGGACCCATGAAATTCCTTTACCAAGGGCCGGCTTTTGGAGTGTGCGACCTGTGCAACCACTGCAGGGCACCGGTGCTCCCATACAATGCAGCTGAGGAAAAGCCGCCGACCCTCCCCCTGCTGGAGAGCTCTGTGCTCTGGATCCCCTCCCCTCAGAGAGGAAGGTGATTGTCCCAGCCCCACCCCCACCATGGTAGCCCTGCTTCTGCCCTGTGGTCCAGTGCGTGGTGCAAGGTCATCAGGCTACTGCCCCCTGCCCAGTGCTGCCGCAGGGAAGGAAGAGGCCATGCTGTCTGCACAGACCCCACCCTCATTTTATTTTTTATTTATTTATTTAGAGTTTTTATATACCGGCAATCATGAAAACATATCTTGCTGGTTTACATCGAACAGGAGTGCATTATAAACAAAAACTAGAACTGTGGTGTCCGAAAGTACAGTTACATTTAACAAGGGTAGCCGAACTTGGAGAAGGAAGAAGAGAGGAGAGAAAAGAGATGGTTAAACAATATACAATTTAAATAAAGTCATGAAGTCTTTGGGTGGGGGAAACTCCTCCTCTCCCCATGGGGAATCCCATGAGATCTGGGGGGCTGCTACATCCCTGCCTGGAGGTGGCCTGTGAGCTCCAAGAAAATGTACCTCCCCGTGGAAGCCTTTTTAACCTCCTCCCTGCCATGCAAGTCAGTTTACAGATGAGCTCTGGGCTGGTGGCAGCAGGAGGAAGCTCAAGTCCTCTTCTCCCACCAGCAGATGCGGCTTCTGCTCCTTCTGTCTCTCATTGCCGGCCGTGCACCTTTGACTTGTCTCTAACTGGACGATGTCCTTTGGCAATGTGGTCTCCAGAACGGCACACAGGACGGTACTCAAGGTGAGGCCTCACCAGAGGGACCCGTAGAGAGGTAATACCCCCTTTTATGCATCCAAGCATATATTACCGGCTTTCACAATGTATTTTATTATTTCTTATTAGTATTATCTGGATTTATTACCTGCCTTTAGAATATGAGATTTGCTCAAAGCGATTTACAAGCTGTGAAAAAAGGCATTCAAAGCTGAAATGCATATACATAATGCAGCTATATTTAAACCTCTAATTGTCAAGTCCAGCTTCATTCCTCCTCTTCCTCTAATGAGCATGTGAGCTGCTGCCCTCCTCCACTATGTGTGCGTGGGCAGAGCATCTTCTCCCCTCTGCATGTGGGCATCACCCCCTGTATCTGCAGGCAGCTCTCCTTCCCCGCCGGACAGAAAGGATTCTGTAATACTCGCACAGCAAACAGCCCCCAGTAATTCAGCAGGCCTGCTGGTCCCTCCAAACCGAGGTAAGATATGGAAGACTGGGGGCATCTATGGACCAGCAACGTGAGAAGCTGGTCTTAGTGGAGGTTTCTCATTTGGAATAAAATACCAAAGATCCAGCATGAGTTATATCTAAATATAATTCCAGCGCTGGGTGGAAGCCATTTTTCACCTTTTAAATGTCCTTCTGGTTTTCTCTCTCCGAGGATAATCTGGCTCTTGAAATGTGCAGGCTTTTCTCAGTAAATCACATTCGGACTCCAGCTGCTTCTCCCACGTCTGCCTTGTCGCTGCACCTGCCGCTCTGCACACCTTGGTGTTTTATTACAGAACAGAAGTTCCAGAGAAAGGTGTACACCCCAAAATTATACACCTGCAGGACGCCGCCGCCCAATTCTCCAATCTTGCAAGGCTCCTCTCCATGTCCATGCAGTCTGCTTGTCTTCTAATTACTTTTAATATTTTGTCACCTGCAAATTTGATGACTCGATGCCCCCTTTTCCAACTCCTTAATGAATACCTTCCCTCTAATTTTCTGTGGGCTATGTGGAACATAGTGAGCTAATTTCCTTTTCCTGTGTGCTCGTTTCATGAGCTGAGTGTGCAAAGCTCCAGGCACTGGTTCCCAACCACCACCTTCACCATTTTCTCATCTCTTCCCACTCACCCCCCAGGCATAATCATCAGCTTTTCTCCCACCCCCTGGCATCTTCATCATCTTCCCTCTCACCTCCCCCCCCCCCCCCCCGCTTGGAATCATCACCTCTCCTTCCCTTTCCCTCCACCTCCCCCCCCCCCCCCCCCCCAGCTGCACTTTCTCTCTCCTATGTCCTGGAACCTGCGGCTGCTGCTTCTGCCTCTCATGGCTCCCTCTGCGGTTTCTATTGGGGGGAGAGCAGCAGTAACAGATGAGCGCTGCTCTCAGACTCCCCCTGCAGGCCAGAACGTAAGCCACGCCTCAGCTCCTTCCTATCAAGCACCTTATCCATGGCGCACCCCATGGGAAAATCTGGCTTAAGGCAACATCGATCCCAGTCCAAATCACTCAGGCACCTTCCACTGGGAAATCTGATCGTTCAGTCCTGCTCTCTGTTTCCTATCTTAATTAACCAATTACCTACCCACCCACCGTAAGACCTCGCCTCCTATCCCACCACTTTTCAATTTTCTGAGGAGGCTCTCATGAGGGATTTTATCAAACATATTCTGGAAATTCAAGTACACTCTGTCTTTCAGCTCTAATTTATCCACCTGCTTCTTCACACCTTGAAATAATTCGGATAGGCCAGCAAGTCGCATTCTCCCTCTGCTCAGTCCATGCTGGCTCGTTCTCATTCAGCCATCTTTATCCATATGCCCAGTAATTCTGCTCTTAGCAACAGCTTCTGCCTTATCTGTGCTGATATTTTATGTTTCTAGGAAAATAAGCTGCATTGAATGGAACCAAAATCTGCTCTGCGAATGCACAGACAAATGCAACGTAAAAGAATCCGTAATTAAAAATATTTGTGATAAATAAAGACCAAACAAAGCACTGGGCGTTAAAAATGTATACTTAGGACCACAATGTTTACACAAATAGAATCCAACTGTGTTAGAGAATCTGCTTAATTGATATTTATTTTACCTGATTATTCCACAAGACCGTGTGAGTCATTTCTTTCAGCTGTGCAACCCAGAGATGGGTGAGAGGCGAACAAAACAGTAAATGAGCTGCAGAAGAGTAAATTAGGGAGATGCTGAAAAACTGTGAAGGGACAGTGAATGGACAGCACTGCAGGCTGTCCTGGCCTCAGTGTTTTAGAGTCACAGTGATAAATGTGTAAACAATCACTAAACATTTGTTTTAAAACCCAATTTTTAACTCTATCAATGTGCATTCAAGAGCTGTGAAGAAAGAAACATCACTTTTTGGAAGATATAGGGCTGGATTAGCAATCAGTGAATGATCAGGGCACAATAAAGCTCTGGAATTTGTTGCCAGAGGATGTGGTTAGTGCAGTTAGTGAAGCTGGGTTTAAAAAAGGATTGGATAAGAAGTCCATTAACGGCTACTAATCAAGTTGATTTAGGGAATATCCACTGCTATTAATTGCATCAGTAGCATGGGATCTTCTTAGTGTTTGGGTACTTGCCAGGTTTTTGTGGCCTGGATTGGCCTCTGTTGGAAACAGGATGCTGGGCTTGATGGACCCTTGCTTAAAAAGGATGTTTTATTAATTTTGATAAAATTCTTTTTAATATTTATGAGATCTTAATAATATCAATACTGGTTTTTAGTAAATTATTGATTTGTGACTGTTTACTCTGTTTGTAGCCCCTGAGGCAGCGGCTAAAACAGCTGCGAAACTCGGCCTGAGTCGGGCGATTTTTACGTCTCTGCAACAATAAAGTTTTGGAAAAGAATCAGGCATCTATTCTTGTGTGCTCACCTAACGGTATCATAGATCGCCTACCCCTTTGTTTTCTTGGACCAAAAAACACCAGGGCCGGCAGCATCAAAATTTAAAAACTGAAGCCCAGCTTCTTGGGCCTTCCCATCCCATCCCCCCAGATCTATCTTACCCCATCCATGGGAGGCAGACGTCCAAATGAAGCAGGAGCGATCCCTGGCAGGTCCAAGGCCGGCGCCATTTCACTTTGCAGAGCAGTGGCCTCGGGGCTGAAATCAGCAGAGCAGGAGTGGGTGGGGATCGCGTCTGGGTCCCATGCACGGGGCATGGGAGGGGTGGGTGGCCTTGATGGCCCTGGCAGGCTGAGGAGGAATTCTGGCTCCTTCCTTTCCTTTGGTTTTACATTTAAATTAATTAATATTAAATAATCCACAAAGAAATGAAAGAATAAGATCTAAGTGCACACTCCTAGTCTCCACTTCATTTGGAAGTACCCAGCAGATCATCCTCAGTGTGGCAATTGCCAGGTCTATTTGGATGGTCTGCATTCAACCAGACGCTTCTATACACAGAATTTCTAAATCAATAAATTAATATTTTATTAGAAAACAAAGCAAAACCCTGCATCTCTTTGAAAAGGGAAGTGCGTTTGCTTCCCTTCCCTCACAGCCAGGGTGTCGTGCCCTCTCCACCAGCACGTGGTGGAGCAGGGAGAATCCGTGTCTTAAACGTTAAGAGTGGATTCCTGAAAAGAGGGAATGGAAATGAATTGAATTCTGCCACCCAGAGAAGACTTTGCAGAATTCCCTAGAGCCATGGGCACATGCCATTCTGTGAAGGAGCTATCCTCGAAATACTTTCAGCTGGATTTGTGTCATACATGAAAACATTTCCATAAGCAACACAAGCAAAATCCAGAAGATTGGGACATTCCTATTTTTTCTCTAGCACTGTATGAAAAAGAGCACGCGGGCTGGAGAGGATAAACGCCTCTGAAAACAGTAAGATCACTGAATGTCACCTGCAAATTAGCAGGTTTTAATCTGATCTAATACCGGTATAAATCAATGCAGAGGTGGTCATTATTAGGCTAACCTCGTTAGAAGGTTTCCTGCGCTGAGCATTAAGCACGAAGGATGATCTATTTAAGCGATAGGCAGGATGCAGATCTGCTAACAAGAGCAAATATAATAAGGCAAATCCTATTCATAGCCACATCCCCATTAATTGTCATTAATCTCAAATCGTCCTTCTCCACAGTCCAGCGTTGCTTTTCTTCAGGGCCCACAATGATGCAGACGTCCTCTGTCCAGAGCCGGCTTTTGGACAGAGCGAGCCGAGCAGTCGCCCGGGGCGGCATGAGCTGAGGGGCGTCCTGGGCGCTGCCAGCAGGACTCGCCCTGCTAGGGCGGGGCTGCGGCGGATCCCAGTAATCCACAGCTGGAGAGAGGTCCGGGAGAACTTATCTCAGCGGTTAAAATGTAACGCTATTGTGCTAATCGTTAAGTCACTTCAAGATCGGGCTCTGGGGTATTTCTCTAAATTGTTTAAACTTTATGCTCCTCCTCGGGCTCCTCAATCCGCGTCGCAGCACCTCCGTGAGTTGCCTAGCCTGAGCGATGCTCATCCCCAAGAAGTTGGCAGTCCTGCTCTCTCGGAAACTGGTTCTCTCTTCCTGAAGATCTCAAGACCACAGCTGATCTAAGGAGTTTTCACAAAGTGGTAAAGGCAATAAAATGAAAGGAAGCATTTTCAGTTGTTCTGATTTTATTGCTTGTTTAAGAGAGAATGTTATTTTATTCTTTTATGTATTTATTTTAATGTAAGTTTGTGCTCCGCTTAGCATGTACTGTTATAGGCAGAATATAAATATTTTAAAGAAAACTGGAAGGCAAACTTTAGTAACAGTAAGGGAGGGGGTGAGGTGGTGGAGCCAGCGAGTCTCCTGCAGGGGGAAGGAATGGGATCCAATGCAAGAACTTTACCCGATACCCCAGGGCGATTCTAGTCAGCCCCGACGGGGGGGGGGGGGCTATGTACTATTTATGCCAAGGGCACCATTTACCCTAGAGCCAGCCCTGCCTCTGTACAGACCAATTCACCCTACCCATGTATGTAGACAGTTGCTTTTAGCAACACCCTAAATTGTAGAGAAATGGTTTGCAGGATGCACTAATGAAAGAAAGGTGTGGATGTGCTTTAAGACATTTCTTTGTAGTAAAGAGAAAAGAAATCCTCCTTAAAAATGATGCCAGAAATGTAATTATTCAACGTTCTTGGAAACCCTACATTCCCCATAATTAACAGTTCCCCTACTGAGAGTCTTCCTGATGACTCAGCCGATTTAAAGGGAAACCTGTAAAACCTGTGCTGATTTAGTAAGGCCTGTCTCCTATCCTAAGTAAATGCGCCCCTCAGTGACCCGAGAGCACCAGCCCGGCGCTGCCGCACGCATTGATGCACAATTATTTATTACACGCAGGCGATTCCCAGCATTGGTCTGTCTTCAGATGTCTGCTATGAAACTTTCTAGGAAATACAAACATCCAGCCAAAAGTTCCCTGTAATCAGTTACAGACCTCTTAGTGCCTTCTAAACGTCTGAGAACTGCTCCAGCTTTATACAACATCATCCAGCACTTTACAGCACCTTTCACCAACCGTCACCGAAAACACTTTATAGTAAGGCTGACCTACGGTAAAATATTATGGGTGAGAGAGAGAGGAGAGGAGAGGGGGAGGATGGAGAGGTGATGGGTAGGGAAGAATGAAAGGAGGGAGGATGGAAAGTGAGGAGGAGGGCTCAGGGGAATGATGACGTGAGGAGACGTGAGGAGAAAGTGACTTCAGACGATGCCATGAGACTGTTCCTCCTCGTTCAGAGTCAGATGCAATCGCATCTCTGCTATGAGCGTCAGAGCTGTACAATTAGCTTATATTGGGCAACTGGTTCTGCATATTCTGGACAAAACCCAAGCAGCCCTCATTGCCACTGGCTCTAATGGACTATCTGGCAGGAAAGAGGGTGAGCACGGTCTCAGGAGGCTCTTCACAGGGGCTGCAGCTAACTAAGAACACACCACCCGCTTCACATCTCATCCCTTATAAATGAAAGGTGCAGTTTCATTTCCTTTAAGGCACTGGCAACCGCAGTCCTTTCCTCTTACTGGAACTATGACATAGCAGGCATTGATTAGAATTATCCCGTATTTATTTATTTGCATGATTGTCGTGTAGTCCACATCCACCAGTTCAGTTCAGAGCAGACAACACACAAACATGCAGATTCAGCAACTATTTCAATACCACTAGCTGAATTAAATGCTCTTCCAAATAATACTGTTTTTAAGCCTTTTTAAAAATCCCTCAAATTATTCTCCTGTCTTAAAACCTGCAAGAGCTCATTCCACAATCATGGCGAAAGATAAGCTAGGGACCCATTGTGAGCGATAGTCCTGCAAAGGGGGAATTCTCTGCTCCCTCAGAACCAAAAGCTTCACTCTACATCTATCCTCTGAATAAAGCTGTTTAGGCACCAGCACCAACAACTTATAAACCGAACAACGTCTCACAGGCAAGCAATTGGCGTAATAGGATCAAATATTTCCGTCCCACAGAGCAGCCTCGCTGCCGCATTCTGAACCAGGTGCAAAACATGGATCAGTTTGTCTGGCAGTCCAGTCCATGTAGTATTGCAGTAATCTAACTGGCTTACCACTAAGATTTGCAGCATTGGTCTGAACAAATCAGAGGGCAAGAAAGCTTCTAAATGTTTTAACATTTCTTACTTAAAAAATGCTACCTTAGCCATGTGCTTCATGTGGGATAGGAAGCTAAAACGAATCGTAAATTACGAGCCTCCATGTGCATCACGTACCTTTAAGTCGTCTCTTGGAGGTGACCTATCTACCCACATTATCTGAGTTTCAGCAATATTGAAAGTCAGTTCTCGCTTTGACGTATAAATACTTGTTAGATCGCATACAATGCACTCTCTCTATGTCTGAAAGTTTTGTTGTACTTTGAGTTGACTTGGCCCGATCTCAATTCCTCATGCCAACCTGTGATTTGATGAGCTGTGTTCTCCTGCCTCTCACATCTCCTCACACCAGAGAACAGAGCTGGGGTAATGTCTCATAATGCCTTCATTCCAGGAAACGGACTGGACACAGAAACTGGTACAAATGCACACGTCCTGTAACCCAGTGAAGACTTCCCGTCAGACAGTGACGCATCTGCTCTCTGAGATGTTTGGCTCATCTACAATTTCAGGACCCTGATCACTGCAAAAGTTGATGCAGCCTGAGCTTTGATTAAACAGACTGAGGCGGTTTAGAGAAAGTCCTTGGTATGGCATTGGTACAGCATAAAAACCCTTCCTACTATGAAAGTCAACTCTTTCTGCAGTGCCCAGGCCCACTGCAGCTACAAGGCCTGCGTTTCCATCTTGAAAACATGTTCATTGGTTCCCCTAGCATTGCTGATTCTCTGAAGCATCCGCCAGATATTTTATTTATTTGGTTTCTATTCCATTTTTGACACTTCAGAGCGATTACATTCAGGTACTGTAGGTATTTGTGTCACCTCTTCAGCAGCTCAAGGGCTACTTAGGGGGCTCGGGAGGGGAACCTATCAACAGCCCAACAGCAGTGTAACGTTATCCAGCTAACTAGAGCTTATCAGCATAGCCACGCTGCTGAATGTCCCTTCTAAGGTAGCCTGATAAGTTATATCTGCATAACCAGATATCTTTGAATATTGGGCCCATTATGTTTATAATGCTGCAGATTATACAATTGTGTTTTCTTATGTCTGATTGACTTGTAGTGAATATTGCTGGCTTTTCTTTATAACTCTTATTTGTGGTTGAATGTTTTGTACTCATTCGGGCCGATTCAGAAAGGATCGCGGGAGAATGGGCGCTCCATTTGGAGCCACCTCTCCTGGGCGTGTGATCCTATATTTAAAAGGAGGCGCTAGGGATGATTACACGCCTCTAATGCCTCCTTGTCCCAGGAGAAGTGGCTCTGTCAGCGGGTTCAGGATGATCGCTGATGGCGATCGGTTAGGAAAACGGACGCCAGTTAAATTGAGCATTCGTTCCCCTAACCGGACCAGCTGGCACATTAAAAAAAATGTTTTTTAAATATTTTTGGTTCCTCCGACTTAATATCATTATATATTAAGTCGGAGGGTGTACATGCATTTGCATGTGATGAGCGCTATTAGTTTTCAGGGGGGTTGGCCACGTGTTTTCGACGTGTTAAACCCCTTACAGTATAAGGGGCAATAGACGTGCATCAAAAAATGCGTGGCCAACCGCATGTTAAACAGTTAAATGGCATCCATCAGATGGCTGGACTGGCTGACATGCCTGCAGCTCGTTTTTCTTATCATCCAATACCAGAGCTGCCTCAGGCTCCCCATTCCACATTCTTCAAATTCTCAGGTCATATGAAACTCCTAAAATGTGTAAGCACAGGAAGGGTCTTTTTCACTCGTCTGCATAACTCAGCACATCCACGCAGCTAACGCTGCGCCGTGCAGCGGGAGCCACGCGGTATATAACTACCACATCTCAGCGCCCTGCAAGTACATGCATGTGTTTCAGTAGGCGCACATTTTTTTATGCAGGGATCTGGATATTTTATACACGTATTTCCTTAAAGCAAACATATATATTTAAGTTGATAAGTAATTTTAACATGTGCCTGTGACAGCCCTCGGTTTATGCATGGAGACAGGCATTTCATAAAGTTGGCTGATGTACGCACTCACCTTGTTTATGAAAATACCTGTGCATGTACTTCCAGGCACCGCTTCTGCCAAGACCTCCACAAGGTGGCCCAGATCCTCTGGCAGCAAATCCACACCCAGATCCCCCACCCGAAAACCTCAGACAAAGAGAAGTCAGATTTGATTTCTGCCACTTAATTATCGGGTGTAAGAGCAAGCAAGTGTGTTTGATGATGTAATCGCACACGCTCAGGTAAATGTAAAAAGGACATTTATGCGCGTGCCCATAAATGTGCAGAGTGGCACGCGAGCAGAGATATGCTTGATTTTATATCGTGCGTGCAAGAACACGCGTGTCATTTGAAATATCCCTGCCACGCGTATGTCTGCAGCCTTTATGCACAAACCTTAATAACATGCGTGTCACACAAGTTACCAAGGGAGAGACACACACAGACACATCTGTAAGAAGGGCACTTCCAACTCAGGGTGGGTTCTGAGGGGCTGGTGTTACAAGGGTCTACAGACCCCTGCGCCCTAGGCAGACCAGCGTAACACCACCCCCCAATGCAAGTCACAGCCCCAAGGACGCATCACAGCAGATGTGTAAAGCAGGCATGCAGCGTAGTCAGCTGAAGAGTGGATCTTCGTCACAGCCCCATGCAGGCGGTAGGCCGATACACGGAAACGAGAAATACAGCTTTTTTATTAAATTAAAGATATTGGGACTAAAATGAAAGGAATGCTCAGGATTAAGAGGCTTTTAAAGCGTCAAGAAACAAAGCTGATGTTCTGAGGAATCTCGTGAGTACTGCAGCTTTAACTTATGTGCTGCAGTCTGATGCAAAATGTTTTTTATTAAAGGAATCTGCAGTACGAGTCGTTTCTTCTACATGCTATGCCAGATTGTGCAATGCGCACTTACACAGCACTGGCGTCTTCCCTTGCCCCACACCTTTCTCCATCTATCACGAGTCTCGCTAACTTCTTATATCTTTAAAGCATTAACAGTCACGCGACATACTCTAGCGGTTAGAGAACCAATGCATGGCTGTCTTGCAGTTTTAAAGATATTATTATCCTAGCAACAAGGAATAAACCGGGGGCTGCGTTGGAAATATGCAGGGCGGGAGATGCTCTGGGGGCCAAGATGTAAAGAATTCTGCAGTGCTTTGGCTTTTATTGTGCAGTTGGGGTAATTCTGACGACTTTTATGGTAAAAATCACATTTTAATATCGTGAGTGTGGGTGTAAAGGAAGCCTCTGGCCGGTCATGTTTGATAAGTTACTCACATTTTTCCACTGAGCAACGCAAGGCTAGGACGCTTCCCCATTAGCTCATCGTACCTTGAGTTTTTCAAGATCTCTTAAACTGCAATGAAATAATGTCTTAATCAGGATCCATGCGGGAAGGCAAACTATGCAACTCCCGGGCTACTAGAATGCTATCACTGCTTCCCATGTGCTATGAAGAAACCGTGTGCCAGCTTGAAAAGTCAAAGGGAAGAGCTGAGGAATCCCTCTTCCCACTTCACTTTCCTGTCTAACTCCTTGAAAATCTGCTTTTTCTCATCTCAGTTTGGAGGAGGACGGAGTAGAGCTTTCCCTAGTTTATTAGCACTGGGAAAACATCGGGATAACACTTCCTGCTTTTGTAAGATGGGTTAAGCAGGAAGATAAGGTGCCAGGCTGAGTGAGGTCTGCGCACTTCTGAAAACAGCTTAAGCTTCAGCCGTGCGCAGGCTGGCGCCCTCGCGACAATGGGCTGAGGCAATATCAGGCGCGTAAAAAACATGCGCCCAACGTGCATGCACATCTACCTCTCCTGGGCGCTTGATACAATATGCAAATGATCTGCCGCGCAGTGGATAATTTATGCATCCCTAGCATTATGCATCAGGCGCCCAGGAGAAGTGGCTGTGCATCCACAACAGCCTGACCAAAGTTTTCTCTCCAGCCCCCCCCGGCAGGGCTGCTCCCGATTGGTCCTTTTCACTGACATGTGACAGTGAATGGACCAATCAGCAGTAAGTGAAGCAGCGAATAAATGACTATTAAATGCCCTGTGAGTGCAGGTTACTGAAAGGGACGCTCATTTTACCAGCCTCTGTTTTATCCTGCAGCAGGTAATTTACTGGCACAATACGCATGCACAATACACACGGCCCTGAGCGTGCATATTGTGGGTGTATATTGTAATTTACTGGCACAAGACGCATGCACAATACACACGGCCCTGAGCGTGCATATTGTGGGTGTATATTGTAATTTACTGGCACAATACGCATGCACAATACACACGGCCCTGAGCGTGCATATTGTGGGTGTATATTGTAATTTACTGGCACAAGACGCATGCACAATACACACGGCCCTGAGCGTGCATATTGTGGGTGTATATTGTAATTTACTGGCACAATATGCATGCACAATACACACGGCCCTGAGCGTGCATATTGTGGGTGTATATTGTAATTTACTGGCACAAGACGCATGCACAATACACACGGCCCTGAGCGTGCATATTGTGGGTGTATATTGTAATTTACTGGCACAAGACGCATGCACAATACACACGGCCCTGAGCGTGCATATTGTGGGTGTATATTGTAATTTACTGGCACAAGACGCATGCACAATACACACGGCCCTGAGCGTGGCATATTGTGGGTGTATATTGTAATTTACTGGCACAAGACGCATGCACAATACACACGGCCCTGAGCGTGCATATTGTGGGTGTATATTGTAATTTACTGGCACAAGACGCATGCACAATACACACGGCCCTGAGCGTGCATATTGTGGGTGTATATTGTAATTTACTGGCACAAGACGCATGCACAATACACACGGCCCTGAGCGTGCATATTGTGGGTGTATATTGTAATTTACTGGCACAAGACGCATGCACAATACACACGGCCCTGAGCGTGCATATTGTGGGTGTATATTGTAATTTACTGGCACAAGACGCATGCACAATACACACGGCCCTGAGCGTGCATATTGAGGGTGTATATTGTAATTTACTGGCACAATACGCATGCACAATACACACGGCCCTGAGGGTGCATATTGAGGGTGTATATTGTAATTTACTGGCACAAGACGCATGCACAATACACACGGCCCTGAGCGTGCATATTGTGGGGTGTATATTGTAATTTACTGGCACAAGACGCATGCACAATACACCCGGCCCTGAGCGTGCATATTGTGGGTGTATATTGTAATTTACTGGCACAATACGCATGCACAATACACACGGCCCTGAGCGTGCATATTGTGGGTGTATATTGTAATTTACTGGCACAATACGCATGCACAATACACACGGCCCTGAGCGTGCATATTGTGGGTGTATATTGTAATTTACTGGCACAATACGCATGCACAATACACACGGCCCTGAGCGTGCATATTGTGGGTGTATATTGTAATTTACTGGCACAAGACGCATGCACAATACACACGGCCCTGAGCGTGCATATTGTGGGTGTATATTGTAATTTACTGGCACAATACGCATGCACAATACACACGGCCCTGAGCGTGCATATTGTGGGTGTATATTGTAATTTACTGGCACAATACGCATGCACATTACACACGGCCCTGAGCGTGCATATTGTGGGTGTATATTGTAATTTACTGGCACAATACGCATGCACAATACACACGGCCCTGAGCGTGCATATTGTGGGTGTATATTGTGCGCCCTGATTTTTTTATTTTTTTTTAATGTCAAGACCTTTTTTTTGCACAGTGCTGCTTTCTGTGTTTTTCCTATGTAGGATTGAGATGATACTAAGTCGGAGGAACCACAGAAAAGCAGTTTTTTGTTTTTAAGTTGAGCCCTTAAAACGCGGGAAGATTTTACACCTGCTCCGGATAGGCATACAATTTTACGGGTTAAAAAGCGCACCTCGCACACATGGGGATTTTGTGTATCGCAGGGTAATAAGATAATAGCCTCATCTACATGGAGTTTACATGTGATCAGCACTATTAGCTAGGCGCGAGTTTGGACGTGCGTTTTGGATGCGCTGAACCCCTCATTACATTGGGGGTTATAGATGCGCGTCTAAGCGCTCGTTAACCTGTGCGCCAGGCTCAGTGCACAATATTGCATGGGCCCCAATGTGTGTTATTTACCGCAGCTCTCATGGTCTCTAATGGGGCCTGTTTACTAATAAGGCATATTAGCGCAGTAGTGAATCAGCTTTATTTCAGATTCATCATAGTGGCAGTGTTAAATCACAGGCAAGAAATGAAAGTCACAGCTGCAAATGTCTGTGAGGGCTCATGACAATCTGGATCCTGCTGTCTGCAAATTCAAGGTCTAGTGGGTGGAGAAAAAGAGGGAGGAGGAATCAGTTTGTGCAAATCAGTATTTATGCAAAATCTGTATCCCCTTGGGATGTCTGTAGCACCAATCTCTAATAGTCAATATGGACCTAGAGAAATAGATTGGAAACATTTTTATATTGGGCCAATTGAAGGTTTCATAGTGTACAAGTAATCCAATATAACTTCCCAACACAGCCAGGGCACCTTCTACACAAACTGTGCTACAGAGACAGCTATACGGCACCTGATACACAAACTTTGGCAGCAGTCAGGCACTCCAGCCAGCTCTAGGCTAGAAGTGCAGCAGGATAACTCAGGGTAGGTGTCAGCAGAAGAGGAGCGGAGCCAGAATAATTAAGGAAAGCTTAGAGGAAGAATCCTGCCATTGTATGGTTATTGATATTTTTCCAGGCCTGATAATATCCGGATGACTTTACCCAGGAAGTTAGCTGAAAACATTCCAGGTAAGTCCTGCTGATAACTTCATGTGGATACGTCACTTGCTCACCAGCTTTTAGAATAAGAATCTCACAGGGTATTGGATCCACTCCTTGGATTGTTGTGACTTGGCCTGGCCACTCTTTAGCTGGGATTCTTGTTTCAACAAACCTTTGGTCTGATCTAGTGTGGCACATTTTATGTTCTTATATTGTACGCTGTCTTCAGAGGGCCCCTGGGGTTCTACAGAACAGGTTTTTGAAGGGTTTCATGGGGACATTTGTGGGTGAGTCCCATTATTTACGAGGACTACGTTTCCCATGGGAAGAGCTAAATCTCCACAAGCTAGGAATGGGGCTCCATCATTCCCACCCCATCCCTAAGTCTGCATCCTTTCGCTTGGCCATGATTTTCTTCCAGCACTGAGATGCAGCAGCTGGCTTCCTGCCCAGACCAGTCCGACTGTACTGTTACCACGTCTATAAACTTTCAGACTCTCTAACAGAAGCAGCCATGACTTAAGCCACATTTCAACACACTGATTAAAGAAACGCTCGACACCAGGGTGCAGTCCTCCGGACAACACCTGTGGTAGATACAGAATAACATGGACTCACTGTTTCCTTCCCTATTCATCACGGCGGAGGCCCTGGAAAGTGGGCCTGGATTCTGTAAGCACTGCTCCCTACCCCTGTCTGCAAGGAGCCCCAGCAACGGAAGAAACAGAGGCACTGAATGCATAACTCTCTCGTGCATATTCCTTGTGGGTATCCTGGGGAACCCCAAGGTCAGAAGCCACCGCTGCCTGTGGAGTCCTACAGACGAATGGGGACCAGCAGCTAGCACGGCGCACAGTGTGCGGACAAAACAGGGGACAAACCTTTTCCACGCAGATCTTTTTCACTTTGGTGAGCACTTCCATGTGGAAACAGCACTTCAAATTGCACCAGATTTAGCCAAAACACCTTATCCCTGTTATACTGCTGCATCCCTTGCTTAGAGCAGTGCTCTCCTCCCTTTCCCTGACGCATTCGCTCTTATTAAAGGAAAAACTCATGCAGAGTCTACAAATGATTCTGGTGCTGGAAGAGGTGCATTTTCAGCCCTGGAGAACATTCAGCTCTAGCCCACGGGCAGCCCCGCCTCGTGTTTGGAAAACCAGCAGCAGTACCACAAGTCTGGAAGAAAACACCAAAGGGATACAAAAGAAATTGTATCCCCAGGACAGTAAGGGTAGCCTGGAACACCGGAAGTAAAAATACATTTTCATTTTTCGATTCTCTGTCCTGCTAAACCAAGCATCTTCCTAGCAGCTGCCATGGTAACTGCTATTTCATGGTATCTCCTGATACAATTCACAAGCACTGTGTCGTCAGCACTTGCTGTCTGTGTGTGCTTTGTGTCACTCCGATTGCTGGATAGTGACTAGGAAAGTGCGCTTAGTGCAGTAAGGCATGGGCACAGAGAAGTGCAGAACACTTAGGGTTGTACTGTCTGCCGCTGCTATTTATAGAAAACAGAGAAACCAAGATACAGAGCATCAAACCCGTTATTCATTTGCACAGCATTACTAGACGGTTACTCCCTGCTCCATGGAGCGTGCAGTCTAGTCAAGACAGACCAGAAATATAGACAAAAAAATGTCAACTTCCCATTCCTCAGACCCTGCCAGATCTCCGGCTCTGCTCTCACTTCCCTGCCTCGACAGACTCCCTGTCCTTATCCCAAGCTTTCTGTACTATTTCTCGCCTCCACCACTTTCATGCCATGATCTCTCTCTTCTAGAATTTCTTTTTCATCAAAAAACGTTGTGATGCACTGTTTCTAGGTATTTGAAAGGAGTTTTTTTTTGGAAGGGTGCAAAGGCATGGGGTTTGACCTGGCAATTTGTCTTCTGCTTCCTTGAGCTTCCAGCTCACTTAACCCTGGGAATCTGCCTGCTGCCCACCCAGGTCATTGCAGTGTCAGTCATCGGTCAGGGAGGTCACAGTTCACAGCCACTTCTGGAAGCCAAGATTTACAAATTCTGAGTCCGGCCACCAGGGGTGACCACTGAGCAATGGCTGAGACTCAACCCCCTCCGACCCTCTTCCTGCATTGGGGCAGTGATCATCCCCAGTCGCAGTCCACCCAGGGAGTAGAGTCCCAGCCTGTAACTGAACCCAGGTCTCCCACATGGCAGCGTGCACTGGGCCGGCCCCAGTATCTGAGCCTCAACTCTTGTAAATAATCTGCCTAAACTTGTATATATTCCTCTAAATAGCTCGTTACAGTTTTAATGCTTTAATTTCTATGCCCCCTGCTCTATGTATAATCCTCCTTGTTTTCCCCTCCCTGTTGATTGTAATTTCTGCCTTTAGTTACAATGTGAACCGGTATGATGTTTGCATACTAATACCGGTGTATGAAAGTTTTCAAATAAATATTAATACAAACTACGCAGAGATCATGGCGAAACTAGGCGGTCGCCTAGAGCACCAACCAGTAGGGGGCAGCAAAGAACAGCCATGTGGGGCTGTGAGCAGAGCTCAGACTCGGCAACCCCAAGTGGCGCCCAATCCTTCTCACGGCCGAGAAAAGAGACTCTGTGCAGCCGGTGAGAAGCAGACTCACAGGCTACGAGCGGCATCTCCGTGTGTGTGTGTGCAGGGACATCCCCCGGTGAGCCGGTCGCTCTAGTAACGTGACAGAGCCGCGCTCGGCAGACCACGTGGTATCTCCTGGGCCGGCCTGGGCGGCGAATCCCCGGACAGGTCTTCATCGGGAATCCGCCGCTGTGTGTGTGTGTGTGTGTGAGATATTTATTTATTATTATTTTTATATACCGACATTCGATCTGAGCTATCACATCGGTTTACATTCAGGTACTGTAGGTATTTCCCTCTCCCCAGAGGGCTTACAATTTAAGTTTTGTACCTGAGGCAATGGAGGGTAAAGTGACTTGCCCAAGGTCACAAGGAGTGAGGGAGACTATGTGAAGGGGTGTGTGTGCAGGAGGCAGAGAGTGTCTATGAGGGGTGTGTGTGTGTGTGAGAGAGAGGGGAGCCTTTATGAGGGAATGCGTATGTGAGTGTGTGAGAGAGGGAGAGAGGTAGCTTGTATGTGAGTGAGAGGGATTGTGTGTGTAGGAGAGAGCAATGGTGTTAGTGAGAGGGAGGGAGCCTGTGTAAGGTACATGTGTACAAGATCCTAAGTGTGTATGAGAGAAGGGGCCTGTCTGAGTGAATAAGGGAATGTGTATGTGAGGCGAGAAGTTGTGAGAGCGAGAGAGCATATGCTTAGGTGTCTAGTAGAGTGTGTATGTCTTGGAGAGCCTGTTTGAGTTTGTGTGTAAGAAAGAATGAATGTATGTTAATATTTGATGTGTGCGCTGTTTTTCAGTTTTTGTTTTGGAGCTGGAACATTTATTTTTATTTTTTTGAGTTTTAATTATTGGCTGTCACTCTCTGTTTATCTGCTATTTTGAAATATTCCTTTTACTAGTATGGTTTTACTATTACTGAGGTTTTATATTTCTTCATTTTAGTTTTGCATAATTTTTACTTGTGTGTTTGAGCTGGGGAAGCCGGGGCCGGGGGAAGGTTCGCCTAGGGTGCCTAATTCCCTTGCACTGGCCCTGGTCTTGGCCAGCCTTACTGCCCTTCCACAAGCTGCAGAGTGATCAAATAGTTCCTCTTGCTTACTATTTACAATCCTGTTCTGTTTTCCTCTTTGCCAGTTCTTCCATCGTGCTGATTTGGTTGCTATTTCTGCAGATGTCTGTAAAACAGGGAACAGGTTTTCCTTTTGCTGTGCTGAGATCACAGACTGAGGAAGTGCTGCTAAAAGCCAG
Organism: Rhinatrema bivittatum; assembly: GCF_901001135.1. Taxonomy (NCBI): domain Eukaryota; kingdom Metazoa; phylum Chordata; class Amphibia; order Gymnophiona; family Rhinatrematidae; genus Rhinatrema; species Rhinatrema bivittatum. Next base: position 56,999,734 of record NC_042632.1, on the reverse strand, counting down.
GGAGCACCTCTCTCCCTCATCATTTGGCCTCTCTTTAGCACCTGTGTGTGGTCCTTCCTTGTTTAAGACCTTTTGACTTTGCACGATGTCTAAGCGGATGGGAGGAAAACACAGATTACACTGGCGGAATATTTAGAGTTAAAAGAAGTAATTAAATGTACTTGCACAATAAAATCAATCTATTAAAAGCACGGGCGAGAGAGAAGCGCCAGTGTGCGACAGTCTGCCCCAGAGACTTTCCCAGAAGACTAATAATGTGTGTCTAAAAAGGCTCCTGGAACAGAAGGGCAAGAGGAATGGTTGGCAGCATGCTAAGGAATCTGGTAAGTATTGTACAGAAGAGGCCAGTAGTGTCTGCACAAATAAGTGCACGAAGAGAAAAGTGGCAATCTTCTGTAAGAGAGTCTTGGAGAAACACACATTGCTGCATCCTTCTAAGCGTGTCACTGATTCTTTCTTAAACTGAGTTTCCACCAGAGCTGAAGCCACGTCTTGTGCAGGTCTCCCTGGATGGGATGGCTCATTGGAGCTGAAGCCGTATCTTGCTCAGGACTCATGGCACAGCTCCCTGAAGCCACGTCTTGCACATGACACAACTCAATGGTTCAGTTCCAATGAAAGAGATCAGGGTGGCTGTGGTCCTCTATTTCCTAATCAGATAGGTAGGTCAGAATCCTTTGTTTCTCACCATTCATTAAAGTGGTATTTAAAGTGGACGGTAACTTTTTCTCCTGAATGATGTCATTGACCTTTCAGAATGATGTCTGTTCCAAAGCCATCTGGACCTGGAGCTTTCTTGGGATTCATGGACCCTATTATATGTTTCAATTGTTATCAGTTTTGTAAGTTAACCTGATTGGCATGTGTCTCATAAATGTGCTAAAAAAATAAATATTCAACATGTCTTTAATCAAGATGAACTGTATGCATTGTTTGTAATGTGGTTTCTCATATATTGGAGGGGCTTATGCCTTAAACTGTTCAAACGTTTTCTTTAAAGCTTTCGGCTCTTTACTAAAAGCTAAAAATGAATTAAACAGCAGGTAAGCAGCTTTGTCAGGCTAATGCTGAATCATCAGAAGACTTGATCTACTCCTTGCTCTCAAGCCCTGTACTGCAGGGTGGCAAAGTTATCTCTTTCTTGGGTCTACCTAAGGGGGCAGAGGAAAGTTCCACGTCTCTTAATTTTGGTGGCTATGTTTACTGGCACTTAAACCAGAGAACATTTTGGGCCTTATTTCAAAGCAGTTTTATGCATGTAAATTGGCTTTTAGAAAATTGCCCCAGAGGGCAAGGGTCGTGCAGATAACAGTACACAGGGCAGTTACAGGTACCAGAATGAGGCATTCCTACCCCATCTCTTCCCCTGGAAGTGCCTCATACAAGCCTACATACTTTGGATTTTCATAAATGTGTGCGCATGCACCTACTTTGAACATTCAGGCTGAAGTCTGCCTGCACTTTCTATGTGCAGACTTCAGGCTATTATAAAATTACGCTCTTTCAGAGCGGTTTCAGTTTCTGCTGCAAGTTTACCTAAACATACTTAGCTTTCTTCCCTGTACAGTTTGTGCTTTAAGCTAGCGCAGGCACACCTGGATTTCTTACCTGTATCGGAACATGGCGGGCACTTGAGGAAAGCTGCAGGCAGTTAGGCTGACTTCACTGCTTCATTAACGACATCGCAGGCTGCCTGCAGCATTTCAGAGTACAGCACTGCAGCTAAATGTTTCTCACCTGCTCAGGTGGATAATTACACTATCACAGCAAAAGACTGATTGTGCTGCAGTGTGCTTCATATCTCGGACTCACTCGCACCTGTTGCGAAGATTACAAATCTGCTTTCACCTACCATGAAAGATACCCAGGACAATAAATGCTGTAACAGCAGGTTAATAAAGCCAGAGGAGCACGTGGATGCTGTCCTGTCTCCACAGGATTGCCACCATTTTTTATCTGTTTTCCTTTTACATCTTAAGTAGCTGCAAAGACCGAAATTCTTCTGGAATCTATCAGGTTGTAAGGATAGAAATCATGTGCATAGGGCTTTGTATGTACAGAGCGCACTAGGAGTGATTTAACACTTTCAGCGCCACGGGTGAACAGATCTTTGCTATGCCCAGCGCCACTGTTACCATGTAGAAGGGCTGAGGCTTTTGTTCACTAAAGAGATCAGACTTTGGCTGTGACAGAGAGGTCATGCTTCCACGGGAGGAGATGAAGGAGAAGTGCATGGCCTGGGGGAATGGGAAAGCTCTGTGGGTGTGCACACCAACCACCTTTTCCTATTCAGCTGCCACATCTACCCTCTATGTACTATTTATGGAGAATAAGGTGGATGGCGGCAGGAGAGAACAGCAGGCCTAGATAAATAGCTCACTTGTTCTCTTCCTCCCTCCCTCCCTCCCTCCCCTGGACATGTCAGGTTTTCCTGCTGGCTAGACTGGAAGGGAAGCCTTAACTGAGGCTGAACCAGTGCTGATTGCATATCAGCAGGTCGGTCCTCATGGGGAGGAGATGCTGCTGTAGCCCCCACTGGGATGGAGTCGGGGGGATGGGGTGAGGCCAGGATTAGCCATGGCCACAAGGCAGATATAAGTGATGGGTCAGGTAGTAGTTTCCACCTCCATTTTTCAACATTTCAGGCTCTCCCCCACCTTTTCTCAGTGTTTGGAGGGGAGGATATCCCCTTCCCCTCTGCACGCCGGTGGGAATTGGCACTGCGCACAATAATTACTCTCCAGGCCCCGCATCCGTGCCAGGGTCAGCCTTGTAACTCAGCAGATTTCATCGCATCAGCAGCAATTGTGCACGACCTCCAAAGGGTCTGAGCACCTTTTCCCACAAGCTGAGCACTCCCAGAAGACAAAAGGCAAAGAGACGAGAAAGACATTTATGAGAGTGGGCTGCCTGTGCACTCCTATAGACAGAGTCAGTATCTATCTATCTATCTATATATGCACTTATGTTTATTATGAGAGTGGGCTGCCTGTGCACTCCTATAGACAGAGTCAGTATCTATCTATCTATCTATATATGCACTTATGTTTATTATGAGAGTGGGCTGCCTGTGCACTCCTATAGACAGAGTCAGTATCTATCTATCTATCTATATATGCACTTATGTTTATTATGAGAGTGGGCTGCCTGTGCACTCCTATAGACAGAGTCAGTATCTATCTATCTATATATGCACTTATGTTTATTATGAGAGTGGGCTGCCTGTGCACTCCTATACACAGAGTCAGTATCTATCTATCTATCTATACATATATGCACTTATGTTTATTATGAGAGTGGGCTGCCTGTGCAGTCCTATAGACAGAGTCAGTATCTATCTATCTATCTATCTATATATGCACTTATGTTTATTATGAGAGTGGGCTGCCTGTGCACTCCTATAGACAGAGTCAGTATCTATCTATCTATCTATATATGCACTTATGTTTATTATGAGAGTGGGCTGCCTGTGCACTCCTATAGACAGAGTCAGTATCTATCTATCTATCTATATATGCACTTATGTTTATTATGAGAGTGGGCTGCCTGTGCACTCCTATAGACAGAGTCAGTATCTATCTATCTATCTATATATGCACTTATGTTTATTATGAGAGTGGGCTGCCTGTGCACTCCTATACACAGAGTCAGTATCTATCTATCTATCTATACATATATGCACTTATGTTTATTATGAGAGTGGGCTGCCTGTGCACTCCTATAGACAGAGTCAGTATCTATCTATCTATATATGCACTTATGTTTATTATGAGAGTGGGCTGCCTGTGCACTCCTATACACAGAGTCAGTATCTATCTATCTATCTATATATGCACTTATGTTTATTATGAGAGTGGGCTGCCTGTGCACTCCTATAGACAGAGTCAGTATCTATCTATCTATCTATATATGCACTTATGTTTATTATGAGAGTGGGCTGCCTGTGCACTCCTATAGACAGAGTCAGTATCTATCTATCTATCTATATATGCACTTATGTTTATTATGAGAGTGGGCTGCCTGTGCACTCCTATACACAGAGTCAGTATCTATCTATCTATCTATACATATATGCACTTATGTTTATTATGAGAGTGGGCTGCCTGTGCAGTCCTATAGACAGAGTCAGTATCTATCTATCTATCTATATATGCACTTATGTTTATTATGAGAGGGGCTGCCTGTGCACTCCTATAGACAGAGTCAGTATCTATCTATCTATCTATATATGCACTTATGTTTATTATGAGAGTGGGCTGCCTGTGCACTCCTATAGACAGAGTCAGTATCTATCTATCTATCTATATATGCACTTATGTTTATTATGAGAGTGGGCTGCCTGTGCACGCCTATAGACAGAGTCAGTATCTATCTATCTATCTATATATGCACTTATGTTTATTATGAGTGGACTGCCTGTGCACTCCTATAGACAGTCAGTATCTATCTATACATATATGCACTTATGTTTATTATGAGAGTGGGCTGCCTGTGCACTCCTATAGACAGAGTCAGTATCTATCTATCTATCTATCTATACATATATGCACTTATGTTTATTATGAGAGTGAGCTGCCTGTGCACTCCTATAGACAGAGTCAGTATCTATCTATCTATCTATCTATACATATATGCACTTATGTTTATTATGAGAGTGGGCTGCCTGTGCACTACTATACACAGAGTCAGTATCTATCTATCTATCTATATATGCACTTATGTTTATTACATTTCATTTGCCTATTTTTATTTTTATTTATTTAAAGGTTTTTCTATACCGACATTCATAGGGTGTTTCTTGTTTACCCCATGCCTTTGAGTGAGGGGTTTTACTGTTTATTTTGATGTTTCATGATTTTGATGTAAACTACCTTTTGCAATGATACATTGATGTACTTTACTGTCACCCGTCTACAAAACAGCCTCATCTTTCTGCTGCAAATGTGCCTAGCAGATTGCTCATCAGATAATTTGCTAGTGATCTGGCTCAGTCCAGCTACAACACAGCTCTGTCCTACCTCACATTAACGTCAGGTTCTTCCATCACAGGCGGCAGGCATGGGTGGCTTGGATTTCAGCGCCCAGAGCAGAGAGTCTGTCCTGCAACAGACACAATTAGAAAAGACAGATGTAATCACAGGGCAGACAAGTAAGTTACAGGGTACAGCACTTAGCACGGTTACCAAGATTAAGACAAAATAAAAAGAGACCTACTCCAGAAAACTCAAAGCATTATTTCTCATGGTCCCCTCCCCCCACCCCAAGAGAAGCAGACACCCCAGAACGCCAAGCTAGCATGACAGAGCCTTTCTTACAGGGGGGGAGGCAAAAGTCTGGTTGGACCTAGAGGACAAATAAAAGAATCCTGTTCTTATTCTGGGAGAGGAAAAAAACCCCTATTACACCCAACCTATTTTTCATGACATATTGCTGGTTACTAGGAGGTCCATATTCAGGCACTTTGCTAACTTTGGAGGCACATTGAACAGTGCAGCTGCCAGCTAACCTAAGGTTAGCCAGCTAACCACAGCCAGCTAACTACAGCCAGCTAACTATAGCCAGCTAACTACAGCCAGCTAACCACAGCCAGCTAACTACAGCCAGCTAACTACAGCCAGCTAACCACAGCCAGCTAACTACAGCCAGCTAACTATAGCCAGCTAACTACAGCCAGCTAACCACAGCCAGCTAACTATAGCCAGCTAACTACAGCCAGCTAACTACAGCCAGCTAACTATAGCACAGCTCCGGGGCCCAACCAGACTTAGCTGAGTAACTCTGAATAGTGGAGTTAGGTGCTTAACTTAGCTCCTCCCACTTGTGGCCCCAGAATGCCCCTAACTTATCCTGCTAAATTCTGGCCACCTAACTTATTAGCCGGATATGTGCCCAAATATTCATCATCAGGTCAGTGCAGAATGAGTATCACACGCACCGCGTGAAGGCAAGTTACTCAGTCACAGGTTAATTTAGTCCAAGGTAAAGCCCGCGCCTGTTCACAAAAGCTTTCTCCAGTTCTGGGTCTATGGAGAACAATCCCCAGTCCTTCAGGGGATTTTCTGCACTGGTTTTAGTCTTATGTGAATAGGGACATGGAAGAGTTTCTTTATTCATTGGGGCCTGGATCTTTTCAAACCATAGGAGAGGGCTGGGGAGTCAGAAATGTATCCTACGCCTACTGCACCCTTTATAGCGCTCTCGCTGCCCAGGAAAGAGCTGAACTGGACCTGCAGGCTTTGCACTTCATCCTGCCTGTGCTTTCTGTGCACTCGCAGCTCTGCTCCAACCTGCATTATTACAAATATTTAAAGAACTGAGTCCCAGGCACTTGCTGCAGAAGTGAAAGACACTAAACATTTGCAAGGATCTCCCTGTTTCCTTTCCTTGTCTTGCTGTTTGCTCTTCCTTTCCCGCACTTGCAGTTAAAAACAGGGCCTTGCTGGGCAGAACATGCAGAGGAGCTGGGGTGCTCCTCTCAGTTCCCCCTGGTTCGGGGGACCCCTTACGCCGGTGCTGCAGACCCAGGCGACCTTCTCATCGGCAATGGAGGACTCATTACCCCTGCAGAAGGTGGGAAGGGCTTGGGGAGACCCTGCCTGCTTGGGCTGTATTCGTACAATATGTTTATCTGTGAGGGGACGAGCGGGCACCGCTAGGCAGGAGGAGGAGCTCTTAAAAGCCTCCCCAAGGAACGAAGCCAAAATTAAAATGAAATTTGCTTTTAATGAACTTTTAAAACCTTTCCCCCTGGTATTGCTGTAGCATTCCCAGTCTGTCTCAGATCCTTAATCGGCTTCTCGAAATGTGGTCAGGGCTGGTGTCACTTCAGCATGAAGATGCTGATTAATACTAAAGGACCCTGCGTGTCCTGAGCAAAGAGCAAACATCACAAGCAGCAGCACTGCAGAAAGAGCACCCTCAGGATCCCTGCAGTGGCTCCTAGTTAGCCTAATGACTGCCCGGGAAGATAATGAGTCGCCAGTCACCCTGGGACCCTGCTGAATGGGTGCAATTGGTACCAGGGCGACGTTACATCCAGTTCCATGCAAACCTCGCTGAAACGCAGCAGCAATTAATCATCACCTCTTCCTGGCCCCGAATCAAAATGGTCAGGACATGAGACCAACGCTTTAAAGAGCTGGAGAAACAGCTCTACGCCTGGGAGGGGACAGGAGAAGTCTGGAAGAGTTTACTCCCACCAATTCGAGGCTGGGATCCTCTCAGGATCAAAATCAGAAACAGGGAACATGGCTGCAGCTAAGGATCCCATCTCCCGGTCAGCTTTGTAGTCCCTTCTCTCCCTGACAGATCCTCTCTTGAATTCATAAACCCTCCCAGTCCCTCCGACAGGTCCCCCTCTCATTGCCTGAGCAAAAGGAGCTTTACACGTTCTGTTGGTTGCCTTTTTCCTCCTCCTGAAACTGACCGAGCTTCTCACCTGTAACAATAAGACATTTCTCCTTTGAAACCCGAAGGAGTCACAGGAAAGATTTGGCTCCATCCGATATCACCAAACAGATGGAATTTGGATCGCTGGGAAAAACATGAAAGCATCTAATTAGGGGGATCTGTCTGGAGATGCTGCATGGGGTCTGAATACGTTTGTCTGTTTCCCCTGGTGTCCAACAAGAAGACGGCGCCCTTTGCACTCCCAGCTGTGGGGTTTTAACAGCTTCATGGTCCAGAAAGGAAAAATAAAATGAAACTCTGCCCCAGGCTGCAGCCCACCTTCCTCACACCATGCCGGGAATGACCCTCACTCATCAGCCCGGGCGTGCTGGACCCGTGTCCTGCCGTGCACATGGAAGTCTCTATAACCAAGCTGCTGGTGCTCTGTACAACTGGGACAAGTTCTGTATCTCTCTGGCACACTTTCCCGGTCTCTGATTGCATCTCCTGCTGCTCGGGGCTCTTCTCTCTCTCCATACGATCCACAGAATAATCCTTTGGCACTGACACGTCTATCAGCAATGCTGTCCTTCTGTTTTTCTCCTTTACCACAATGTCCAGTTGACTCGCATCCAGCTTCTTATCTGTTGGAATGGGAATGTCCCAGGTGATGACAACGTCTTCATTCTCTGGTGATGCTAGCGATGTTCCAGTGCTTACACAGTCTCCAGTGGATGAGCCGTGCCTTTCTGTATACAGACTCCTGTCATCGGCACATTACATACAGCGGCGAGGTCTGCTTTGCAGAATCTGTATTTAGCTGTTCATCGTGTGCTGGCCTATGCTGCCCGTATCAATCTCTCATCCAGTGACAGGTTTGGACCCATGTGTGCAGGGTTGGCTGTAGGCTAGTGGTTCTTAACCCAGTCCTAGTTAATCAGGATTTCAGGATACCCCCACTGAATATGCATGAACTCTCTGCATTACATGAAAATCTATCCTATGCATATTCATTCTGCATAACATGAAAACCTGACTGGCTAGGTGGGTTCTGGGCACTGGACTGAGAGCCCCTGCTCTAAGCTAACCAGCGACCTGTGCAAATACTGAAATTAGCACCCCCTACTCCCCCTCTCTCCCCCCATGCTCTCCAACTCCATTCTTTCTCTTCTTGCCCCAAACCCCCCCCCCCCCACAGTGCTCAATAGTAATGCAGTTTACTCCCCTAGCTCCCCTTCAATAGCAGCAGTATTAGCTTCCTTCCCCTTCCTCCTACCGGCGGCAGTGGCTCCAGCACAGCGCTCCCTCCTACCTGCGGCAGTGGCTCCAGCACAGTGCTCCCTCCTACAGGTGGCAGTGGCTCCAGCACAGCGCTCCCTCCTACAGGTGGTAGTGGCTCCAGCACAGTGCTCCCTCCTACCAGCAGCAGTGGCTCCAGCACAGCGCTCCCTCCTACTGGTGGCAGTGGCTCCAGCACAGCGCTCCCTCCTACTGGTGACAGTGGCTCCAGCACAGCGCTCCCTCCTACTGGTGGCAGTGGCTCCAGCACAGTGCTCCCTCCTCCTGATGTCAGTGGCTCCAGCACAGCGCTCCCTCCTACAGGTGGCAGTGGCTCCAGTACAGCGCTCCCTCCTACCAGCAGCAGTGGCTCCAGCACAGCGCTCCCTCCAACTGGTGGCAGTGGCTCCAGCACAGTGCTCCCTCCTACCAGCAGCAGTGGCTCCAGCACTGCACTCCCTCCTACCAGCAGCAGTGGCTCCAGTACAGTGCTCCCACCTACCAGCAGCAGTGGCTCCAGCACAGTGCTCCCTCCTACCAGCAGCAGTGGCTCCAGCACAGCGCTCCCTCCTACTGGTGGCAGTGGCTCCAGCACAGCGCTCCCTTCTTTGGCAGTATTGGCACTGGCACAGAACCGCTCTGGGCTTTGCACTGGCTGTATTTTGCTGCTCCCAAAATGTCGCTCTAGGCTATTGCCTTGTTTGCCTAATAAAGCACAGCTCCCCACCTAATCCTGCTTCTTTCTGTAGGCTCTCACACTCCCCTGGTGGGCTGGCTGCTTCCTTCAAGGTGTTTTTAATGGAAGGCAGCAATGTTGCAGGGAGACTTTCACAGCAACGGTGCTGAGGGGCCAGCAGTAGCTGCAATGAGTAGCTTTGTCCTTCTACGTGAACCTCCTGCTTTCTCCAACATGCACTGCATCTGTGATGCCCGCTCAGACACGATGCTCCGTGCCGTCACACAGGTTGTACACCCCAAAGCTGGCCCTGCATGTGTGATTGCTGAAGTGACTCTGTATTTCTCTGTGTTTTAATCAATTGCTTTTCTTCTTTATAAAGTTTCTCTTGTTTTACAAATGCTGTGTAGGGCAGGCTCTGTACAAAACAAAAAATTATAGAAATTCAAGTTCTGCACAGTGTATACAGTCAGAACATGACACCTATAAACCAGTACCTATACATAGAGTGGAATACACGTATGTACACATGCTAACATGCACACAGTAACATTCCTAGACCCTCACACAGACGAGAATCGTGGAAGAAGCCACTGATTTGCACTCAGTGAGGACACATACTCAAGTGGTGAGAAATGACCATGGCAGTTGAGGAGAGATATAGGAACATGTACAGCATAACAGCAGCAGGCACTCTCCTTTGGGATGCAGATTCTAATCCTGCCACAGGCACTTACGCACACAATGATATGATCTCTCTCTTTAATTCATCCTGGGACTTCTGCTTTCTGTCCCACTGTTTTACCAGGCACATTGGTAATTGAATGGATCCAGCATCGGTGATCAAGAGCAAACTCCCTCTAGGCTGGCAAATTAATTCAAAGAGAGAGTATTTTTTTCCCTCACAGACATTGTAAAGCCATTTCTCTGCTTTCAGTTTAAAAAAGAAGAATGAAATGAGAGCTGATATTACATCGGTAAGTATACAGAGAGCAATGTGCACAGAAACACGCCCACCCAGACACGCACATACCCATGCACAGAGAGACACACACACTCATAGACACTGGCACTACTAGATGCACAGATACACACACACACACACACATACACACACACATGCATAGACACACAAACCTTGCTTTAAACCTTCTACAGATGTACAGAAGCCATTTTCTGAAGCAGGAAAGGAAGAGTGGATTAACGCAGCAATTTTGCTGCACTTGGTAACCAATCTATTTCTTAGCAGAGAGATTACAGGGATTTCAGAATTATCACTTCTGGAGATCTGAATTAACTTGTTCTGGGAAGAGACAGCTTCAGACATAAACTGACTGAAAAGCACTAGGCAGAGCAACTGGTTTCAGTGTCTATCTCTTCCCTCAATGTACAATCACAGGTGCTTGTATCTATCTATGTGTGTGTTTGTAAGATTTTCTAATAGCCCACAAAAGTAGTGTATGGTACAATTCATAAATAATATATTAAAAAAAATATTCTGAGATTCATTAAATAGCATTTCATTTAACTCATAAATACATTCAAATTATGTCTAAATAATCACATATTAATACTGACTACTCAAAAATATCATAATAGCAATGTGCTTAGGAATCAGTAAAATGTAAACACTATATGGGGCCCATCTAAGCATCACACATTCACACATCCTCACATGCATACATTAAAAACCTATATAGTGGGGGAGAGTGGCCAAGATGGCGCCCAAGAGAGACGCTGGTGTGTGAAGCTCCTGCAGCGTTGTTTTTTGTTTCTTTTCGATACTTCCTGTTGCTGGCTTTCGAAAGATGCCTCATACAAAACGCAAAGGCCGGGTGAGAGAGGGAGCCCCGACCCCTACCAGACCCGTGCTGATTCAAACAACGCTGACTGGCTTCCAACCCCTGACGGAGGTAATAGCCCCGGAGAGTCCCGCCAAGCAGTTAGGTGGAGAGCAAGCCCCGCTGCTCCTGGGAGATACCAAGCTAAGTCCTGGGGCTCCTACAACCCCCAACCCCAGACTGCTGTGGACTTTGGCTCAAGACAAGGACAGATGTCGTCTTTGGAAGTGGGTCCTATTGGGTAAGGTGCAGCTGGAGAAATGGCGCCATTAGAAAGATCGGGAGGTCCTTTCATCTCCTCCTCACCAGTGGAGGGAAGTATCGGCTTGGACTGAGCTGCAACCAGCGAAATGGAAGCTGGACTAGCAGTGAAGATTGCTCAGCCTCAAGGGTCTCCAGAAGCTCAAGGTATTTCTCTACCACAAGTTATAAATATCACACCTTTCTTACTGAATGAAAAACCTAAAGTTGCGACTATGGACTTAATTTGGCAGGCATTAATGTCGACACAAAAGGTCTTGTTGAATTTGTCTTTAAACATAAAAGAAATGCAAACAACTTTACATAATTTAACCCCAGAAATAAACCAACAAACTGCTAATTTGATGAAAGTGGATGAAGAAATAAATCAGATAAAGCAAGTACAGCTTTTTATAATCCAAGGAGAATCTATGTTGGGGAAAAAGATGGAAAATATAGAGAACTCACATGGGTATAATAACCTAAGGATATTAAATTTTCCGAAGTGTAAAATGGCCTCTCCGAAAGAACAATTAAAGAATTATTTTCAAGAAATTTTACTACTTCCATCTGATATGTTACCAAGGATACTGAAGGCATACTTCTTACCGAAGAAGAAAGAAGAACAAGTAAATGGAAATCCTCTACTAGAGGGAATGTCACTAAATGCTACTGATTTGATAGAGACTTCCTATGGATCTCAAATAGAAATGCGAGGAACTTTATTGGTGAAATTTAAGTCATCAGAAGATAGAGATAATGATTTAAAATTATACCTAAGTAAAAGATCTTGTTTATATCTAGGAGAAAAATTATGGGTCTAGCCTGATGTCTCCAAGGAGACCCAGATAAGGCGTAAAAAATTCTTAATGCTCGCTAATCAGGCTAGAACTTTCGGGATTCAGATAAACATTAGATTTCCTTGTAAATGCATAATGACAGTGGATGGTGTAAGATTTGTTTATTATGAACCTGAACAGTTAGAGAAATACTTAGAGAGCCGTAGGAGCCATGAGACAGAGCATATAACATCTTCTTCGTAGTGTAGGAAATAATGTGTATACTCCTTAAATCTCTCAATGTATGGTTTATATTTCTTTATAGTAGATACTTGCTTAAAAATGGAAACTCCCCCCCCCCCTATTGTTTGGTAATAGGGAGTCTAGATTATTTTGTGAAAGTATAATGTATAGAGTATATGTTTTTCTTTAAGATAACATATTTAATGTTATTCTATGTACTCCTGAATTATGATTTTCTGAATTTGAATTTGTCAAATCTGAAATATGCAAAATAAAAAATAAAAACAAAAACAAAAAACCTATATAGTGATCCCACCCTCAAATATTCTCAGTTCATCAATATGCTCAGCACAACCTCAGTCTTATATACATAAACTCCATGCTCCTATAGACGCCATTGTAATCTGGAATTCCAAATTTCAAGGATCTTTTCGCAGTGATAGACCTACTAATATATATAAAGTTTTCAACAATAACTCCTTCTCATCAAGAGCAGAAAAATACATCTTCAGCAATTAAGTTGATATTCATGAAGTCTTTTCAACCGGAGCGTGTCATCTCCAAAAATGCATGAGAATGTTTTAATAAAGCTGGAAACCTTCCTCCAGACTGAAGGAAACAAACGTTCAAGAAATCATCCACAGACTAGTTGTAAATCATCACCCATATGGCTTCTTCAGGGGCATCAACAGGCCTCAACCAAAGCCCCCTGCAATGTCTTCATCGCGCCATATGTTTAGATTTGTAGGATTACAGAAACAACAGAGAAAAACTAGTTTCCCAGCTGAAGCAATATCACCAACACAGTGTCTTCATCTCCAGCTGTCTCCTCGCTTTCCCGTCAGTAAAGATCCTCTGAATCTGGCCCAGGCTTCACTCCTCGCTCCCCTAGCACTGAGGATCCTCTGTAGGCCTTGACTTTTAGGGGGTGCATGGTTACGTTTACTTCTAAAGAAATATTAAGGGAGCTGGTTCTGCTGGGCTCTGGCAGATTCACGTCTCTGTTTTGGAATGTGACAGTTGAGTTCATGCTTTTGGTGGTTCAGGATTGGTTTGCAGGCCGCTGCTTTTCAGATTACAGAGCGAGAGAGAATATGATAGGGATGTGCTTTTGTTTATCATTTAGCACTCACTAACTGGTTTTAGCACCTGCTAAAAGAAACAAAAACAAAAAATGAGTCATCTTTTTCCCTGCAAGCCCCTGGAGCAGGACACAGAAGGAATTCCAGCTCACTCCATCCGTGCGGCAGTGCCAGAGAAACTTCTCAATCTCTGGTCGCCCCTCACTTCTTTATAACCAGGAATCCTCTGTGCTTGCCCCAGGCTTTCTATCTCTCCCACCTCCTCCCAGTGAAGGGGAACATCTCTTTGTGTTACTATGATAATGCATCTGTATTCACTTTCTGGGATGCGTTGATTTAAAAGACACATGACATTTTTTTCCTAAACCACAGCATATGGTTAAGCCCGTCTGTAATTATGTGCCGGTGGATCATGGAAGCATGCACAGTGGGGGGGCGCAGCTAGCAGTCTCTGGTCTGGCGAGAAGAGCCATCAGCAATGTGTACAGCTAGGGGCGATGTGCAGCGACGGGGTCCAGGGACCTCTTTGCACCATTCTTCCCTTCGAGGTTTCACCAAACCTTTCCAACTTCATCACCAGTGAGAATTTTACCTATGCTGGCAACCTGGAAACATCTTAATGCAAAATGGGCAGCGATGACAGAAATGCAAACTCAAACCTGATGATAGAACTTACTGTCATAATATGTGCCATCATCCTAAATAAAAGCATTCACGATTTTAATGAGCTAGAAAACACACACTAATCACCAATAAGTGGCACATTTTTCACTACACAGATGTTCCAGCTCTGAGAAGGGGATGAATTTCTAAGCACAATGCCAGTTAACTAAGAGTATATTGAAAGCTTAATGCTGACAATCATAATGATATCATGCAATGTCTATCTTTGACTTGAGAAATAAATGTATTTTCTCTCTAGAGGCCATTCTGGAAGTACAGGTACCTCCTGAGCCTTGCATCTTGCCTGTCTCAGTGCTGCGAGCTCAGAAAGAATTATTTATTATTATTATTATTATTTATTTATTTATTTCTTTTATATACCGACATTCAATCGAGATATCACATCGGTTTCCAGATAACCAAGAGAATAGGGCGTAGTCCGCCCTATTTTACATTATAACATGGTAACCAAAAAAAAAAAAAAATTATAACATATTATAACAGTGGTACATGGAACAAAAGGTTATAGGATATAACAAAAGGTTATAGAAAATAACATATGTACATGAATGTGTAGTTGATAAAATAAATTTAGGATTAGGGACTTGTTGGTTAGGTAATTTAGGAATAGAGGTGGGGGGGATGAGGGAAGGGAGGGGGGAAGGTGGGGTGGGAGGAAGTAGCGGAGTGAGAATCCAGGGTTCCTCACCAGGAAGGTCCCGAGCCACTCACACGATCTTACCAAACCAGGACCTTTTTGCTTATTTCTCTTATGAAATTAAATATTCCTTTGCATGTTTGCATGAGACGTGACATTTGCTTTCTTCTGCCTTTATCTATCAATGCTGTCCTATATGAAGGACATGTTACAAATCTCTGCATCAGCGCTGCCTCCTATTCAACATTTCTTTTACCCGCTACCTTCTAAGAATACAGAGAACAGCAGAATTTATCTGTAACAACGGATGCGTTGGTATAAGGTTGTCTATGAATTATGTGTTCTGTGTCATCTGCATGGAACAAATATTTTGGAAATGGGGAGTAAATCAAATCAGCGAGCGGAGCTGTAAGTGGGCATTTTAGCACCCTGTGACCCCTCTCCTCCTTAATCCCCGTTCTTCTCCTCCACCCACCCTGGATGGTATAAGGGGAGCATCACTCTTCCTCCTTTTCATCCACTGCCAGCTCTTGCATTTTAATTTTCCATCCCTAAGGGGATTTGCACCCTCGGCAACTGCCCCGCCCCCCCCTCATCATGGCCCAACAGTGACCAGGAATAGGGCAGCGTGCGAGGATCAAACGAGGCTCATTTGCTGAGAAAAGATGCCAGATTGTAAAAAAAGGGAACCTGAAATCCTCCAGTGACCCCCCCCCCCCACTGCCCCATCAGTGCCCATGAACCCTGTCCTGCAGGAATCAAGTTCCCACTTCTGGCCATTCAGCTGCGTCTCCCAATTCCTGGGGTAGCGCTGGCCGCATGCACTGCACACACCCCAGTTACTGCGGGCATGGCCATCAGTGTTCCAGTCATCATCCAGGGATTTAACGCTGGCCGCATGCACTGCACACACCCCAGTTACTGCGGGCATGGCCATCAGTGTTCCAGTCATCGTCCAGGGATTTAACGCTGGCCGCATGCACTGCACACACCCCAGTTACTGCGGGCATGGCCATCAGTGTTCCGGTCATCGTCCAGGGATTTGTATCCAGCAGAGGCGGGATTTGAAACAATGGTAGGCATGAATATTAAGTAACTGCAGTTTGCAGGCAGTCACACACTGCCTCTGTTTCCACCAGCAGAGCATCACTGAGTTGCTGCAGAACTCCTACAATACGCAGAATGCTTTGTGTCTGCTAGAAACACGTTATACTTCTTACCTGACACCACCAGCTAAATGAATAATAACCATCTTGCATAGGTCCCCAAAACACTTTCAATATTTAGTTTTTTATTTATTCCCCATTCATTTATAAATCACTTTCCAGTTCAAAAATCACCCAAAGTGATCTACAGAAGCAATATGGGAATAAATGCAAATGTAATTACACACAGTCTTTATCGTCACTAATTTTTCCTTTTCCTTGTTCCTTTTCACTGCACACAATATATTTTAAAGAAATGGTTTCACACAGTGTGACCACATCTGATATGAATGAACCATAAAATGCCAGCAGCAGATTCTATACACCAAGCTATGCACCCTGTGAGGCTTGAAATAACCAGGTCCTTCATCTCAATAGAACAGGAAGTGATGCGTCCACACGCACCACCAGGGCCTTCATCTCAATAGAACAGGAAGTGATGCGTCAACACGCACCACCAGGGCCTTCATCTCACCTAGAACAGGAAGTGATGCGTCCACACGCACCACCAGGGCCTTCATCTCACCTAGAACAGGAAGTGATGTTTCCAAATGCCCAGAATAGCATCATCTTTTTTCTACAAGTGAGAGATACTTCATTTCTTATTTACTGATGGATCCTATATCCAGATATGTAACAGCTGACAACCTCCAGCTGCCTTGTGGGGTCTACGAGAGGGAAGGTTCTGCCTGGCTCCTCCACCTCACAGCTCAAGAGAAAGCCACCCATCCTCAAACTCACACTGCAAGACAGGTCTGGGCAAGGAGAAAGAGCCAGCAGATGGCTCATTGCAACTGTTAGTGTTAGTGTTAGTCTTAAGGATAGAGAGTGCTGATGGACTGGCTCGGAGCTTGGAGTGAGAAGGGAATCCCCGGCTGAAGAGGGAAAGGGAAGACAATCCTGAATTATGCATCCAGATCCACAAAGTGTGAAAAACTGATCAGCAGAAGAGATGTTTTCAAATAATTTAAAACACACACACACACACAGCACAGGGAAAATCCCTGGTATTATTCACTTCTGCTTATCCTAGAATTGCTTTGATTTTGTTTTGCTATGGTGTTGGATTTCGACCTGAATTCTGATTCCTGAGCACCTCTGGACAACCACCTTGGACGTCCCATGAACCTGGCTTTTTCTTTTCCAGCAGAGACCTAGAATTGCATGTGAGAGATCCTGGGCAAGAATAATGAGGTGTGCACTCTAAATACACAGCAGGACCTGCCATTCCTTCCTGGTTCCTGACTTGAATCTCTGTCAGCTGAACATTAACAGCTTCATGCATCTCTATAGTGTTATGGACACAAAGGATGCAATTTTCAAAGGTTTTACATGTGTAAATGGGCTTTTGAAAATTGCTGGGATATATGCTACCTTTACACGCATGACTCCTTTCAAAATTCACTTCTTACTTTTTTGCTCAAAAGAAAGGATTATTATCCATTACTATTACAGTGTTGTAGTGTTTCAGTTTCTCCAACTAAATCACCGACATGTTTTTCTGAGGCAGAGGAACTCAGAGACTCTATGTGAGAAAGCAGAAAGGGAAATATTTAGTCAATAGCAGGATATTGCCAGCTGCCTGCGGAATCCCTCCAGAGAGACAGATTAAAGCACATTAAGATTTGCAGTTCAGCTTGTAGGAGCTCCACAACTCTGATAATATTAAAAGGTTTCTTACAGCATCCTGAAGCCATGATTTCAGTACAGGCAATTCACCTTTTATTCTAAGATACAAGAAATTATGTGCTATTCTACTTGGAAACTGCAGTTCAGGTATCGTCTTTCTGTGATTAGTTTATTTATTTATTATGCATCTTTTTCAAGTTATTTATGGCTTGCATTTGGACATTTTTTTTTTATTGTAAGCAACTTTGGGCTGGGTATAAGTGTAAGCAGAAACAGAAATAGATTCTTACAGAGCTGTGCAAATCTCATCTTCCAAGGCTATTGTGGAAATGGGGTTAGAGGAGCGATGTTAATAAGATTTAGGAGGAAATATCCTTGTTAACTTTTCTTGATGTAACATGATGCCCTGGGAGATTTCTGTAGGAATCCTACAGGGACATAAACTATTGATAATGTTTGAAGTCTCTTGTTTTACTTGACTTTTGCTTGTACGGACAGTTCCTATCAGTTATCAATACAAATATTAACTTCAACAGAGCAAGAGAGTAACAGAGAGAGAGAAAGAGAGAAAAACAAAAAGAAAGAGAAACAAATACAGAGAAAGAGAAAGAAAGAGACAGAGAAATAGAGAGATACAAGAAAACAAAAAAGAGAAACAGAGAGAAAGAGAAAGAGAGAAAAAGTGAGAGAAACAGAGAAAGAGAGAAAGAGAGAGTGGGAGAGAAGGAGAATGACAGGGAGAGAGAGGGGTGGAGAGAGGGAGAGAGATAGGGGAGAGAAAGAGAGAGTGGGAGAGAGAAAAGGAGAAAGAGAGAGAGGGAGAAAGAGTGGGCAGAGAGAGAATAAAAAGAGAAAGAGGGAAAGAGCGAGAAAAAGAGAGCATGGGAGCCAGAAATGGGAGGAAGAGAGAAAAAGAGAAACAAATAGAGAGAAAGAGATAAAGAGAGACACAAAGAAATAGAAAGAGAGAGCAAAAGAGAGAAACAGAAACAGAGAAAGAGAAAGAGAGAAAAAGTGAGAGAAAGACAGAGAGAAATAGAAAGAGAGAGATGAAAGAGAAAGAGAGAAAAAGTGAGAGAAAGAGAGAGGGGAGGGAGAGAGAGAGAGGGAGAAAGACAGAGAGAGGAGGGAAGGAGAGAAAGAGGGTGAGATAAAGGAGAGAGGGAGAGGGAGAGAGGGGGAGGGGGAGAAAGACAGAGAGGGAGAGAGAGGAGAGAGAAAGAGAGAGTGTGATAGAGGAGAAAGGGAGAGAAAGAGAGAGAGGAAGAAAGAGTGGGGAGAGAGAGAATGAAAAAAGAGAAAGGCGGGAGAGAGGGAGAGAGAGAGGGAGAGAGCGAGAGGGAGAGGAAGAGAGCTAGAGGGAGAGGGAGAGAGAGAGAGCGAGAGAGCGAGAGAGAGAGGGAGAGAGGGAGAGGGAGAGAGGGAGAGGAGAGGGAGAGAGGGAGGGAGGGAGGGAGAGGGAGAGGGCGTGCTGCAGTGCTTGTTTTTTGGTGCATTATTGCTTCGGCTGCTAGAAAACTCCTTGAAAGAAGTGTAGGTGAAGAAGTTCAGTCTCTCCTGGGCACATTACACGTCTGTGGTTACGCTTTATTCTGGATAATAATAGGCTTGCATTTTAGACAATACATCATCACTTTGCATTACCGCTAGCTAAGTGCAAAAGGGTTTTATGCCTCAGATGCAATTGTGTTGCAAATTAAAGGTGAGGAGAGGACGCAGCACACTCTTCTGCTCAGATTCTTCTTTTTAATTTCGTTGGTTTAATCCTCCCAGTTTCGTCATGGTCCAAACCGTTTTCTGTGTCCATCACGGTCAGGTGGCAGGGTGTTCCTGTGCTTCAGGTTTTTGTTTTAATTTTAGCCAAAAGGCCAAAAAATAAGATTGCTCACATCTGGGACCCTGGCCTGCTCACATCTGCGACCCTGGCCTGCTCACATCTGGGACCCTGGCCTGCTCACATCTGCGACCCTGGCCTATATTTCAATGTTAACCCAAAAGATGCTGAGAATCATAATTTGCACATTCAGGGGTGGCAGAGTCCTCCTTCGGTGCTGCACACGTTATCCAGCTGCCACGCGTCACTGGTGGTGAGGGTGACGGACGCCAGGCTGAGGACGGTCAGTGATGCTGTCCGTGCGGGGCGCGAGACAGATGCACAGCCAGGACACTTTGCACTATCAGGACTGTCCTGGAGCAGGCGCCACGAGCTCAGCAGTTCTCAGGCTGGCTGCGGCACCTTGGCATCTTTCAGCCAAAAGAGCGGTGCCTTCATGAAAGCTTAACTGATGCCGCCGGGCTGAAGATCTGAGGCGCAGCGGTGCACAGCTCGGGATTCCTGTCCAGATCCTTCTGCGCACAGCTGTGGCAGCCGCTCCACCCGCCACAGGTACCAGCAACAGCGCCAAGTCATCTGTAAGGCTGGAAGCAAGGATTGAACGGACAACGGCATCACTCCCAGGAAACAAGGGAGGTTTTCGGAGAGTTGCCATGAAGCCGCTCAAACTGCATTCAGTTGTGGCCACAAATTGATTTGTGCATTTGGCAAGAGTAGATGAAGCCAAGAAAAGCCACAGAAATGTTGCAGAAGGGACAGGAGTCTGTTAACAAATCCATTCATTTGCCCTCTCATTTTCTGATAAATGGCTCCCATGGCAGAGGCAGGGCTGGCTAGTGGCTAATACATACGGGCCGGTGCAATACAGAGCACTCAGCCCAGCGCACTGCTTAATCTGTGGCTGGATGCGCGCCCAGAACCCCTTATGCAATGAGGGGATTAGCCCCTCCAAAATGTGTGGCCAACCCCTCCCCCCGCAAAGCTAACAGCATTCATCGCATGTAAATTCATGGTCCCGATGCAAAAACAAATCTGCACCTGCCGCGCACATCGTGACCCTCAGAAAATAACGCCTGCCCTGGAGCAGGCGTTACGTTCTGAGCAGTCCCTAAAGTTTAAAAAAAAAGCAGAAAATACTGCTTTTCTGTACTTCCTCTGACTTAATATCGTGGCGACATTAGGTCAGCGAACTGATAAAAGGAGTTAGGTAAAAATAAATAAATAAACGTGTGCCGGCGGTCAGCTTAGGAAAAGGAAGACCCCTAACCTGTGGCTGTGCACAAGTCATAAAACTGAGCGTCCGTTGTCTTAATCCGCTGACAGCCGACCTCTCCTGGGTGCGCTAGGGCCGCACAATTTCCCATTTGCATATTGCATTGGGCACCCTGGAGAGCTCGATTGGCGCGTATTAGGCGAGCGGGCACTCAATCACGAGCGCTCGTTTTCCATGCGCCAATATTGCATCGGCCTGATAGAAAGCTGGTGTGCACAGAAACACCCATGTGTAGGACAGGAAGAGCAGGGGACATTTCTGTTCTGAGCAGGAAAGCCTCTTTAATAAGG
The DNA here is from genome assembly GCF_901001135.1 of Rhinatrema bivittatum. Lineage (NCBI taxonomy): Eukaryota > Metazoa > Chordata > Amphibia > Gymnophiona > Rhinatrematidae > Rhinatrema > Rhinatrema bivittatum. Next base: position 56,978,654 of record NC_042632.1, on the reverse strand, counting down.
ATGCAATTACTGATCACCTTGTGGTCTAAAGCAGTCTCAGCCGGTGCTGCTGAGCCAGAGACTGGCTAGGGAGGGCTGGCTACTGATCTTGAGGGAAGAGCTAGCAGTAAGCCGGAGAGCAGCATGGGAGGAAGCCATACAGAGAGCTGCATCCTGCTTTCCTAGGCACAGGATATCACTGGAGCACTTGCACATCATAAGCGCTATTAAATGGAAGCCATTGTAAGGAGAACAGAAAGAGCCTGCCTGCAAGGTCTGCCTGTTGGTTGCAGGCAGGAAGCGGAAAAGCAGGAGATAATGGGGCAGGATTCCGGGAAGTTACGGCGGAGCTGAAGGAGGAAAGAAACTGAGATGGCAGAGGAGCACATTAGAGCGTGAGGACAGTGAGAGGAACTGGGGATGAAACAGAAGGAATGAAAGAGGGGGAAGCGCTGGCCAGGAGGTGGCCAGAGAGAGGCAGCAAAAGGCCATTGATACAGAGATTGGGAGGAGGCGGCGAACCTGGAAGGGAGATTTAGAGGGATATGGGCGAGAATGAGCCGAGACCCCGGCATCTCTGGAAATGAGTGATGGGATTCTGAGAGATGCACGTGCCTGGACTTTATCACAAATCCTTCTGCAGGATCGTCTGCCTCCAATCTCAATAAATTCCCCCTGGATTCGTCTTCACTGCCTCTAAACTGGGCGCGGCTGATCCCAATCCAAGATGTCTCCAAAGGGCTTGCTTACCACCTCCACAGCCTGAGTACCGTGATCTTTCTGGTGCCCTGGAGGTCGCTCCCTGGCTTCTTGGGAAGTACGGCTTTGATGGCTTTGCTGACATTGCTTGGGGACCTGGCTCTCTGGAATACACAAGCTTAGCACCATCCATGGTCCTCTATTAATAACAATGGGTCTGATGGTACTAGAGGGCACTTCCTATGCAATTAACCATCAAGTCTGGATTTTGGGGTCTGGCAAACCGTACTGCAAACAGTACCGAAAGCTTAGAGCCTGCAGACACCGAGGAGTGAATAAGAGGATTGGACGTACCCTGCTAGAATGTATTGGGCTGGCAGAAGGGAATTTATCAACATAAATCTGACTCACATAGTTCTGATCAGCCAGAGCCATCTGGTAGCCTCGGCTCAGGTTTTATTTTAAGCGCATATTGCTCGGCATTCAGCCAGATTGCACAGAGCGCCAGAGCAGGTGCAGCAGCAGTGGCCACCCTCTGGGCTGGAGTGGGGGTGCCAATGGATGAAGCTCTTCTGGTCCTACTGAGAAAACATCCACTCAGTTAGAAATGAAATCCAGGCAGAATGATAGATGCAGCAAAGAGAGATCTCCAGGCCATCAATAAAATCATGAATGAATCAAAGAGGACATTTCCAGAGTCCAACAAATGAGGGTTGCTAGGCAGTCATGTCAATGTGACAGAAAGCAACCTCTCTGACACCATTTGGTTTATTTATCTGCACCTGGGAATTCTCACACGGCGCTGATCTGATTATATTCCCAAGCTGTGCCTGCAGGCTGACACGTCTTCAGCATTTCTCCATTACCTGCTGTTACGTCTTTGTGCCGGTCAAGGACTGTGACATATTTGATGCCTACTTGACATTTTTACAGTTTTTAGAACAATAGGAGAGACAGAACTGTTAGGTCATGACCCATCTGTCACACTTCCCAGGAATGTATGAGTATTCAAAAAAAAAGCTGAAACAACTCGTAAGGCCCCGGCGCCCAAGGAAGAAGGACTCTCCCTATCTCCTGCCACAAGTATTCTTCAGTTTGCACGTTTGGGTTCTGCACGTGCCCAGTTGCCCAAGGTGTGATTTCACAATTGAATGCCGGTTGCAGAATATTCCAGGAAACTTTGCATGAGCTTGCATTAACCATAGGCTTGGGACATTCCTTCACGTTACTGCTTATCTGTGCCAGCCCCATCACTCCCATACTTCTTGGTCAAGCAACACAGCTTGTTCCTTGCTTGGTTCCTGAATGTGAGGGATCTTTACAATGGCCTCTCCTCATTCTTAGCATTTAATTCTTAGCTTCCCTGCAGTTCCCCTGACTGACACGCTCATAGTGACCCTGGGGAAGTGGAAGTGGGTGAATCAGGCCCAGATTGGTAATGGCGTTGTTACCAGCTGGTGATGAGTTGGTGGCCCTTGTGGAAAGTGCTGCATCTAAGGGTCAGGGGGTATATTACAGAAATCCAACATACTGTGTGTAGAACGAGTTGCTGGTCTCAGAGCTGACCTTACACTTGGTGCCCTAGATGGGCAAAGAGGACTAAGATACATGACCTCCACCTATCTGCCTTCACCCTAATGGGTGGTGACTCTGAAATGGGATGGATGCAGTTGGCAGAGGGGCCAGTGCACAGGAAAGATGGCAGAGACACTTTGTGGATCAATGCAGGACTTCATTTTCTCCTGCTGTTAATTTAGCACTTTTCACAAGGTGGAGAGGAAGGTGACAAAATGATAAAGGAGATGGGACATCTCTCCTATGATGAGAGGCTATGCAGACTGAGACTCCAGCCTGGAAAAGAGACGGCTGAGAGGGGACAGGAGAGGAGTTTATAAAAATGGGAGTGGGGTGGAACGGGTAAATAAAGAAAGATAATTTACCCTTTCATATAAAACTAAAACAAGGGGAACTTACAACCAGAGGACTCACAACAGATCACAGAACGTGCTTTCTCACTCATCACAGAATCAAGCTGTTGGCAGAGGACACGATCAAGGCGAGAGCATAGCAAGAGTATAGTGGGGTTTAAAAGCGGTTTGGAGAAGTTCCTGGAGGAAACGTCCATAACACATTATCAGCCAGGTAGAATAAAGAAAGCTTCTGCTATCCCTGGGAGAGAGTTACAGGAAATGGATCTACTTTATGAGATCTGCCGAGTACTTCGCACCTGGACTGACCACTGTCAGAGACAGGATGCAGGGCTCAATGGACCTTGGTCTGACTCAGTAGGGCAATTCTTATATTCTTATCTTCAGAAGCCCCAAATTTAAGTTTTAAAAATGTAAAAGAAGAAAATCAGCTCTCATTTTGTTCCAAAGCCTCTCTTGGAATGTACAAGTCTCAGGATCAGGATACGAGGAGGTAACATGATGTGCCAAGTTAGTCTGTTTGCAACGAGCACAGTCAATGGTGCAGTGAAAGCCTTTACCCAGCCATCTTATGGAACAAATCCAAAAATAATTCTATTAACTAGAGCTCTGTTTTAGGTTTTAATCATATAGGGAAGTCAAAATGCAGAAGAGTGGTTAGCACTCTTAACCCTGGGCAAACTGAATAGCTTGGTGCTATAGATCCCCTCAAGCACACCATGGCAACCTCATCAATGGGTTGACTCAGCAAGATTGAAATGGCACTTTATGGGCATAATTTACTCCATTGTTAGTCTACATAAGGAAAGGAAGCTGAATAAATCAGGCCCTCGATATGTTATTATAGATCAATAGTCTTTAGCACCTGAACACCTTTCACACCAGAATTGTGGTGGAAACACTGGTCTTCCATTGATAAGAGGCTCTTGTAACATTCAGGCTGATTGGGAGAAACGTTTAGTTAAAAAAAATAAAAAAACAACAACTAAAAACCTGTTCAGATCTTGGCAGATTTTGCATTCTCACTTCCCCAATGCATGAATCCTTTTACAGAAGTAAGAAACTGTCATAGGCCGATGCATGCAGAACTGGCAGTGACTGTATAGACTAGATAGGCCATACGGTCTTTTTCTCTTGTCACATTTTCTGTTTCTATTTTAAGCTAATCTGTATGTGGATGGAGATCTTATACCGAAACAGTCATCTTTCCCCCAGGAAACTGAACTGATCCCTAGGGTTACAAAAGGGTTGCTGGAACAGAGAAGATGCCCCTAGCAACTTAGTGGCCACTTAGCTACGCTGCCAGATTCGGGTGAGCCCCATGTATCCTGATGGAAAATAAGGAGAGGACTTTGATGATTTTGTGTATTCTAATCACAAATTGCATTATCTAAAAGCAATGTTGTTAGTATGCCTACATCACACAAGCAGACAGTCTCTGCTCCATATCTCTTGCAAGTTGTCATCACAAGCATCCTGCTGCCCAACCTTTGGTCAAGAGAACAGCCGAGAACAGTCCAAACAAAACAATATCAGCATTCGGTGCATTTCTGGGGGCAGAATGATTGTGCGGTGTGCCTTTACTTCCCGGGTGAATCCTCTGCTTCCTCCTGCCCCCCCCACTGCCACCGAGTTTGGCTTTCCTTCTAGTGGCGCATTGCAAGTGGCAGTCAAAATAAAGGCGTGTTGTTCCTTGACTCTCAGCACGCTATTTCCTGGTACTGAATAAATATTGTATCATCCACTCCTCTTTGCGTTTTAATAATTCCCCACTCAATCATGCCCGGGCCAGTAACACTCCTCGTTTCTTTGTTTGAAGTAAAAAAATGACTCCATAAAACCCAGGCCATATGGCAGCCACCGCTCAGACAGTCAGGTGCTTTCTCCAGTCCTGGGAACAATTCATGCTTCCTTATTGCTGTCTTTGTTGGTAAACCGAAGAGTAATGCCGATTTGAGCTGGGATGAAAAATCACATACCAATAGTGATGGTGAAAGAATGGACGTCTTTGGCAGTGCATGGACAGCCTGCCCCCTTTCTCTACCAAACGTTCAAGACTTTCTCTTTGCAGCCCAGACTTTCCTCTGCGTTATTTGATGAAAAAGTAAAAAGGAAAACAGGAAACCTTTTTGCACAGGAGCCGGGGAGAGGGTTTCTAGGTCCACTAAGATATTTAGGGGTCAGCCTGGTGGCCGTGCTACTCATTGCCATGCAGAGGGACCTTGGTTTGATTTCCAGATTCCTCTCTGGTTAGGCCAGGGATGCTGCAGAGGTTGCCGTCATGGTACCTGGAGGAAGGGAAGCACCGGCCATTGCTCAACAGTGACATCTAGAGGCCAAACTCAGTGTGCCCCTGTTACTGTGTTCCAACAGGAGGCAGGGACTAAGGAGCATTGCTGAAATGGCTGAGAGTTATAAAAACAGGGAAAAACCCAAGGGAGTCATGAATGAAGGTTTAGGGCAGCATTCCCAAAACTGTTGGGTTGCAACTGACTGGAAGACTATAGGAACAGGAGGAAACTGCCAGGTTAAAAGAAACATATTTTAATGCCCTTTTTCCATGCTACCTGATTACCTGGTTTCCCTTTTATCATATTTTCTGGTTCCCATGCAGTCCATGTTATTTATTACTATGTAATGAAGTTTATTTTATTCTTTTGTGTTCCATGTATTTGTTGTGCCATGCATTTGGCGTTCTGTTTCCTTGTTCCATGTAAACCGACACGATCTGAAAACGGTTATCGGTATATAAAAACTACTAAATAAATAAATAAATAGAAACAAGAGGTGGTTTTGATTGCCCCATGATTTAGTGTCCTTTGGTTACATGTTTAGTCAGTGGACTCACCAAACAAGGGTGCATGTGGGTTAGTGGTAATTTATAAGCAGTGTTTACAGCCTATGCAACCTAAAAAAAGAGAGTCCTCAGCCACTTGAGTCTCTGATTGTAATGGTGTGCCATTGGATGCTATGTGTCTTATACTTCCCATCAGGTTATATCCAGCTGATCTGGTACAACTGATTGCTCAGTCTATACATATAGCAAGGCATACCTTGGATACGTTAATTGGTAACACCCAGAGGATAGGTATGTGAGGCTTCAGGCAATTGAGGATGTTGATTGGACAGATCTCTATCTCATTTGCTTCCAGCTTTCTATCACGCAGAATAAGAGTCAGGACTAAGTAAGATGACTAATGATGCAGCTAGACTAGTTTAGAGATGAATGGCCAAAAGTAAGTGGTGAGTTTAGTTGGGAGTTAATGGCCAGTGATGAGCAAGTTACTAACTGGTCTAGCGAGCTGACCAAGATATATGACTCTTTAGCCCCAGCTCGAGAAGTATGGGTCAGAGAAAAGCAGAGATGTGCGAACTGGTTTAACTTCGAGCTGATGACGTATTATCATCAGCTTCATAAGGCAGAAAGGTATTGGCGTAAAAGTAGAAAAGAAGCCCATAGACAACTGTGTAAGAATGTATTGCAGGGTTATAGGTCAGATTGTCGTAGAGCAAAGCAGAAGTACTTTGTAGAGAAGGTAGAGGCAGCCATTACAAACCACAAGAGCTGCTCTCAGTAGGGAAGTATTTGTCAAGGCAACCTGTTGCTTTGGAAGATAACTTACTTGATTGTGATACATTTGCTGATGGCTTTCAGAGTAAAATTCTCAATGTGCAAAAGCTGTTGGGAGTACCGTAATTCCTGATGCTCCCATTCTTAGAAGTAAGAAAAGATAAATGGAATGAATCTGAACAAGTTTCACAAATTGAGAGAAGTTATTTCAAAGTTAAAAGTTACTTCATCTCCTATAGATCCACGTCCTTTTGCTTTCATCAGTGCAACTCCTCAACCATCATTAGTTATAATACATGAATTGGTGAATAAGTCCCTGACAGTAGGTATTATCCCAATGCAATTAAAGCAAGCAACGGTGAGACTGATAATGAAGAATAAGAATAAATCACAGATACATCCTTCTAACTATAGGCCAGTGTCAAATCTGCCTACACCAGCTAAGATTCTAGAAAAGTGAGTCCTTGGTCAGCTTGAGGAGGGTATAAGTTCAGAAAAGACTAATTTTAGAAAAGAGAATAATACAGAAGGATTATTGCTATCTTTGATTGATATATCGCTAAGTATATGGAGAGAGAGAGAAGCCTGGGATCTTGGTTCAGTTTGATGGATCCTCAGCCTTTGATTCAGTAAGACACTATTTATTTATTTATTTATTTATTTAAATTTCTTATATACCGGCATTCGCGATGGGAGTCGCATCATGCCGGTTTACAAATAACAAGGTGTGACAACAGAATAAATACTTAATAACTTAAAAACATTAACATGTGATAGAAGAATAAGGTAGCAGTTACAATAAAACAGGGATAAAATGCAACTTGGAATGTAGAGGAGGCAAAAGAGAGATTAACAATGAGATAACAAAAGAACTAACAATGAATTAACAATAATAAAACAATTAACAATGAGATAATAAAATAACACTAGAACTATTGCATCTGACTAGCAGAAACATCAGCAAAGGAGAACAGAAGTAAAGACTTCATTTCGTTTGGATGTTTATGTACCTGCCCAGGGGGCACTTTACAATCAATAATGCAATATATTAATTTCAACAGTGCACACTTGGAAAATTAACAAAACTTAATCCACACATCTAATTGAAAAACAAACCTTTGCATTCAGTGTCTGATAGTGTTTAAGGATCTGAAGCTCTTAAAACCCACCAGAACCTGTTCTTTTAAAAGTACCTGTTCTCCCTCTCCTCCAACTTCTGCCTTCTCCCTCTTCCCTCCCTGTTCCCCTTCCTTTCTGTCACCCTCTTGCTCTTCCATGCCCCACCTCATGCCGTCTCTGGCACACCATCCGGAAGAAAGATTTAGGATTATGAGGCTGTGAACGTGTGTGCGTAGAGCAGACAAGACCGAATGAAAACAAAATTCTGCCACGACCTTAAAGACTAAAAATATCTTAATGCTCTGATCACTTGGCTCCGAAGAGACAACATTAAAAGGCTCCAGTGAATATTCTCCTTCATTTTAAAATGTAGCCAAGAGCTATCAGACACACACAGTCCATGTGACAAACCATGGATGTGTGCAGAGGAAGCTGGGACCCAGTGTGAGGCATCAGGTGTACCTTTAATACCCACAAGGGCCATGGTGGTGGCTGGCCTGCGCTGAAGGGACAGGAGTAATGAAGGCTGAGCCACTACCTGGTTTTGCATTGTTTTGTGTTTTTGTTTTGTTTTAGCAAGAAAGTCGGGCAAATCTCTTGTTTACATTGAGTCCTGGAAACACAGGGAAATGTTCTTAACATCTAACATGAATGTTCCTTCTGAAATTAGAGATCATTACTTGAATGATGTAAGGATGAGGAAGTTTCTTTTGTTAAATCAAAACGTGGCTCTTTAGACAAGCTTTCAACATTAATTGATTTTTTTAGTTGAATTCAACTGTGTTATATTTGTAATTGCTATTGAATTTTATTTAGATTTAATTGATTTTATGTTGTTATATTTGTTTGTACTTTTTATTGTTGAGAAATATCTTTTTTTTTTTTAATTGTAAAGCACTTTGATTTGTTTGGAAAGGCAGTATAATAAGAGCAATAAACTAAACTCCCCATGACAAATGGATCAGAAGCAGTGAGCACCAGAGCACCCCCATCATGGCCACTCCCTCGCTTGAGCCCATGTGAACTAAAAGGGATGTACCTATGTTGTGTCAGCTGGGGGAGATGCTCAGCCACTCTGACCCTTCCAGGCCAGTGAGTAGCCACATTTGCAGAACTGTACCTGTACCTGTAATTTTTCTTCACAATTAGATTTGATAACTTGCAATATTTTGTTTGCTTAGGGAGCTGATGCCCTGGGCCTAAGCAATAAATCTAAAAATGATTCGGTCTATACATTATAAAATACAAATAAATCAATTGATGGCATCATAAAAAGCTTTCAAAAAATGTTAGTGGTGCTATATATAAAATGGAGTGATGCAGCCAGTGAGTAACTGCTGGCACTCACCCACCTGGGAAAAATACATATGTTCTTTATTACAGCTTTCTGCTGGGAAAAAGTCATTATGTTCTTAGACAGGTGAGCTCTGTGAAGTGATACAGCACCAGGTTATTAAGTAGCATGATTCCCTTTAATGTCTTTGCTGGAATGAGTCATGTTTACTTTAATACTTACAAAGCCTCCTCAAGTACAATTGCAGTACAGTGACTTTGGAAAGAGAGCTTGACCTCACTGTTGAGCTTTTCTGTAATATCAAGAATCTGAACAGCTTTGCCTAGGGAACAAGAAGAAATCAATTCCTCATTCTCCTTTTATCTCTGTCATCTCTTGCCTGCTTTTCCTCCAATTCTGTTTCCCCACCTCTGCCTCCACCATTGGCAGGATCTCTGGTCTCATCCTAACTCTCTCTCTCTCTCTAGGAGTCGCTCTGACGCTTTCTCCAGAATGTGAGCTGCAGTCTGAATTTAAGTATATAGCGTTATGTGCTTAAGTAAATGAAAAACATAATGGCACCCAGTCTGGTGCAGGAAGCAAACACCCCCTGCAGCTGTTTCATGCTGAACAATATCCCTTATGGTCTTTCTCTGCAGTCATATTCTCACTTTCACCATTTCGCCTTCCTCAGAGAAAGCCAAGGAAACCCCAAGGAGACAAAATACAAAAGTGAACTTGATAGCAGATAAGACCCAAATATGACGTTCCTGAAGTGATCTTGCCAACAGATTGAAAGTCCATAAATTGTTTCCTTTGCTTGTGGGGAAAGAAGAAGATGACTTGGTATAATGGAAAGACTCTGTCATCATATATCATGCAGTCATCATATAACACTCGATGCTCAGAGCAGGACTTACTGCTGATACTGGCACCTTTACTACAGCTTCCTCCTCCGCCTCTCCTCCCCAAGATTTCAGCAGCTCATACTTGGCTTGTAACAAATAAACGGGGAGAGAGGTACTGGAAGGAAGAGAGCTGAGCTTCAGTCCATTATCCTGTATTAAAGCCCAGGAAACATCTCAGCCAAGACTAAAACTTTCAGCCTTCCGGTCAGCTAGAAGCGGAGCGCCTCCTGCGGTTTACAGCTCTCAAATCTTTCCTCAGCTGCAATTCTCTCTCATCACTAAAGACAGGGCTAAGCTGATCATTGCACTTAGACTGCAATAATTATTAAACATTTCTTTGGGGGGAAAGCAAGTTGCATATCTGATTATGACAGCTTTCAGGTGTCAGGGGTGTAGTTAGCAGCCTGCCTGGGATATTCCATAAAAACTGTCTGTGAGTCACTGAAAGGTATTCACCCCTTGCCATGATCCCTCCCACGATGAGCTGGTGCCCAATTAAATACATGGATGAGGGATATTTACAAGTACAAGCCAAGAAAACAAAGATCTAGCAAAGTATGTAAGGGAGAGAAAAGAATCTGAGTGAGACTGAAAAGCCCTATGCCTCTTTACCCTTTCCTCATAGGGAATCCGCTCCATCCCCTTTATCATGTGGGTCATTCTTCTCCATACCTTTTCTACTTCCACTACTTCTTGTTTGAGATGCGGCGACCATAATTGCACACTGTTCTCTAAGTGCGGTCGCACCATGGAGCAATACAGAGGCGTTATCATATTCTCCATTTTATTCTCCATCCCTAACATTCTGTTTGCTTTTTTAAACACCGACACAAACTAAGCCGTGGATTTCAATATATTGTGCACAATAACGCCCAGATCCTTTTCCTGGGTTGCAACTCCTAGTATGAAACCTAACTCGTGTAACTACAATTTGGATAATTTTTCTCTACGTGCAGTGTGCTGCGGCAGTCAAAAAAGCAAACAGTATGTTGGGAATTACTAGGAAGGGAATGGTGAATAAAACGGAAAATGTCATAATGCCTCTGTATCGCTCCATGGTGAGACTGCACCTTGAATACTGTGTACAATTCTGGTCTGCGCTTCTCAAAAAAGATATAGTTGTGATGGAGAAGGTACAGAGAAGGGCGACCAAAATGATAAGGTGAATGGAACAGCTTCCCTATGAGGAAAGACTAAAGAGGTTAGGACTTTTCAGCTTGGAGAAGAGACGGCTGAGGGGGGATATGATAGAGGTGTTTAAAATCATGAGAGGTCTAGAACGGGTAGATGTGAATCGGTTATTTACTCTTTCGGATAGTAGAAAGACTAGGGGGCACTCCATGAAGTTAGCATGGGGCACATTTAAAACTAATTGGAGAAAGTTCTTTTTCACTCAACGCACAATTAAACTCTGGAATTTGTTGCCAGAGGATGTGGTTAGTGCAGTTAGTGTAGCTGGGTTTAAAAAAGGACTGGATAAGTTCTTGGAGGAGAAGTCCATTACCTGCTATTAAGTTCACTTAGGGAATAGCCACTGCCATTAGCAATGGTAACATGGAATAGACTTAGTTTTTGGGTACTTGCCAGGTTCTTACGGCCTGGATGGCCCACTGTTGGAAACAGGATGCTGGCTTGATGGACCCTTGGTCTGACCCAGTATGGCATTTTCTTATGTTCTTATGCATCGCTTTGCACTTGTCCAAATTTGAATGCCCAATCTCCCAATCTTGCTAGGTCTTTCTGCAACTTCTCACAATCCGTTTGTGATTTAACAACTCAGAATAATTTTGTGTGATCTGCAAATTTGATTGCCTCACTCTTTCTTTTTTCCAGCTCTTTTATAAATATATTATAAAGTACTGATCCTGGATCCTGGGGGCACTTCGCTACCCTACCTCCCTCCACTGAGGTTTCATTTTTATTATTCTCAATTTCCTTCCCAGCTCGTGTGAACTTTTTGTTCACTGGTTGAATCTATTTTGAGCAAAGGCAAAATGCAATTCTGCTATGACATAAAGGCAAAGGCTTTTGAATTCAACGCCCTCTACACAAATAACTCAACTGGCTTTAAAAGTTGTAATTGTTTAAATTCCAGTTCACAAAATGTGCTCATAAACGTGTGCAGGCTTCCCATCAGCAGACTCAATCTGAGGCTTTCTGCGCTTTGTCTATAAAGTGTGCTTTAATTATATGCTACCAGTGAAATGCCGCAGAGATACCTCCCTATATGCATGGGACATCTTAGCTTAGACGCTTACTGCTCCTTCATTTTCTCACCTCAAGAGCTTCCCTAATATTCAGGGCCCTGAGAGCAAAGTAAACCAACAAGACTGTGGGACACAGGCGAGGAAATAACTGAGCTCACTGGAGTCATACTGTTCATTAGAGCTGTACCTTTTCTGATTCCTTACTGTGTACAGTGGGAATAAGCTCCAACCCCCTGAGTAAGGCGATACACCACCCCAGTCTCAGCCGTAGCCCACCCAGACACCCATACAGGTACCTAAGTCATATGAAACTGGGAAAGACACTGGCATAGGGCGTGTTCCCTCTCTATCTCTATAACATTTATTTGGTAATTAGTGCAGTTTTTGTTACTTATTCAGGTGGAGTACTGATAGTATCCCCATAGGAGAGAGAAGAAGAGAAGGCAACTTATCGCAAAAACAGAAGTGCGACAGGGCAGAGAATAACGGGATGGATAGGGATCTCCCACAAGCTCCGCTAGAGGAGCTTTCCTTACAGCTCAAGTGCTAGACCCTGGTTTTAAAGCCAGAAAGCTGCAGCTTCAAATCTTCAGATCCCCAGCTGAAAGAAATAGGCAGTGGTACTATGGGATTGGTAACTGGATAAAGGTCAGGAAGCAGAGGGCAGGACTAAATAGTCCGGTTTCTGAATGGAGAAAGGCCATTGGTGGGTCTGTATTGGGGCCTGTGCTATTCAGCACATTCACAAAGGATCAGGTGACCACATTTGCAGATTGCTTTGAGTTTCAAAAACGGCAGAAGATTATGAAGAGCTGCAGAAGGACCGTGTGGAACTGGGAGACTGGGCTTCTAAACGGCAAATGCGATTTAATGTGGATAAGTGCAAAGAATGCAGCTGCAGGCACACGATGCTGCGTTCTGTGTTAGGACAGGAGCCGACCAGGAAAAGGACCTCAGGGTCCTTGAGGACAATACCTTGAAATCTTTGGCTCAGTGTGTGACAGCGGTAAAACAGCCGCATTTTTCTCCCCCTCACTCACCCTCCCCTCTCCTCCTTCCTCTTATGCGTGTGAGGGTTATGTAGGTGGGATTGTTTCCCACCTGTCCTCATCACTGTTTGCATGGGAGGAGAGGTGTGGGTAGCTGGTGGTGTGAAGGGGAGGTAGTAGTGCAGGTGAAATTTAATGTCGACAAGTGCAAGGTGATGCATATAGGGAAAAATAACCCTTGCTGTAGTTACACAATATTGGGTTCCATATTAGGAACTACCACCCAGGAAAGAGATCTAGGTGTCATAGTGGATAATACTTTAAAATCGTCGGCTCAGTGTGCTGCGGCAGTCAAAAAAGCAAACAGAATGTTGGGAATTATTAGGAAGGGAATGGTTAATAGAACGGAAAATGTCATAATGCCTCTGTATCGCTCCATGGTGAGACCGCACCTTGAATACTGTGTACAATTCTGGTTGTCGCATCTCAAAAAAGATATAATTGCGATGGAGAAGGTACAGAGAAGGGCAACCAAAATGATAAAGGGGATGGAACAGCTCCCCTATGAGGAAAGGCTGAAGAGGTTAGGGCTGTTCAGCTTGGAGAAGAGACGGCTGAGGGGGGATATGATAGAGGTCTTTAAGATCATGAGAGGTCTTGAACGAGTAGATGTGACTCGGTTATTTACACTTTCGAATAATAGAAGGACTAGGGGGCACTCCATGAAGTTAGCAAGTAGCACATTTAAAACTAATCGGAGAAAATTCTTTTTCACTCAACGCACAATTAAGCTCTGGAATTTGTTGCCAGAGGATGTGGTTAGTGCAGTTAGTGTAGCTGGGTTCAAAAAAGGTTTGAATAAGTTCTTGGAGAAGTCCATTACCTGCTATTAATCAAGTTTACTTAGGGAATAGCCACTGCTATTACTAGCAATGGTAACATGGAATAGACTTAGTTTTTGGGTACTTGCCAGGTTCTTATGTTTTGGATTGGCCTCTGTTGGAAACAGGATGCTGGGCTTGATGGTCCTTTGGTCTGAGCCAGTTTGGCAAGTTCTTATGTTCTTATTTTCTTAAGTCGTGGTATTTTTTTTTAATAAACAACTTAATTGTAACTGTACTTTGCGGGTGTTTTATAAAAGAGAGGGCATTATGCCACATTGCAGGCACCTTTTTTTTTTAAACAATCTTTTATTCTGCTTCCGCACAATACAGTAACACATGAAGTGTATCGGTGTACCAACACTGTACATATCTTCCCACGCAGGCACGTTTGGCTTACTTAGCCAATCACTCATGTCTCTTACCAAATGTGCAACCCTAGGACGTTTGTGCACTCAGAAGGCACAGGCTCACGACAGGTCAGCCGATATCAGACTGAATTTGATGTGCACTGATCTCCCTGCGTATGGGAGGCAGGACCGAGGTCACCATTCTAGTGAAGATGAATTGATTCAATCTGTCTGTTGCAGCCTCTGCACGATGTGATGTGAAGCTCCAATAAATCTAGAGATTAGAGGAAGCACGGTGAGCATCTGTCCTGCTCCCAAGGGGTGAGGATACAAGCTGCTCACCAGCTGCAGCCTTGCCAGTAACGCTTGGCCCAAGCACAGGAGTCATCACTGGACATAACAGTACGTTCAGACCTACACTGGCAGGAAGCTGGAAGCCAGAGTATGTAACAGGCACCTGAGCCAGGTACAGGATGTATCCTACAGGCAATTCACAGAAATTGCTGGAATTCTATAACACTTGTAAACATGCAGAAGAGGCTTGCTGCTTTACATAGAAACACAGAATCATAAAATACAATGGTAGATGGTGACTGTCAGCCCCATCTGTGCCTTTACTCTTACCTTCCCACGGTTAAGGATCCTCTCTGTGTTTATCATAGGTTTTCTTCAATCCAAACATTGTTTTTACCTCTACCACCTCCCCTGGGAGACTGTTCCACACATCCACCACCTTTTCTGTGACAAAATATTCCCTAAGATTATTCCTGAGCCTCACCTCAAGACCCATTGCTCTAGAACTTATTTTCCGCTGAGAAATATCTCTCAGGCATTATTTATTACTTCTCGTGCTCTCCCCGGTATGCCATAATGTGCTGGTTACCGGTCCCTCCCTATCCTGGATCACAGTGCAAACAGTGAAAGGTCAGATACCCCCCACTCGGTACCTGGGAGCTTCATGCAGCACAGCACTGCCCTGGGAAACAAACACAAGCCATGAATAAGCCTAAAAGAGGAAGCTAGCAAGGTGTGTTTTCCCTCTACGCCCGCTCCATGTTGCTTTGATATATCATACTCCAAATCCCAAACTTTGCTCACACTGCCACTTGTTGGTAGTGCAGAGGTCTAGTACCCACATGGACCCTAAAAAAGCCGGATTCTTTTGCAGACTATGGAATTACCTAAAGCTAAGCTAAGGGACTCGTGAGAGAGCGCACATAGGTCACAAGTTATGGACGAGTTCACATGCTCTGTGGTCTGGGAGCTTTGTTGAGCTTGCTGGGCAGGATTAGGGGGATCTTGCTTTCACAGTGGGAGGTAAGATGGAGTTAGAGAATGGGGCTAGTTTTCTGACTAATATTTATTTCTGTTAGGGATGATTCTTTAGCGAATTAATTTGTTTGTGTCTTTGATCTCAATGTGTGAAATTAGAAATGCTGTAATTTTAGGTTTGATGGGATTGTAACTTGCCTAAGGCAGGAAAGGTATCCAATAAATAAATCCACACGAGATCATAGTTTATTTATTTATTTATATTCCACCTTTTGCCACTTCAGAGCAGATTACATTCAGGGACCGCAGGCATTTCCAAGCCCCAGAGAGCTGACAATCTTAGGGCCTGGTTTACTAAGGCTTTTCTCCCATTCTGTGACTCTGGGAAAATTTTGTGTGACCCCCAGCTCGGGTCACATAAAATAAAAGAATCCAACACTGGGTTTTTGTGATCCTGGCACCAGCTCTGTGGGTTAAAAAAAACACTAAGGAAGGGGAGATGTTGGACTGGACCTGGCTCAGAGGCAATATTTTCTCTTGCCAGACAGGGAAAATACAAAACTAAGGTACAAACAGAGCCCTCTGAGGATGGAGAAATACCTACAACACCTGCAGATCATCTGCTCTGAAAGTGCCTGAAAAAGCAGAATATAAATGAAATAAAAAAAAACAAAACCCTTTCTCTTCTGTGAGCAGCTGATTGAAACTTCTGTCTCCTCTCGTACCATTCCTCAGCGAACCCAAAACCACAACCCTGCGATATCTTAGGGGCTCACAAATGGGCTTTTATTTCAAAATTATAATTCTTCTGGAGCACCAGCAATCTATTGACAATCAAAGTCACAAAAGGATGAATCACAGGCTTGCACAGCAAAGATATCAGAAGGAACCAAAAAGACACAATTTACTCTTCCTGTAATAGTGCATGTAGATCTTTATCTCTCACTCCAACACATCCTTCTCACCTACACTCATCAGTTCTCACCTAACGTCAATGAATTCCTCCCAGAAGGAATTGTCTGGATAAGAACAGGCTGTATAGACACCATTTACTCTTCCTATAATAGTGCATGTAGATCTTTATCTCTCACTCCAACACATCCTTCTCACCTACACTCATCAGTTCTCACCTAACGTCAATGAATTCCTCCCAGAAGGAATTGTCTGGATAAGAACAGGCTGTATAGACACCATTTACTCTTCCTATAATAGTGCATGTAGATCTTTATCTCTCACTCCAACACATCCTTCTCACCTACACTCATCAGTTCTCACCTAACGTCAATGAATTCCTCCCAGAAGGAATTGTCTGGATAAGAACAGGCTGTATAGACACCATTTACTCTTCCTATAATAGTGCATGTAGATCTTTATCTCTCACTCCAACACATCCTTCTCACCTACACTCATCAGTTCTCACCTAACGTCAATGAATTCCTCCCAGAAGGAATTGTCTGGATAAGAACAGGCTGTATAGACACCATTTACTCTTCCTATAATAGTGCATGTAGATCTTTATCTCTCACTCCAACACATCCTTCTCACCTACACTCATCAGTTCTCACCTAACGTCAATGAATTCCTCCCAGAAGGAATTGTCTGGATAAGAACAGGCTGTATAGACACCATTTACTCTTCCTGTAATAGTGCATGTAGATCTTTATCTCTCACTCCAACACATCCTTCTCACCTAGACTCATCAGTTCTCATATCACGTCAATGAATTCCTCCCAGAAGGAATTGTCTGGATAAGAACAGGTTCTATAGGTCTTCCCAGATGCCTCTCGGCAAATGCCTAGGAGCATCCCCTTGGCACCCCAGCATGGACTGGAAAAACCAGCAAGCCCCCACAAGCCTTTCCCGCTGAAGCCCACCACAGAATGAGCAGAATCTCCCTCTGCCAGGTGGAGCTCAAGCTTATGTTTACCCAGGGCAGCTCCCCCCAGAGATCATCTCTGCACACACTTACTTAAGAGATAAACAGTACCCTCCCTCTTCTGTAACACAAAAATCCCACTGCAACCAAAAGTAGGGCTTTAAATGAAAATGCTGGACCAAGCTAAAAGGCTACATTACTAGTGGCACAGGAGCAGAATTTTAGAGGTGGGACACAGCTGGATTTCCACAGAAGATTTTATCACCTGCCAGGAATCCAGGTTTAGTACGTGGACTAGGGGTTACTCCACAACTGGAGACGCACCTTAGTTTTGTCCGTCTAATGCATGATTACTCTTACTTCAGGAAGCAAATAAAAGTCTGAACCCGAAACCCAAAGCTGCCAAGCTGACGACAGGAACTGTCTGGCACCCACCTGAAATGCCTTAAAAGTGCTGCTACAGCCCAGGATTTTACTATTGCGCTATTTTTCTTTGAGGCACACCTTATTTTTGTTAAATTGTATTGTGATTTTGCTGCTATTCAAATTTGTTTACAGCTGCATTGTGAAGCTACAAATGACCTGTTTGTAAGCTAATTTCTAATATGCTGTGACCTGCTTTGAGTGAATTCCATATTCAAAAAGGCAAGTAGTAAATCCAAATAATAAATACAACTAGTGGCTTTTTGTAATTTGTTAGGTTTTAGTCTTCTGTGTTGTGTTTCTTTGATTATGCATGTTTTTATGCGATCCACTGTGCACTGTGCATACAAGAGGTATACAATTATTTTTTATGAACAAATGAATGAATAAATAAATACATTTAAAACAAACTGGAGAAAGTATTTTTGCACTCAACGCACAATCAAGCTCTGGAATGCATTGCCGGAGGATGTGGTAAACGCTGTTAGTGTAACAGAGTTTAAAAAGTTTTGGACAAGCTTCTGGAGGAAAAAGTCAGTAAAAATTATCAACCAGGTGATTCTAGGAAACCCACTGCTCATCCCTGGAATTAGATTTCCTTTTTGGGGATCTGCTGGGCACTTGTGACCTGGACTGGCCACTGTCGGACACAGACTGGATGCTGAGCTCGAGGGACCTGTGGTCTGACCCAGCATGGCACATCTTATGTTCTTTTTCTATTTGTACATGACATCATTGCTCTAGAATTTATTTTCTACTGAGAAATATCTCTCAGGCATTATTTATTACTAGTTGTGCTTTCCCTGATATACCTTAATGTACTGATTACCGGGGTCCCTCCCTATCCTGGATCACATCCCTGACAAAGGGAGCCTGGTGCAAATAGAGAAAGGTCATTCTGTACCTGAGAGCTTCATATATTTTGTGGATATACCAAAATCCTTAGGGAATGGGAGCCTTGGCAGTCACAAACAGAGCAGCAGAAAGATCGCGGCATCACTATAAGCCTAATATGGCTGGGTCTGAAAAATAGGAGATGCTTCGGACTTTTGTTTTGCACGTGAAGGAGAACAGAGGGAGCTATAGAGAAACAGGCGTGCACTCTGCAATGTTTAATTCTGGGCTACAAACGGGGCCACATGAACAGATCAGGTTTTCAAAGCTTCCTGGGATTTTCTTTATATTAAAGACTTTGAAAGAGGAGAGAAAGCCCAGGACTGACTCAGCTCTTCCTTCTGATGGGTAGCCAGGTGGCTACTCTAATCCTTGAGGTTTTAGGCAATGTGAAATTGTAGACCCTTCTTATACCAACTGTACAACACTAGAGTGAGCATCTGACTGCAGGTTGCACAGCGGCACTACGTGATTGCTCACGCCCAATCTTTTTCTGATACTCCTCTTTCCCTCCTGATACAGTCCGGTACCTCTAGTGCTGATGTCAAATTGTTGGACTATAATCCCACAAAGCACTGGAATGCAGTCTCAGATCCCAGGAATGAGCAGAAGTAGAGTCACTCGGCAGCTCTGGGCCAGAATGGACGAATCACTCTTGGATTTCCAAGGCTGACTTCAAAGCATCCTGGCTGTTTCTGCATATGCAAATTTTGAAATCCCAGGACTGAGTCCTGACCCATCTGTTGGTAATGACCTGCAGCTAGCTGGGTACCTTTGCCGAATAACCTCAATCTGGCACTGCTTGAAACTGTAAATTAAACATCTCACTTCTTGCATCTCTTTATCTCTATTTGTTCACTCGTGCATGTGCTAATGGTTTGAATGCTACCTAATGCTCATGAGACAGGAATGCAGCTTGATCTGTGAGAATTCAGTTCCAAGGTGCATTTTCTAATTCTAAGGAGCTCTGAGCTGATCGTCAAGCCTGGAGTCATGAGTCATTTTCCCCCGCTTTCATCTTCCCCTGATTATCCTGTAGAGAGCTGTCAGATGATCAGAAGTTTGGAGGCAACGCACTCCTGCTCTCCTGTCAGCTTTCCCGTTACAGTGAAACAATTACAGATAATTTATGTGGAAATGCAGTCTTTTGCTGGGGGTGACAGTATGTGATGGAAAATTATTCCACGATTTTGCCTTCCTCTTCTTCCTCGCCCCATTGACCCAAGTCTAAGTAATTAAAAAAAAAAAAAAAAAAAAGCTTTCATCCCTCTCTTTTGGAAAAGAGAAAATCTCCTAATTCTCCTCTCCATCTCTGCAGCCAGAGAACCAGTGCTGATGTTCTGCCAGGTCACGCCAGGTCACCGATCTGGAACCGCACAGTTGTATCCTGCACACCGTCCCATCAAAAGCACGGACCATAGGCCTCGATGTCCGCAGAGCTCCAGATGCACAGGAATGTGCAGTTCAGTACTGGATGCTGGTAGTCACTACATGAAATCTGCAGACCCGTATTCAAATCCCACCACCACTGTTTCCTCACTATTTGACCAACCAGTCCATTGGTCATCCTATTTTTAACTTTTCTTTTTCTCTTTTTAGCAGAGGAATAGGGGTTTTTAGCTGACCTAGGGCAAGATAAAGAGACTGATCACATCCTGATTTTACCCCAGAGAAAAGCCGGAATACATGCCCATGCTTTCCATGAGATTGGATAAATGTCTGTGGCTTGAGCTGGGTCAGTTGGTTCTCTTACTGAGAAAGAGGGATCTAATGACCCCGGGGAGCTGGCTAAAAGGAGTGAAATATACTTGTTAAGGCTGTTGAATGGGTTAAACCTACATCCAAACGTGATAATCTACGTAAAACCAATCAGCATCGGAATTTCCTGCCAACTCACAGCAAGTGCCATGTTTTACAGAGGTAACGTTGCTAATTTAACTCTTGGGGGTATATTTTTTGTCACATCAAGGCTTGTACTGGCTTCCTTTCAGGCACATTTCTGATTACAGACCAGCAGGGCCAGCTCTTCCATTAGGCAAACTGAGCAGTCATCTAGAAGAGCACCAGAATCTGGGGGTGCGTACGACAATCCCCGAAACGTCCAGGTGCTGCCCACCAGCCTGACGCTTCCAGGGCCGCCTCGCTCTTCACCAACAGTGGCAGCTAAGCTGAAGTGCTCCCCCCTGTCTCTCTCCTGCCAAATCAGCCATTCACTGCTGGCTCAGTCTCTCACTGCCGCCTCTTCCTCCTCCTGGCTACCAGGTCGGGCCACAGTCTGGCCAGCGCTGCTGTTTTCCCTGCCCTCTGGAGGGGAGATGGGAGGAGCAGGGAAGGGGTTACAGGACTGATGGTTTGCTTGATAGCCTTCCACCCACCCTGCATACTGGAGAGCACAGAGGAGTAGCATCGAGTTTAATATTTGAACAAGAGACAGGGAGAGAGTTGTCAATAATCTGCTCACAGTTTGGAAGGAATGGATCCCGGCAGGAAACTTTGCACAATAGTCAGTACCAGCAGAAGCAGATTCTATCTTAACCACATTTTCTCAGCAGTTATAGGTAAACTGTAGTAAATGCAGAGTTTGTCCATCACGACAGATAATTAAAAACAAACAAAACAAAGTTAATGTTTTCTATCACTTCCTCTCTGCAACAGAGAGCAAGCCTGTGATTGGTGAAGAGTATTAGGTGGAGCAAGCCTATGTTAACTAACTTTTATTATATACACCAGCGCCCAGCCAAGTGGTAGCTGTAGTGCCAGAAAAGATAAAAGAGAGGAACAAGAACTGAAAGATCATCTAGCACAGAACCCGAACTCTGCGTACAACCAGAGCAGTGGTGATGCATCTTTAGCAGTTGGCAAACAATCATAAATAATCTGGGCTCATGTGACTGCACAGCCCGCGTGCATGCAAAGGTGCCGAGTGATAGTGATAGTGAGCGCCCATCCCCTAACGAGTGGACAGTCATGGTGAGAGCTGGTGAGAGCTCGTTGACAAGGGGAGCAAGGGAGAGGCTGCAAGGGCTGTGGCTCCTCTGGCTTCAGGAAAGGAAAGGGGTGTTTGCTTCTATTCGGAGAAGGTTCTCGCCTTCAATTGGAGTGCACTCCAGGACAGCAGTGCCTAGGAGGGCCTCAGGGATAGTGTAGTGTCCTGTAGTGTTCACCAACAAGGTAGCTGAGTGTTTAGTTTTCCAAATGAGAGACAACTACTCTCTAGTTTCTTGAGGAGCGGTGACGGGAGAATGTACCCCACTGTGAACATAAAAAAGAGCACAGTTTTCTACTGAGGCCTTCCAAATGGCAGATGAAATTTAATGTGGACAAGTGCAAGGTGTTGCACATAGGGACAAACAACCCTTGCTGTAGTTACACGATGTTGGGTTCCATATTAGGAGCTACCACCCAGGAAAGAGATCTAGGTGTCATAGTGGATAACACATTGAAATCGTCGGTGCAGTGTGCTGCAGCAGTCAAAAAAGCAAACAATGTTAGGAATTATTAGAAAGGGAATGGTGAATAAAATAGAAAATGTCACAATGCCTCTGTATCGCTCCATGGTGAGAACGCACATTGAATACTGTGAATAATTCTGGTCGCCGCATCTCAAAAAAGATATAATTGCGATGGAGAAGGTACAGAGAAGGGCTACCAAAATGATAAAGGGGATGGAACAGCTCCCCTATGAGGAAAGGCTGAAGAGGTTAGGGCTGTTCAGCTTGGAGAAGAGATGGCTGAGGGGGGATATGATAGAGGTCTTTAAGATAATGAGAGGTCTTGAATGAGTAGATGTGAATTGATTATTTACTCTTTCGGATAATAAAAGGACTAGGGGGCACTCCATGAAGTTAGCATGTGGCACATTTAAGACTAATCGGAGAAAGTTCTTTTTCACTCAAGGCACAATTAGGCTCTGGAATTTCTTGCCAGAGGATGTGGTTAGTGCAGTTAATGTACCTGGGTTTAAAAAAGGATTGGATAAGTTTTTGGAGAAGTCCATTACCTCCTATTAATTAGGTTGACTTAGAAAATAGCCACTGCTATTACTAGCAACAGTAACATGGGATATTCTTAGTTTTTGGGTACTTGCCAGGTACTTATGGCCTGGATTGGCCACTGTTGGAGACAGGATGCTGGGCTTGATGGACCCTTGGCCTGACCCAGTATGGCAACTTCTTATGTTCTATATTTGTGTGCTGATGGACTGTGTAATAAGCTCCACTTTTTTCCTATCTTATTACTGTCAAGATTTTACCTTCACTTTCAGTAAAAGTGACTCTGCTTTTGAAACTACGCATTCTTTGGAGAGACGGAATGCATGATCCCCTTGCATCTTACGGCTTTGCTGTCTCCCATGGAAGAATCCTAATCCAGAGATGCGTCTAGGTTTTCCTCAACTCCTACAGCATCTGAAGATGGCCCCCTGCCATTTTTGGGGGGAGTGCCTAGAAAAAGGTGTTTACATGATAATTTGGCAAATTCTGCTCCCTGTCTTTGCAGTAATACATTCATCCCATGATGCACCTGTGAGAAGGAGACGTCATCTTTTCATGCCACGTGAAAGGAGGGATGCATTGGGGAAGAGTTTGTTGTCACAATACTTTCACTTCCCCAAATAAATTTACAAATATATTTTATGGCCAGAAATAAGGCAGTACGATAAAACATACTCTTATAGCACACAGTGAAAAGCTTTGAGCTAATCCGGGGCAGAGGAGGGAAGCAGACTGATTAATTAGGTGGTGCTAGAAGAGACACTGGCATAGTTTGCAAGCTGATCTAAGACAAAGCATTTCATTCCTCCAGAGCAGACTGCCCAAGTTTCTATGGAAACTTTCTGCGAGCAGATCCTGCGTGTGTGGGCGACGGTGCCCGACATATGCAGGCAGATCTTTGGTGAGCTCGGGAATAGAGGGAGATACGCAGGCAACTAATGACTCAGAGCACAGACTAACACATCCAGATCAGAAGGGACCAAAAAACGAAGGGTCATTAGCAAGGAGAAAGCTAAGCCGCCAGTATGTGCTGCCTCGGTATTGAGTCTTCCTCTAGTGAGGCAGTGAGCTCAGCTTCTGCAGCAGGAGCAGGGTCACCAGGGCCTTCTTTTCCCCTGTTGCGTGCATGGAGCTGCATTCCTGCTTTGATTTGAAGGACATCAGACACGCGCTGGCATGGAGTGGGACTGGATTAGCCACGGGGGTGATCATTTTCAAAGTTTCTGAGGCCTTTGGCCTGCTGAAGGCAGTGAAAAGCTGATCACAAATGTATTCATTTAACCCAACAAAAAAGTTTCACAGCTTCTCTGGACCTCTTCAGCCAGTCAGGTTTACAGGATATCCTAATGAATATGCATGAGATATATTTGTTTACACTGGAGATAGTTCATGCAAGCATATCTCATGCATATTCATAAGGGATATCCTGAAAACCTGACTGACTGCGAGGGGATGGGTGTGGCGTGCCTAGACTTAATCATTTGTATTAACAGAGAGAATTATCTAGGTCAGGAGTGGGCAGCTCCAATCCTTGAGGACCACCAATCAGTCAGGTTTTCAGGATATCTCTAATGAATAAGCATGAGGTAGATTAGCATGCACACAGGCTCAATTTGTATTCAAGAACAGACATAGTCAGCTGCTGCCCCTAGGTGCTGATTCAGTGCTGGTATCATGCCAGCCTCCTACCCCTTCCCACCCAGCAAACCCCCAAGCTATGTGCAGTGTCCCTGGGCCTGAGCTGCAGCTCGATCCTCAAAGCACTCTGAGGCCTTGTCCCCTCCATAGTCACCTGGAAGGGGTGGGCCCTACGAGCACAGGCTTAGTCCTCGCACTCACTGTGCTTGGAGGAGCTGAGGTCCAGGGGAGCAGGCAATCATAACCACAACTCAGAACTCAAGAAAACCTAAACACTTTCAAAAAAGAACTAAAAACATGGTCGTTCACCAAAGCATACCAACTCACCCAATGAACAAAACAACGCCGACCCTCTCCGGTCTAACCTTAAGGAAACTGAAACTCAACACAAGTATATATTATAACAAAGAATTGAAACGTGAAAAAACTGAACAGCATCTAACTTGTATATGATGTCTCTATGTTAACAAGCATTTGAACCTTTTTGAAAACATTGTTAACCTCCTTAACCTTGTAAACCATCGTATTTTTGTAAACCGTTATGATGGCGAAACCGAATGACGGTATATAAAACTCAATAAATAAATAAATAAATAAATAAATATTCCGTGGATCAGGACCCCATAACAGCAGTGAGAGGGGTATCTTCCGTGGTCCAGGACCCCATAACAGCAGTGAGGGGGTAACTTCCGTGGTCCAGGAATCCATAACAGCAGCAGGAGGGGTATCTTCCGTGGTCCAGGACCGCATAACAGCAGCGGGAGGGGTATCTTCCATGGTCCAGGAATCCATAACAGCAGCGGGAGGGGTATCTTCCGTGGTCCAGGACCCCATAACAGCAGTGAGAGGGGTATCTTCCGTGGTCCAGGACCCCATAACAGCAGTGAGAGGGGTATCTTCCGTGGTCCAGGAATCCATAACAGCAGTGAGAGGGTAACTTCCGTGGTCCAGGAATCCATAACAGCAGTGAGAGGGTAACTTCCGTGGTCCAGGAATCCATAACAGCAGCAGGAGGGGTATCTTATCCTATCCTGACCTGCCGGCACATGTTTATTTTATCTTTTTTTGTTTAAACCTTTTTGGTTCCTCTGACTTAATCTTGCCACGATATTAAGTCTGTACACTTTTTCGGGCTGCTGAGAAATGAATGGCTGCTCTTGGGCGTAACCTGTGTGGATCGGGCTCACACTTTATTTTCAGTATCTGGGAGAATTACTAATAGCCTCATCGATGTGCATTTGCATGTGACGAGTGCTATTAGTTTCGGGGGGGGGGGGGGTTGGACGCACAGTATGGACGCACTAAACCCCTTATTGTATAAGGACGCGTGTCCAAAACGCACACCCACCAGCGTGCTAAACAGTGCGCTCAGCTGAGCAGGCTTCACAGTGTCGGCCTGATAGATAAGAAGTAGGGCTGAGGGCAAGGCTAGAAACTATCTGGCTAGTGCCAATATTCCACACTAGCCATATTAACTTAACCAGGTAAGCCTGGTTGTTAAAAATTGCTGGTGGATTCAGTGTCAGACTTATCCAGCTAAGGACCGCTGAATATCTGGCTAAGGTTACTGCTTCCCAGACCTCAGGTTCTGTTCTTCGTATCTTATGGGAAATCAGGACTGCTCTGCGCTAACCCCACTGTCTCCCACATCACTTGTGTGCGCTCAGGTTTTCTCACAGTATCTGGTGCTTTCAGAGGCAAGCAAACGGTTATGTCAGTAGCCAGGCTGCACATTCATCTTGGACGCCCTGCACCCTTCTTTTCCTAAATGCACAATTTCTAAACTCAAGCAGGCAATGAATGATGCTAGAGTTAGCAAACGGAAGTCAGTCCCAGCGACGCATTCAATGTGTTTCTTTATTGACAATAGAGCCTGTCATGTGCTCTAATTCTTCCGGCCTACGTGATGGACAATAAAATAAATATTTTGAAAACATTGTCAAAAATGTGATTCCCCTGCAGTGGGAAGTAGAGTGCTGGCTTGCCCAAAGTGCTATTTTTAACAGCCTGGGTGCTATTTGTGATATTTAATGAAAGCTGAAATGTTATAGAGGAATCCAGAACATCACTAGAAGGAAAGGCCCTGAAAAGAAGCAGGGCAGTGGTAGGGTTCATCCAGCCTCTTAGGTGAACGTATGAAAGTGGTAAAGTGCCGCTCTCGCATTTAGGGAAATATTTTCCAATAATGCACCTAACTGTAAAGTTACACACAAAACCACCCCCTTTCCAAACACAAGGCAGCCACATAAAGTGGGATTACATTTTGGGATGCTGTGCAGCTAAGCATACATGGGGAAGCGTCACCACATGAGGCTCCTCGACCTCAGGCTCGGGAGTAACACGAGGAGAGAGCCTTCAGGAGGAATTGAGCTTTGATTGCAAAGAAGGGAAGGGTAAGTCAGAGGTCAAGTGGAGTCTATGGCATCGCACTAGGAAGAGATTTGGAAAGTCTGGATGGGCCTTACGGTTTCTGTACACGGGAGATCCAGGTTCAGTTTCCAGACTGGATTCCTGCTTTTTGGGCTGGCAGAATCCGGAGGTAGAGTCATCTCCAATCCAAGAAGAGAGGGAATCCCAGACATTGCTCAACAGTGACACCTAATGTCTGACTCAACAGCGTGCTGCACCAGGCTCTCAGCCAGAGCACTGTGAATAGGGAGGGTCATTTTCAAAGGGATGCCTGAAGGTAAAGCAGTGCTTTACGCACAGAAATGTGCGAATGATACTTGCAAATACATTGTGTGCACGTATTCTTACACTCCTAAGGGAGAGGCATTCCTAGAGGTGGAGCTCGGGCAGGGGTGGGGTTTGCGCGTCTACTCTTGGATATTAAAATGCACGCACCAAATAGCAGGTGTAACTGTGTGTGTGCCCGGGTTTTCCAGGACCACTTTCAAAGCGGACTTATGCATGTAAGTCTCCATTGAAAATTGGTATAATATATGTGTATATTTGCAACTAACTTATGCGCAACGTCACAAAATTACCCTCCCTACGACTGGGGTATTCAGGAGAAGGAATAAAAATGGGAGTTCTGAAAATCAAGGCCCATTTGGGGCAAATTCTGGTTAAGCTCAAAGTCCAACGAGTAGGAGGCAAAAAAAAAAAAACCCGAAGCTAAATGTAGCGCCTCTTGAGGAAGACTAGAGGTCAGCAGGCTTTCCACAATTTGATTGAGGAAACAGTCTGTTTAATTTAAAGTTAGTTAACAGTCTTGGAAATTGAAACCGCATATATTCCTGGAGGCCCTGTCAGTGCATCTCTTCCTATTGGAAGCTGAAAGCAGGCTGCTATCGAGAGATGGCAAGGAGAGAAACATTTCCCAGCAAAGTAAAGCCAAGCCTCTAGCAAAGAAACAGCAAAAGCTGAGGAGCAATGGACCCCGTTCATTAATCTCCACTTAATGAGCATCATTCAAAATAAACGAGAGCGAGTCCCTCCAGCCTTGACCTTTTCCTATTCTTCTGCGCTTGCTGGGGGTATTGCGGATGGTAATTGACAGACACATCCGGAGCCCACTGGACCGGAAGAAGTCAGAAAGGCAAAAAGGGAGGAAGGCAGGCAACAGTGGTCAGGGGGAGAGAGAGGAGGAGCAGAGCAAGACGCTTACCATGGAAAAGCCCTGATGGAGTCACCCTGGGGCAGGGGGGAAGCCTGGAGGGTCCAATGTATAAAAGGTTTTTCTCTTGGGTACAGCTGCTGGCAAGTGAACCAGCCATGATTGTTCATGTGTGAGTCTTGTTCCCTCAATCTTTAGCACCCTCGGCCGACACAAAGAGTGTTGCACGGTATGACGTAATGTAAGGGAGATTGTGTGCCATTTCTAATGAAAGGAAATACTCCAAATGTCTCTCTGTGCACGTGACGAGATTCGAAGGCAGGGACCACAGAGATGGTAAGACACACCGAGGTCAATATTCAAAGCCATTTAGATGGATAGCTCACAACTTATCCACCTAACTCCAAATTATCCATCAGGTTATCCATGTAAAGCCAAGCTATTCATTTAAATGTTTAGTTTTGAACATTGACCTCACTGCGTCTGATTTATCAGGGGAGAGCCCATAGACGCAGTATAAAAGAAAATGCTTGAGCAGCCAGGCCTAGGGTATCGAGATCAGACGTGGGGAGGGCAATGTTGAAAGCCATTCACCCGGGTCAACTCATCTGACCAGAAATTGTCCCCTTCCAGTGCACCTGAGCACGTGCATGGAATTCATGGCGAGTGCGCATTTGTACCCGCATTACACGTGACATTCCTGGGGGCGTGCTTAGATCAGAGAGGAAAGCACCACGTGGACACCCGCAGCAAACGGCAGATGCAGACTACGCAGGCGGATTGTACACACATGCTACACATGGAGTTTCCCTTGTGGTTTCCCTTTGAATATTGGGATGTAGCAAGCAAGTTAAATCTGCCTGCGCACTACCTCCTACAAGGGTTAGGAACATGCGCAGTTTGCAGACTTCCAAATCCTCTGCCTCAGTTAGAGTGCAGATAAAACTTCATGCAATCAACTTAGACATGCTGAAAATACAATATAAATCTTTATGTTTCTAGAAAAACTAATTATGCATTTGTTATTTCAAGTTCATTACTTGATAATAAGATTTCCTTCTTCTAGTGCCCTAATCAATTCATGAATTTCATTATCTTATCGCACAAATCTTGTCCTGTGACAGGAGAGCTTGGCCTGTGGATCTGCAGCTCCTCCAGGAGCAGAACTGCTCAATGTCTTGGGGGGATGGGGGATTTCCAGGTCAGGGGCAGCTCTGGGATGGAGGAGAACTTTCTCTCTCTCTCTCTTCCTGACTTTTCTGCACTCCTGTACGTAACTTCCTCTCTCTCTCTCTCTCTTCTTCACTGGTCCTCTCCCTTTCCCATCTTTCCTCTCCTCCATTCTCTGATTGCTTTGCCCCTCTGACTCCCTCTCTCACCAGCTATGCTGCTCCATTTCACAAGCAGGAAAACAGTGTTGATAATGTTCATTCAGCTGGTAGTTGAAACAAAAAAAAAAGGAATTAAGGACACCTTTTTGTGTTCATTTTTATGCCGTTGCTGTGGAGATAATAAGTCTTTCAGTGCTTGAAATATACTTCTGCTCCCAAAGGTGATTTAAAAAAAACACAACACAAGATACCAGGTTGGGAGTAGGAGATGGAGGGGTGAGGGCAGCACCTCCTCAAGCCTTATCTTCCCCTCCTCCCACAGACCTTATTTCTATGTGCTGGTCCATGAAGTGACCTACAAGCAGCAGGATTATTTTAGAAATCCCATATCCACCCCATCCTGTGCTGCTCCCTTCCTGAGCCATCACAGCGGTGGACGGGTCCTGCTCCTCTCTTTGGCAGCCGGTGGAATAGACTCTGCCAGTCGCCCACTGCCTGACCACAAGCCTTTTAAAAACTGGAGGGTCATCACCTGGTGGCTGCTGATCTCGCAATGCACAAGATCAGCAAGCAGGAGGTACCGGGCCAGTTCATGAGTTTTGAAGATTCTCGCATTGCCTTTGAATTGCGTAGTACATAGAGATTTGAGCTATGCCAAAGTCATGAAAAGCAAAATTTTTTATGATTGTAAACCGATGTGAAGGTTAAGTCCATGCACGGTATAGAAAACCATGACAAATAAATAAATAAATAAATGGACCTGGCAGAAAATCAAAACTGTCTGCTCCTTCCATTAGGAATCTAAGAAAAACTGTAGCGTGAATCTGTGCCGACGTTTAACAAAACCCTACACCTGTGAAGACGAACTCCAGTCCTCGAGTGCCACAAACAGGCCAGGTTTTCAAGATTTCCACAATGAATATGCATGAGATAGATTTGTATACAATGGAGGAAGAGCATACAAATCTTTCTCATGCATATTCATTGTAGATATTCTGAAAACCTGGCCTGTTTGTGGCATTCGAGGACTGGAGTTCGTCTTCACTGCCCTACACAGACATCACACTGATAAGCATAAACCACGAATACAGCATGGACAGCTGAAGAGCAGAGCACTGTACAAGACTCACACTGAAACACAAAAAGCATGAATAGAGCATGGATACCTAAAGAGCGGATCTTCAACAAATCCCTGTGCAGGCAGATATCACACTGATACATGTAAAGCATGAATACAGCATGGACAGCTGAAGAGCAGAGCCCTGTGCAAGAGACACACTGATACAAGTAAAGCATGAAAACAGCATGGACAGCTCAAGGGCAGAGCCCCATGCAAGAGTCACGCTGATATATGTAAAGCATGAAAACAGCACAGACAGCTGAAGAGTGGATCTTCAGCAAAGCCTTGTGCAGCTGTCACGCTGATACACGTAGTGCATGAATACAGCACGGACATCTGAAGTGCAGATGTTCAGCAGAGCCCCATGCAGGCATCACACTGATACAGGTAAAGTGTGAATACAGCACAGACAGCTGAAGAATGAACTTGAATAGAAGGACATTTTTAGAAAAAGGGGAACAGGCCCTAATAAAAAAGCATCTTTTACATTTAAAGGCATAAAAATATAAAGGCGGTAAAAAATGCATCCCAAAGAGGAAGCATCAGAAGCAAGAAAGAGAGCAGAGACTTCAGCGCTAGTGTTCCCTGGTTTATGCATCTGCCGTACGCACAGTCACAGCGGCAGTAAACACGGGCCAGAAACACCTGCTCTGCTAATAATCCCATTAAAAGTTGTTTGGGAAAGTTCCCATCAGCCTTAGATTGGATTATTTCTCACTCAGGCAAATTTTCATCTGTTTTACTAACAAATATCATTTTGCTCCCAACCCCAAGGAGTAGCGCGTCATCCTTGGTTGAACAAAGCATCCGTCATGAAAGTGGTCCAGGAGGAGAGATGGGCTAGGGCTTTGCTCACGCCTGGAAGCTGGAGGGGGCGGACGATGCTGCAGTTTCCCCTTCTCAGCCCTGCTATAGTCCAGGACTTCAATCCGGGACCCCCTTCTCCCCCCCAAGCTGCCAAAACGGTTTGTTTTGTTCTTAAATTTTCGATTTTGTATCTTGGGAAGGAAAATTAGAGTTTAAAATGTTTCTCTGATGTTAGGAGTGCAGTAATGTCGACAAGCACCCTCGGTTAATTCCCAAATTCTTGAGATGCTTTCGATGCAACCTTCTGTGTTGCCTTCATGCTTAGACGGGTTTTGAGCTGAATATGACACGTCTCATTTAACACGTGGCCTAATTTATTTATCTGACATTAATTCTAATTTCACTAATTTCCAGATCTGATGAAGGCGGATTACAATACAAATACATAAATTCCACTCTGACACTCAATCATAGCATGAACATCCTCCAAACACACATCTGATTAGCGCTAACATTATTAAACTGTTTTATGTGCCGTTTTTATTCAACATGATCTTTATCAGCTTCCAGCGGGGCTGAAGAACAGCACAAAAAAAAGCAAGGGAAGCTTGTGATTCACTAGAGAAAAAGAAACACAGCAGAGACGCCAGGAGCAGCTGATAAGGAAACCAACAGAACAAAGAGGTGCAACTGGGAAGCCTGAGAAGCTCTGCAAAGGGGCAGCTGAGGAGGTGCCGAGGAGATATCAAAAGGAAGGTTATCCATTAAATTAAAGAACAATTAGAGAATAGAAATAAATCTACACAGGAGGAGGAGGAGGTGTAACGAATGCAGAGTAGAAAGAAAGTGAAGCTACGAACAGGAGCCCATGGAACAAATTCAAAAGCAATCCGGGCGGCCGCCGGTGCAGTGAGCTGGTAACGAGATGACTCGTTCAAGGTCAAAGGCCAGCAGGACTGGTGCCAGGAAAGGGACAGGGTCAGAGAGAAACAGGCAGGGGGAAACGAGAGAACGCAGGCCATCCCAGGAGCAATCAGAGGGGCTGGTAAGGAATTCCTTTCCCAGTTATAGCTACGCTGGGGAAAGTTATGGAGGAGAAGTAGGCGAGCAAGGTCGGACGGCCCACTGAGGAACCCACCCCCACCTGGGGAGCAGGGGGAGGTAAGCGAGAACCTTAGCGGGGCAGCAGAAGTCGATGACGCAAGGTCTCAGTGGAGGAAATCCACTGATGGTTTTAATTCTATTTACAAATCCTTAATTTGATTTTCTTAAAGCCTGGCAGGGGGACAGATGTCGAGCGCTGCCAGAATCTCTTGGGTCTCTCTCACAGGGGGTGAGCCCTCCTTCACCACACACTGGGCCCGTACCCTGGCGGCAGCAGCAGCTCTGGGATTCACGGCCCCTCACAGACGCTCTAGTCAGCTCTCCCTGCTCAGCCATTTCCACCTGGCAAAGAACGCATGAGATTAGTGGCGAGGAAGACGCGACGCGAACTGACCCTAAACTTTTATTTCTGCAACTTTCAAGCTAGAATCATCAAGATCAAGTACACACAACATAGTGTAAAACATACGAATACAACAATCCATACATGCTTCCTTCCTAGTTCCCAAAAAGAAGAGGGATCCAGATTAGAGAATGCAGGAGGAGGGACAGAAGAAAAAAACCGAGGATCCCATCCCAACAATGCAAACCCTTGGAATGAGAAGATGCTCAAAAGTCCAACCGTGACTCCTCCCACCCCGACTGAGAGCTAAACCCCATAACATTCCTGCACCAAGACGTAGACAGAAATCTCTTGTGTTATTCTACGAAGGTCTGGGGAAAGCCCGATTTTCTTTCCTCATAGAAAAGAGCCATTCGATGGCGGAAGCAGCCCCGGATTTAGGCACAAGTGACCTAAGCTACAGCTCCATGCCTCCGAATTCCTAAATTTCACCTTTTCTTGGTAATGCTATGGGGCTCAGCAAGTCCTAATCCAGCCCCACAGACAGCAGCAGAGAATCCCTGCCGGTGTCGTCACTCATAGCGCCTCGGGTATTTCAGGGAGGTCCAAATGTCCATGCAGAGATGACTTTCTACTTAACCTTCCCCCTGAGGGCTTCTCCACCTAACAAAAGGCAACTGCACACTGTGTTCATGGGGGTGACCTTCTCCAAGACCCGCTTCTTAAACACGAGAGATTTAGGGATGTTTACAAACCGCAGTTTCAGATACCTGGCTTGCATCTCCAACACTTCCAGTCTTGACCTGAAGCAGAGCCTGTAACACCTCAGACAGCTTTCCAGAATGCGCCACCACCTAAAAAGCCTCAATTCTGTACATTCATACATTTGAGATTAACCCTGCTATATCCTGGGAATATTTAAATTCTTTGTCTGAATTGCTCCAAAGCGACAGCAGCACATCTTATGGCCCCATGTAATAACTGCTGGCTTAACAAAGACGTCCTTCCTGGCTGCAGCCTGACTGAGTCGCCTGGGGTGCTCGTAAGAGGCCCGTGAAAATTACCTGGTAACAGCAGTATTGCGGCTATTTCCTGAAGTCTTTTTTCTTCAAAAGGCCCAGACAGGAAGTGACGTCGGAACCCGTGGGAGGAGCCGGAGAGTATAAAAATCATCTCTCTCCGGCGCAACGCCGCCGGCACAACGGCTAAGCCGCGCACGGCCAAGCGACAGCAGCACATCTTATGGCCCCATGTAATAACTGCTGGCTTAACAAAGACGTCCTTCCTGGCTGCAGCCTGACTGAGTCGCCTGGGGTGCTCGTAAGAGGCCCGTGAAAATTACCTGGTAACAGCAGTATTGCGGCTATTTCCTGAAGTCTTTTTTCTTCAAAAGGCCCAGACAGGAAGTGACGTCGGAACCCGTGGGAGGAGCCGGAGAGTATAAAAATCATCTCTCTCCGGCGCAACGCCGCTGCAGCCTGACTGAGTCGCCTGGGGTGCTCGTAAGAGGCCCGTGAAAATTACCTGGTAACAGCAGTATTGCGGCTATTTCCTGAAGTCTTTTTTCTTCAAAAGGCCCAGACAGGAAGTGACGTCGGAACCCGTGGGAGGAGCCGGAGAGTATAAAAATCATCTCTCTCCGGCGCAACGCCGCTGCAGCCTGACTGAGTCGCCTGGGGTGCTCGTAAGAGGCCCGTGAAAATTACCTGGTAACA
Organism: Rhinatrema bivittatum; assembly: GCF_901001135.1. Lineage (NCBI taxonomy): Eukaryota > Metazoa > Chordata > Amphibia > Gymnophiona > Rhinatrematidae > Rhinatrema > Rhinatrema bivittatum. The sequence continues at coordinate 56,944,676 of NC_042632.1, read as the reverse complement.
GCAGTATTGCGGCTATTTCCTGAAGTCTTTTTTCTTCAAAAGGCCCAGACAGGAAGTGACGTCGGAACCCGTGGGAGGAGCCGGAGAGTATAAAAATCATCTCTCTCCGGCGCAACGCCGCCGGCACAACGGCTAAGCCGCGCACGGCCAAGGGGCGCGCGACTTTGCCCGACTTAGCCCGGGTTGGAACGGATTGGAACGGGACTCTGTCGGCTGCAACCAACACCTGAACCCCTTTAAAAGCTAAGTAACTGTTTATCTATACTGGGAATAATCGTTTGGGGCTCCTTGGTGTTCAGACTGCTTGGTTTTGCTATGCCTCATACTAAGAGGAAAGCAAAAATGAGGGAAACCTCAGTAACATCCACTTCTAGCAAGATGATCCAGCCCAGTATTAAGGATTGTTTCCAGGGATCTTCCACACCAACACCGGAAGCGGCCGCTTTAAGTGTAACCCAGGAGCAGGAGAAAAGCTTACAGGCCACAGAAATATCTTTGACGCCCGGTGCCCCAGTCAAGCCAGCTCCTCCCTTCAAAGGAGAGACAGATGCTGCTATTGCTGGCAGTATGGGAGACCATTCTTATGTGAATTACAAGGATATTTCCTTGTCAATAATTGAAGGGGAAAATGGGGCAGTAGTACAGTCTTGGGGGGGATGTGCTGCGGGATAATGGTAAAGAAATACCTATTATAATACCAACACAGTTTTCCATGGAAGAATTGGGAGCAATTATGGTAAATGTTCAGAAGTCTATAGTTAATTTAACTAAAACAGTACAAGAGGCTTTAAAAAGCAATTCTTCTTTAGAAGAAAAAGTAGTTAATTTGGAAAAACAGGTAAAATCTTCAGAAACACAGATGGGAGAAGTTCAAAGAGTACAAACGAACTTAATAAGATCACTGGGAGAGACTGAAGCAAGGATTGAGTTCCTAGACAATCAAAATAGGAAGTTCAACTTGAGATTGTTGAATTTCCCTAAAACACCCTTAGCACTCCCAGTGGACTTATTTAATAGTTACTTAAAGAATATTTTGAAGTATAATATTAGTAATATTCCTGTGTTATCAAAAATCTATTACCTTTATCAAACACAAACTGATAAAGAGAAAGATATACAAAATCAAAAAGATCCTGATTTAAACTTGACTGATTTCTTAGAAAAATCATATGAGGCTCGAATAGAAAGTAGAGCAACGTTATTAGTCCAGTTTACCTCTCTAAATGAGAGAGATACCGTACTAAAGTTGCATTTTAAACATCAGAAGCAAGAATTTTATGGATTCCCTATAAGGATTTACCCAGACGTTGCTCGAATGACTCAAAATAAACGGAAAAGCTTTCTATTATTAAGAAAAGAAGTGATTGATAGAGGAGCACAATTTGCTCTTAAGTATCCATGTAGATGTATTGTAAGGTATAAAGATAAAAGGTATAGCTTTACTAATCCTGATCAGCTTAAGAACCATCTAGATATTGCACCCCTTAAAGATCTATTAAAGGGGGATGAAAGTATTCAAATGGAAGAGGGAAATAGATAAGTAGAGGTAAATTTTATTTCTTATGTGAAGCTCCAATATTTAAATTAGCATGGGGTTCTAAATTTCCTTAAGATTACTTGGAAAGATGGAGGCTATGATGACACTGTTTAATATTTGTAATTGAATTTACTGTTGTTGAAAAGTTCTGTAATATGTGACATTGTAGCTCTCCATGTGTTGTGTATTTAAAATATGAATAATGCAATAAAAATAAAATTGAAGAAAAAAAAAAAAGACGTCCTTCCTTTCTTGAGAGGCTGCATCAGGAAGATGAAGAGGAGTTTTAGTCAAACAATCCAAGAGCTGATTCCTCCTGACATCCTCTAACCTCCACAGCAGTTCAGCAGCAGCAGAGCATCTACTCCCAGCCCAGGTGCTAGACTGCACAACTCCGCTTACTGTCAGTGCAGTGGATGCTACTCCCAGCCCAGGTGCTAGACTGCACAACTCCGCTTACTGTCAGTGCAGTGGCTGCTACTCCCAGCCCAGATGCTAGACTGCACAGCTCCGCTTACTGTCAGTGCAGTGGATGCTACTCCCAGCCCAGGTGCTAGACTGCATAGCTCTGCTTACTGTCAGTGCAGTGGATGCTACTCCCAGCCCAGGTGCTAGACTGCACAGCTCCGCTTACTGTCAGTGCAGTGGATGCTAATCCCAGCCCAGGTGCTAGACTGCACAACTCTGCTTACTGTCAGTGCAGTGGATGCTACTCCCAGCCCAGGTGCTAGACTGCACAACTCTGCTTACTGTCAGTGCAGTGGATGCTACTCCCAGCCCAGGTGCTAGACTGCACAACTCTGCTTACTGTCAGTGCAGTGGATGCTACTCCCAACCCAGGTGCTAGACTGCACAACTCTGCTTACTGTCAGTGCAGTGGATGCTACTCCCAGCCCAGGTGCTAGACTGCACAACTCTGCTTACTGTCAGTGCAGTGGATGCTACTCCCAGCCCAGGTGCTAGACTGCACAACTCTGCTTACTGTCAGTGCAGTGGATGCTACACCCAGCCCAGGTGCTAGACTGCACAACTCTGCTTACTGTCAGTGCAGTGGATGCTACTCCCAGCCCAGGTGCTAGACTGCACAACTCTGCTTACTGTCAGTGCAGTGGATGCTACTCCCAACCCAGGTGCTAGACTGCACAACTCTGCTTACTGTCAGTGCAGTGGATGCTACTCCCAGCCCAGGTGCTAGACTGCACAACTCTGCTTACTGTCAGTGCAGTGGATGCTACTCCCAGCCCAGGTGCTAGACTGCACAACTCTGCTTACTGTCAGTGCAGTGGATGCTACACCCAGCCCAGGTGCTAGACTGCACAACTCTGCTTACTGTCAGTGCAGTGGATGACTCAATACATCTCTTGGCCAGGTGCAAGGGATTCCTCTTGAGCAACAGGGCTGAGTGACTTCTTGTTCACATGTTCCAATTAAGGGGTCACTCCAACACCAAACCCAGTAGCAAATCTTGTTCCCACTGCTTCCACGCCAGTCCCATGGCTATCAAATCTGTCTATAGAGGTTACCAAACAGTTTATAGGGAGGGTGAAGGTTCAGGGGGGATAAACCTTCACCTTCTCTTTGTCCTTTTACCATCCCAGTGGAGAGGAAAACTTAATACAGACAAAAGGAAATCACAGCTTCTGTGGATGGATCAGAACTCTGTGTACCTGTTACATTCATGCTACAGCCATCGTGGATCCCATAAGTCCTTTCCTTTTATTTCAATATGATATAAAATGAAACAGTCCGAGCTGCTTGCAGAGCCTGCTCCCATTGCACTGTGTGTGTGTGTGTGTGTGTTAGCTTTGGTAACTAAACCAAGGGGAGGTCTTATCTACTTCTTATCTAGGCACCTTCGCCTTTAAGGGTAACCCCCGAGCAGGAGCAGGGCTGGACTCAGACAGAGCAGGCTAAAAGAGCACTGGGACTGGCCTGGCATCAGAGTCTTCTGCCTCCCCCTCGGGTTCTGGTGGCCGGCAGGATTTACAGGAGGGGCTAAAAGGCATCCAGTGCCGTCCACTAAGACAGAGAAAGAAAAGGGTGCACACAAAACTAGACAGAACAAAACCACAGGACAAACAAACATGGACCAGAACCAGAAGAGAGGGCCACGATACTAGGCCCAAATGCAGAACGAGGACTAGGACTAAGATACAAGAACTAATGGAGCCCACGACAAGGAGCAGAGTTAACTCCAAGTCCAAGCTGAGGCAAGGCTCTCTGCTTTTAAACTGTGGCAGTGCAGAATCATGGCCGCCAGCAGGAGCTCAGAGCCTTAGGGCATAGAGGACTGAGCAGTGGGGAACAGAGCGCACTGAGTGCCCCCAGACGTCTCACATCATAGAATTATAGAAATAGCTTATCTCTTCATCGATCGATAACTTTCCTTCCAGCCTTCATTCTGAGTAATGAAGAGATGTGAATGGATTCAGCCACTTGTAACGTCAACGCAGCCAACTAAACCTCTGTCACTGCAGCTGACCAAGAGGACACCCAAGCAGCAATCCCACCACAGCCGAGTCCCTGGTGTGGGGTAGTGACCCAGTGTGGTCAGAGAGCACTTAAGGTTGCCACATCTCAAAAATGATATAGTTGCAATGGAGAAGGTACAGAGAAGGGCAACCAAAATGATAAGGAGAATGGAACAGCTCCCCTATGAGGAAAGGCTGAAGAGGTTAGGGCTGTTCAGCTTGGAGAAGAGACGGCTGAGGGGGGATATGACAGAGATGTTTAAAATCATGAGAGGTCTAGAACGGGTAGATGTGAATCGGTTATTTACTCTTTCGGATAGTAGAAAGACTAGGGGGCACTCCATGAAGTTAGCATGGGGCACATTTAAAACTAATCGGAGAAAGTTCTTTTTTACTCAGCGCACAATTAAACTCTGGAATTTGTTGCCAGAGGATGTGGTTCGTGCAGTTAGTATAGCTGTGTTTAAAAAAGGATTGGATAAGTTCTTGGAGGAGAAGTCCATTACCTGCTATTAATTAAGTTGACTTAGAAAATAGCCACTGCCATTAGCAATGGTAACATGGAATAGACTTAGTTTTTGGGTACTTGCCAGGTTCTTATGGCCTGGATTGGCCACTGTTGGACACAGGATGCTGGGCTTGATGGACCCTTGGTCTGACCCAGTATGGCATGTTCTTATGACCATTCTTAAGGTGCAAATAGTCAGAGGATGGACTTCCCTTTAAGAAAACTCAGAATGAACCCTAGGACACTGAAGTCTGCTGCATGTGCACGTTACTGGTCTGCTCTGGCTGTGGCATCTTCTGAAGAGCAGTTTTCACTTTGAAATAGTCAAAATGATAAAAGCAAATCCTTAGTGGGAAAAAACCCTTCAGAAACTGCTCTGGCAGCCTCTGGTTCTGCAGGGTCTCTTCCAGCAATTTCATCCAGGCTGGGAGCTGCTCCTGGGAATAACAGTAGTGGAGAAGGGTGCGAGAGAACAAGGGCAAAATATTTGCTAGAATTGAATTTTCCACGTTTGTACCAATTGGTTCTTGTGCTAAATTTCTCTGCAGCTCCTGCATAATTATGTTTTATACATTGGGCTCATGTCATGCATAACATTTTTGCACCAGTAATTGATATTTTAAAATTGAATGAATAAAGTTTCAGGCATCGTTTATCCACCACTCTCTTTCTTTACCAATGCCTGCATTGCTCCTTTGTACCCATTCTTGAGGCTGAGACAATTCCTAGGCCACATTCTGCTAAAGGCCAAACCATCATCAACACCCTACCTCATTTCTTCTTCTGGCCTTTAACTGAAACTGTAATCTGTAAAAAGGTATAAATTAGATAAATAAATTGGGTGACACCTAATTTGCTGTTGCTACATTAGACAGTTTTATCTTTTGGCACTCGATGTGGGCAACATTCGCCTTCTTGCTGCTATGGTAAGGATGTGTTTTCTATCCTGCTGCTCTGTTTTAGATTTATATTTTACTGTGTTTGTTTTGTTAGCTCTATTTGTTTATTTCTTTGTATGTTATAGGTTGTCTATTTGTTTTTTGTTGATTGCTTAGTTTTATTATTCTTACTATTGTATTTGTTTTCATCGCTATCCTTTGTGTATTTTTGTTGTAAATTGCCTTGGGCTATCTCTGCAAACGTGTTTAAGAAATGTGATTAAATAACTAAAAGCAGGAAAGATCAAATCCATGAGCAGATTAGATGGAATTTGCAAGCAGAGTTTAAAAGCAATTAGGGAGAAAAAAAAATCACATAAATCCTCTGGTATTTCATTCCTCTCTTGGTAACTTCCAGCCTCTGCTCAGGCAAGAATTATTTCACACAGTCTTGTGCTGCAACACCATGGTGCTCACTATTACATACAAATAAAGAGACAAACAGCATAGCACAGAAAGTCCCAGACATCTTGCATAAGCCTGTATATGTGCACCCTCTTCTTCAGGATATGTATAGCTATACCTTGATGTCTACATTTTTTTGCTTTAACAAAAAATTAAGGTGTTTGCAACTTTTTAAAGACAGAAACAGAGAGAGAGGGAAGGAGGAACCTGCTAAGGAGAGAAGAGTGTGAAAGGAGGAAATGAGGAGAGAAATGGATGAAGTATTATTATCAGTTAAAAAATTGCAGAGCGAGTGTTAATCAAGTTTATCCTTGGAACGTGGCTGGCACTAGTAAAGCTGCTAATGAGAATGCAATAGATGATCTGACAAGTGAACATCAATTTTTACTGTGAACTCCCAGCGAACTCTAAAATTACAGGTCAGTTTCAAAAAGAGCATGTGTGCATGCATACACGCATGTATTTACATGCGAGTGAGGGTATGCTAGAAGTTTCAGTCATGCGTGCACTTACGCATGTATGTTTTAACATGCAACAACCGTGCGTAAGTATGCTCCTAATTTTAAGAGGATATTTGAGCACACCTCACATGCATGTGTCATCCATGGGTCCTTGTCGGCTTTAACGCGCACACGTCAGCAAATTTTAAAACACGCTCGAGCGAGGCACATTCCCAGTTTTCCAGTGAGTCCACCAGTTTGTCCAGTTAATAGGAAGGTCTTTCAGATCCCTCTGGTTCTTCATCCTGCCGGCTGCCCGGACCCCTCACCCTGTCCTATAAGTCCTAAAACTTGAGACCTTGTTCCTCATCGGGAGCAGCAGTAAAGCTAAGGGGATAGCGAGTGCACGTGCGAGTGCGAGTGCACGTGCGAGTGCGCGTGCACGTGCGCGCTGGGTTTCACTTTTAAGATTCAGACTTACATGCGTGGGTCTTGGTCCCGCCCATTCGCCGCCCCTTTTCTACTTCCTTCTTCCTCACGTTCCTCACGTACATATGCGCGTATTTTGCGGCTTTTTAAAATTCGCGCTGCTCGCGTGTGGCCCACATACACGCGCACGTGGGTAATTTTGCGCAGGCGGCGCTACTCAAATCATCTTGCTAATCCGTAAGGAATCTCTCCTGTTTTCTGCAGAGTGACTGATATCGCAGCCCTGCTCACCCTCCTCTTGTGCTGCAGCTCTGCCGAATGCTAGGAAGAGCTTTAAAAGCTCAAGAAATGCAAAGAATTCCCGCCACAAGCAGGACCTGAAGGATTCTTGGTATAGATTTCCTTTAATTGTTTTCTTGTTGCTGGATCTGATTTTAAAGATCCATGATGCCACAGTCACAAGGCCATCATTTACTATTGCTCCTTCGTCAGTTGATCGCCGGTGTGCACCCGACATTGTGTTCTGATAACCTTTCATGCCCTGCTGGGCACGTAGGGAATGACTCGATCTCTAAAATCATCATTCCAGCCTCCTTTTTTCAGACCAGGGGAGAACGTGACTGAATTAAGTGATCCAACACAGTGCTCCTGACAGCAAAAGCCCACTCACTAGGCTGATAATGTATTAACAATTTTGCAAAATGTTATTTACTGACTTTGAATGCGCCTATGTTCACATCAGGCGCTCCACGAATGGCATGGATTCGAAGGAAAAGATCTTGCTTGGGAATGGAGAGCGGTTGTAGAATTATTTTTATTTTATTTGTTTCCCTTCTGAGACGCTTACGCTTCTTTTACATCTCATGTATACTCTTACTGGCAGCTCTTTGCAAACAGGGAATTTAACTGGATTGCGAGTGCTCTGCGCAGCCTTCCTTCACTTCTGCGCACACATCTGTCTGCTCCGTGCTAGCAGCTCCTGCAGTGTCCCCTGGCTCAGGCAGACTCTTACTGCAGTGGCCCTGGGAAAATCCCCGCTTGGTTGGTTGCTGCCTGTTATCCTGGTATAGAGGAGGGGAGGAGCTAATGATGGGAGAGTAAGGGTCTCTCCCTTGCGATGGAAATATTGTGCCCGTCCAAACTGGTCTTGTAACACTTCTATGTGGGGTCTACGTTAAATAATATTTAGGAAGTGTGAATAGGACTCGGGACACCTCTGACCATGTCCAGGTAATTGCCTTCTTTGTAATTTTCTGTATTCTGGTACAACAGAACAGTGATAGAGCTGCGTCTTATGAGCCAAATCTGGTCGAATTAATAAATAAGTAGGATAGGATGTGATTTCGGTTCTGTGGTGTTATTTTGAGCTTCACGTGTTGTGTTTCCCTATTGGTTTGCCCCTTATCCCAGCAGGGGGCATTAGTACAGCTTATAGTTCCCTGTTCTAGAAGGTCAGATTTCTTCTTGATGAAGATTATTTCCGGCATTTTAGTTTCTTATTCTGCAGTGTTCTGTAGAACATGAGAGTGTTGTGGCTGGCTTGGCATCTTCAAGGACTCAACACGTCATGCAACAACCTCATCTGGGGAAGTTTTTTCACCGCTAGAGGCCCGAGGTCTCCCCATATGTGTTCTGTCAGAGCTGTAAGATTTGCTATGTTGGAGAGTTCACTTTTGCCTCTGCAGTGGGGATATTTCCGTTCAGAGAATAAACGATGCCAGCTTTTTTCTCTGCCTCATATGGAAGGTTCCTCCTGGCAGTCGGGAGAGCTTCTTGGCTCAGGAAGATGTGAGCTGGCCCAGTTGCCCCTGACGTTGCCAGCTTACCTGTTCTTGTTTAATGAGCACAGGGAGGATCTTTAGCTTTGCCAACAGGACTATAAATACTAAATAGCTTGTGAGCTGAATAAATATGTGTTTTTACTTTAATTACCATTGCCTGGACTATCTTTTTGGTTTTAGTGCTTCTGTCTTGCTTAAATAAAGACCAGATGCACCCCGTCAGGATCACATCACCACCTGGTTGCCCTCGTGCTTTGTATTCGTAATTCTACCTGGACCCAGAGCTCTGAAGAAATTGTCCAGCATGGCCTCAAGCTCAGAAAGAGGGTGATCCCATCATCACCATCATCACCATCGTTTATTTCATACTGTCCCCATCAAGAGAGCTCAAAGCATGTTACAGCAGATAGAGATATGCATCATGTCATATTTAGAATAACAGGAAAAACTGAATGAAAGGAGGGCCCATGGAATAATGGCCGTAGTGTAGATAGATGCATGGTGTCAGAGTGCAATGAGAGTTGCACACTCAGTGGGTGGTAGCAGCAGAGTGCAGTACCCGTCCCTCATTATAAGAAAATGTAAGGTCCAGGGAATGGTACTGACAGAGACTTGCATCTTAATTTACATTTTGAGGTGCAAACGCAGTGTTTTCAGTAATTTTCTGACGACAAGCACATTTGTTTAATGTCTGATGCCGGAGGGAAGGGAGTTCCACGTTGTCGGAAGGGACTGATCCTGAGAAGGTCCTGTCTCTGGTACTAGTCAAGGTGGGACCATTAGGTGTGCTTGTGGGATTGGCCGCAGAGAGTGGCACGGGATCTGGGGGGTGAGACAGAGGCTCAGCTAGAGCGGGGCACAGCTATGTAGGGTTTTAAAGGCCAGAATCAAGATTTTAAACTTTGTTCAATGAACTACTGGAAGCCAGATGTAGGGAGAAGCAGAGGGGAGAGATGAGGGGCAGAAGGATCCAGAAAAGGGATACTGAGCACTGTACATGGGGTACAGGGTGTGGGGGAGAACGTAGCAGAGGGTGAGAGGTGCATGTAGAGCAGGACAAAAAGCGGGAGATTCTGTGTCAACTATAAGATTGAAGGTTCGCCTATGGCACCGGCCCTGTGAGGGGTCTCAAACTTGAATTTTACTATGATTTTGCTAGCTCAGTTCCCTAGGATCTAAGACTGGAAACGCTGTCTGCTCACACCCAAATTCTGGATCTAGTTCGGGCTGATGTGCCCTTTTCTCCTTTGCACTGTGTATGTTTCGTGCGTTTAATGCAGATTCATGATTACAAGAGACGGTCACAGCAGGGGAACAGAGTCTATAAAAGGAATGCGCTTTGCCTGTAATTTTCCCTCTCTCTCGAGGTGCTGTGTTATTAGCTCCCTTGAGAGAGGCTTGTCTTTGTGACAGAGTTCAGCTATAGTCCTTGGTATTTTGCCCGCACTGAAGTCCTACTCGTGAGTTTATGACATCATAGCCCGTTGCCATAGGAATGAGTCAGGTGATGCAAGCTCAGCCTTGTGACCTCATTACTGCAAGAATCTCGCGACGTTTCCATAAATCCAGGCAATTAAGCACAACGGAGAGTTAATACATGCATTTATAGCCAGGGCTTCCAGTTTCTCGCAATTTCATGGCTGCAGCAATTGCCACATAATCACAGCAATTGGCTTCCTCCTCCCCCATTGCGGGATGCAGCTCCTCCAAAACTCCTCCAGCAGTGTGCAACTTGCACTCTTGCGCAATAAGAGATCACCAGCCCCACCGCGCTGGTGGAGAGAGGTGGAGGCCAGGGTCTGTGGGTTGGGGGGTGCGGGGGCATTGGACCGGGATGGAAGCTGATGTCGGTCTGGGCACTGTTGTATCTCAGTCATAACTATAATATTGGCAATACTATGCCTTTAGTTTCTCAGATCTCCAGCGAGCTGCAAGAGGTTGAAGATCAGAGAGCAGGAAGCAGATCATAGAGGTGGAGGCCGTTCATGATTGTTGAAGAAAACGTTAAAAATAAAGGAGATTATGGACAAGTCTTCTGTATGATCTCAAGTGGTGACCAGGAGTAACATATCTCAAACATGGCAAGGGTTATTGCATCAGTGTGGGTTCTCCTAGATCTAGTGAACGCTGGATGAAATGGATTGGCTGCTTTGAACTGTCCTCTTCAGGTGTTTCATGGGATTCACTGTGAAGATAATAACCCTTCTGTATTAATCCATGGAGCAGCCACACCTTGCGCATTCTCTGCATTTCTGGTCGCCCCCTCTCGAAAAAGTCATAGCTGAACTAGAAAACGTACAGAGAAGGGCAACCGCCAGGATTACAGAGAGAGAGCTTGCTCTGTATGAAGAAAGGCTACGCAGGCTGGAGAAGAGACATCAGAGAGCGGATATGACAGGAGTGATACAGCTAAACAGAGAGGGTTATTGAGAAGGAGCGGGATTAGGGATGGGCTTTGAAATGAACAGCTACAAGATATAAAACAAATGTAAAGTATTTTTCTCAGCTCCAACGCACAATGAAGGGAATTTGTTGCCAGAAAATATGGTTGAGTAGTATAACTGAGTTTAAAAAGGTTTGGACAAGTTTCTGAAGGACAGGTCTATAAATAATTATTAGCCAGACAGGCTTTGATTACTCTGAGACAGACCTTCTTACTGGGATTTGCTGGGTGCCTCCAGACTAGCCAGTCTGGCCACTGAGACAGGATGCCGGACTCCAGAGGCTTTTGGTCTAATCCACCAGGGCATGATTTAAATTCTCTCATCCTGAACCTTTCTATTGGCTTAAAACCTCTCTGTAAAGCCATAGGACTAGTAGCTGGATCATTTAAAACAGGGGTTCTCAGCTCTGGCCCTAGAGGGCCACGAACATTCAAAATATTCACGACGAATAGTCAGATGTATCTGCATACAGATGTTTAAAGACTAAGGCTAATTGTATCATCTGATTCCCACGAAAGCCAGATGTGTGGGACCCTGGATCAGACTTGAGATCTTTTGATTTCAGATATCAGCTGGCAATGCCTTTTCCTTTTCTCGAATACGTTTTACTTGTTATGCCTTTATCTTGTCCAGCTTTAATTACAACCACAGTCCTTGTTTCTGATAAATCTTCTCTTTCTTCTCCAGCTCTATTCACAGTTTGTACGTACAGGGAGAGGGTGCAGCTCACCTCCCATCCTCATAAGAAGGGCTTTCAGAAATATTAAACACAAATATCAGAGTGCAACAGTGAGACTGTTTGTATTAACTGCTGCTCAACGACCTGTCACAGATCTGCCCCATCTGCTCCTTTGAGTTTGCAGTTTTATTAACAACACATGCTCGATTCAGGGGGAATGGGACACCAGAGGAACAGAATTTACCTGCACGCTCTCTCCCCACGCAGGAGGGGATTACATTCTCCACTGTCATTATAGCTCCATGCAGCTGCTTCCAAACAATTAATCACGGGGCTCCCAAAATATATTTGCTGTTTTTTTTCCACAGTGGTTATGAGATTCCTGAGCTAACTCCGAGCTCCCCAAATTTCAGCTGTTGCAAATAAAAGCACGAACTTACCATTGCAGTGAGAGAGGTCTGTGCAGTCCCTGATACATGTTACAGCCACCTCAGTGTCCTCTCCATCCTTCTGCTAGTCCCAGGCACAGAGGACTCCACATCAAGGGGCAGGAGCTGTTCCTGGCTATAGTGCAGCTTCAAAACTGAGATACGTTCCTTGCTTGGCAGATTCCAGAGCTGATCTATAACATACACTCTCTCTCTCTCTCTCTCTCTCACTCTCTCTCCCTCGCTCTCCCTCGCTTTGTATTGCCTCCTGTTTATTTGCCTTCTGGAAGATTTCTTGTTGCAGGAAAGTTTAGCCTTGCTCTTCCCTCCAGGCACAGTGTGGCAAGCCTCTCTCCCTGCCACAGCTGAGCCACTTTCAGAGCCCCCCCAGGCTGCCTCCTCAGGCACTAGAGCACTGCCCTCCCAAGGGTGGCCAATCGAAGCCCTGGGGGTTACGGAAGGGGCTCTGCCAGCAGCAGGGAGGAGGCAGACAGAACCCGGAGCCAGCGCCTGTCTCCGTCTCTCCAGCAACTTTGTCCTTCATTTCAGGTCATTCTTCATGTGTCTCTCTCCTTCTTCTGTCAATCCCTCTATTTGCCCTCCCCCCTCTCCCTCTCTTTCACACTTCGCAGCAGTGATATTGCATTTGGAAGAATTTTGTTAAATTCAGCTTTCTAATGTCTCAGGAAGCCAGGATGACACAAATTAATGAGCCATCAGTCCAGGATCTGGATTATACCAGGATTTGAATCTGCAGTGTGTATAAACTGTAAGAAGTAACGCAGTTTAAACAGGAGATTATATACAGAAACAGCAAAATGGCACACACATAGGACCGGATGTATTAAAGGGTTTCCTCATTTTGTGTCTCAGGAATAATGCTTGGTCCATCTGCATCAATGAATGTCTGTTACTGGAAGGTGCAACAGAAACATTACACATACACGCAGCAGAGCAAGCCTACAGGACTCTGCATGACATGGTACAGTGCAAAAATAGGTTTATTTAAAGAGCAGACATCAAAAGAAAGTTAGATTTGGTTTGTGTCCAGAAAGTGCTGCCCTAGTGACTGACTTGGTTGAAACCAATTCCTATGATGCATGGTTAAAGCGAGCGACCAGTTAAGGTCAAAATGACCCCACAGAGCACTGTTATAGTGACTATCTATGGTAAAAATGACCCACAGGATGCAGTTATGCTGATTGACTCAGGATGATGAGGGAGAGAAGGGGATTGCAGTCAGTGTGCTGACAGCAGGGATAAAGGGGATGGAACAGCTCCCCTATGAGGAAAGACTAAAGAGGTTAGGGCTGTTCAGCTTGGAGAAGAGACGGCTGAGGGGGGATATGATAGAGGTCTTTAAGATCATGAGAGGTCTAGAACGGGTAGATGTGAATCGGTTATTTACTCTTTCAGATAATAGAAGGACTAGGGGGCACTCCATGAAGTTAGCAAGTAGCACATTTAAGACTAACCGGAGAAAATTCTTTTTTACTCAACGCACAATTAAACTCTGGAATTTGTTGCCAGAGGATGTGGTTAGTGCAGTTAGTATAGCTGTGTTTAAAAAAGGATTGGATAAGTTCTTGGAGGAGAAGTCCATTACCTGCTATTAAGTTCACTTAGAGAATAGCCACTGCCATTAGCAATGGTTACATGGAATAGACTTAGTTTTTGGGTACTTGACAGGTTCTTATGGCCTGGATTGGCCACTGTTGGAAACAGGATGCTGGGCTTGATGGACCCTTGGTCTGACCCACATGGCAATTTCTTATGTTCTTACACCTTCTGGGCTCAGACATTCTTAAAGCTGCGGTGCACACATTGTCCCAAGGGTTTGAACACAGACCCCACTGTGTGCTGCTCAGCAGTGAATGAAAGCGTTCCCAGAGCACTCTCTGCACAAAGGAGCTAGACTCGAACCAATGCAGGAAGAAGAATCTGAGCTGAAGGAGCTCAATGCCAGAGAAACATTTAAAGACCAAGTTTTCCTGTGCACTCACAGTGGGAGAGATCTGTAGGAACGTGAGGGATAAAACTTTCATTTTGTTTCAGTTCCCCCCTCCCCCTCCTCTTTTTTGTTCTTTTTGTGTTTCGATAGGTTTTTTTTATTTTTCGTTTAGTGTTCACTTTATAAACTTAGTGCTCACAATTTGAATTTAGTGCACAGTATTTAAATTCTAATAGTGAGCACTCACATGATATGCACTAAATAAAAAATGTAAAAAATACAAAATTTCATGGATTTTTGTATTATTTCACTTTAGAAGCAAAATGAATCCAAGCAGGCAGTTTGGTTGACATTGCCTATTTTGTTAAAAATGAAAGCACGTCCCTATAAATCAGTTCCCATGTGCAGAAATGTTGTTAGCAGGATGCAGGGTCAGGGCAAATGAACTGCAGTGGGGCCTCAGGAAAGCTGACGTGGATGGCACCAGTCCCAAGAAACTACAGTGCTGGGACTGGGGGGTACTATGTGGTCTAGGGTACTCACCCCTATTCCCCCCCCCCCCCCTCCGTAAGAGCAGCCCTGCACCCATGTTCTGATCTGTTGTGGTTGTTGTCCTTAGTCTCTGCGTGAGTGGTAAGGTCTGATTGCAGGATTTTGCAGGACCCACTTATGTGCTGAAATAAAAATCAAGTGACCCAGCACATAATCAAATCTCTCCTTCTGTTTACTTTTCAGTGTTGGAGAATAAAGAATAAGACGGAAAATATCATATGGTCTCTGTATCGAGCCGCGGTGCAACTACCCCTCCTTTAGTACTGTGTGAGCTCTGGTCACCCCATCTGAAGAAAGTCAGAGCGGAACTGGAAAACATGCAGAGGAGAGAGAGAAATATCATAAAGGAGGTGGGACATCTCTCCTATGATGAGAGGCTACGCGGGTGAGGGCTCTTCAGCCTGGAAAAGAGACGGCTGAGAGGGGACAGGACAGGAGTTTATAAAAACAGGAGTGGGGTGGAACGGGTAAATAAAGGAAGATAATTTACCCTTTCATATAAAACTAAAACAAGGGGAACTTACAACCAGAGGACTCACAACAGATCACAGAACGCGCTTTCTCACTCAGCGCAGCTGTTGGCAGAGGACACGATCAAGGCGAGAGCACAGTGGGGTTTAAAAGAGTTTTGGAGAAGTTCCTGGAGGAAAAGTCCATAACACATTATCAGCCAGGTAGAATAAAGAAAGCTCCTGCTATCCCCGGGAGAGAGTGAGAGGTAATGGATCTACTTTATGGGATCTGCCGGGTACTTGGGCTCAACGGACCTTGGTAAAGACCCAGTGGGGACATTCTTATGTTCTTAGAAAACGATCTCCTGGGTCACAGAGCTCCAGGTGAGGCACCAGAGCTGAGAACTGATGTAATGCTTAGCAGATCCCCAGCAGTCGCTCGCTTCTCCTTTTGCTGCTTGCTCAGACCCTTCTGAAGGTCTCTTGGGACCAACCTTTGCTTCTTCCAAAATTTGTCCCAGAGAACGTTTGATTATTTCAAGAATTGAAACACAGCAACAGCTATGATTCAAGAAGAAGGAGACTCACAAAGGGCAATAAATGCTAAATACGCAGTGTCCTTATTAAGGCAAATGAGCAGTCCACGTGCAGAGGTGCTCACGAAACATCATGGTGGTCAGCGTAGCACTGAAGACGCGCACCTTCTTCATTTTACTTTCTGGATTATCAGCAAACAATGAGCAGTGACTGCCGCTCCTTGCTTTTGGGTTCATTCTGGATTGCTAGGTGAGGAAGCTGAGCATCTTTTGAGGGGGAAAGTGGGGGTCAGTGTTATTTATACACATTAAAACACAAAAAAGAATCAAGAAATCAATTCTAAAGTGGCAGTGACATAAATCAGACACAAGTCTTATAAACAGTAAGAATATATATAGAAGATGTGGTAGGCCTGATTGACAAACTGAAGAGTAGTAAATCACCTGGACCGGATGGTATACACCCCAGAGTTCTGAAGGAACTAAAAAATGAAATTTCAGACCTATTAGTAAAAATTTGTAACTTATCATTAAAATCATCCATTGTACCTGAAGACTGGAGGATAGCAAATGTAACCCCAATATTTAAAAAGGGCTCCAGGGGCGATCCGGGAAACTACAGACCGGTTAACCTGACTTCAGTGCCAGGAAAAATAGTGGAAAGTGTTCTAAACATCAAAATCACAGAACATATAGAAAGACATGGTTTAATGGAACAAAGTCAGCATGGCTTTACCCAGGGCAAGTCTTGCCTCACAAATCTGCTTCACTTTTTTGAAGGAGTTAATAAACATGTGGATAAAGGTGAACCGGTAGATATAGTATACTTGGATTTTCAGAAGGCGTTTGACAAAGTTCCTCATGAGAGGCTTCTAGGAAAAGTAAAAAGTCATGGGATAGGTGGCGATGTCCTTTCGTGGATTGCAAACTGGCTAAAAGACAGGAAACAGAGAGTAGGATTAAATGGGCAATTTTCTCAGTGGAAGGGAGTGGACAGTGGAGTGCCTCAGGGATCTGTATTGGGACCCTTACTGTTCAATATATTTATAAATGATCTGGAAAGAAATACGACGAGTGAGATAATCAAATTTGCAGATGACACAAAATTGTGCAGAGTAGTTAAATCACAAGCAGATTGTGATAAATTGCAGGAAGACCTTGTGAGACTGGAAAATTGGGCATCCAAATGGCAGATGAAATTTAATGTGGAAAAGTGCAAGGTGATGCATATAGGGAAAAATAACCCATGCTATAATTACACGATGTTGGGTTCCATATTAGGTGCTACAACCCAAGAAAGAGATCTAGGTGTCATAGTGGATAACACATTGAAATCGTCGGTTCAGTGTGCTGCGGCAGTCAAAAAAGCAAACAGAATGTTGGGAATTATTAGAAAAGGAATGATGAATAAAACGGAAAATGTCATAATGCCTCTGTATCGCTCCATGGTGAGACCGCACCTTGAATACTGTGTACAATTCTGGTCGCCGCATCTCAAAAAAGATATAATTGCGATGGAGAAGGTACAGAGAAGGGCTACCAAAATGATAAGGGGAATGGAACAACTCCCCTATGAGGAAAGACTAAAGAGATTAGGACTTTTCAGCTTGGAGAAGAGACGACTGAGGGGGGATATGATAGAGGTGTTTAAAATCATGAGAGGTCTAGAACGGGTAGATGTGAATCGGTTATTTACTCTTTCAGATAGTAGAAGGACTAGGGGACACTCCATGAAGTTAGCATGGGGCACATTTAAAACTAATCGGAGAAAGTTCTTTTTTACTCAACGCACAATTAAACTCTGGAATTTGTTGCCAGAGAATGTGGTTCGTGCAGGTAGTATAGCTGTGTTTAAAAAAGGATTGGATAAGTTCTTGGAGGAGAAGTCCATTACCTGCTATTAGGTTCACTTAGAGAATAGCCACTGCCATTAGCAATGGTTACATGGAATAGACTTAGTTTTTGGGTACTTGCCAGGTTCTTATGGCCTGGATTGGCCACTGTTGGAAACAGGATGCTGGGCTTGATGGACCCTTGGTCTGACCCAGTATGGCATTTTCTTATGTTCTTATGTTCTTATATATAATATATATACAGCATGTATAATATTAGAAATGATTCATGTCCCATCAAGTCCACATTGGGGAAAAAGGAAAAGTAGCATAAAACATAAACATCACTGGGAATGAAAAGCAGAATATATCAAGCAAACTGCAGATTAAACGCAGAGGTCCATGTTTGACCATGAATCCTGCAGGTAATGCATTCCTTTCCCTCCCAAAGTCAAGAACTACTGACTGAACATCTGCCTTTTGGTAAGAAATAAAGGAAAAGTAAGTATAAAGTCACCTTATTTCTCCTGTCCAAAAGGATCAGGCCACAGCAGGAAAATCTCTCACCTTTAAGGAATAACTTGAGATACAGGGTACAATTCACAAAGATATTTCAGTAAATACTAGAACAGGCAAATTACTCAGTTCCAAGTTGCTGAGAGATGTGACATAGCTGCTGCCACTGCAGGGACAAATCTTGTTTCAGACATTTCTAGAGTATTTATCTGATGGATAAGTTAGACAGTTACTACCCTCAACAGACAGCATGGGGGTAACCTGCACGGAGCGGCAGTTACCACCCTTAACAGAAACATGGGGGTAACCTGCACAGAGCGGCAGTTACCACCCTTAACAGAAACATGGGGGTAACCTGCACAGAGCGGCAGCTATCACCCTTAACAGAAACATGGGGGTAACCTGCATGGGGCAGCAGTTACTACCCTTAACACACAGCATGGGGGTAACCTGCATGGAGTGGCAGTTACTACCCTTAACAGAAACATGGGGGTAACCTGCACGGAGCGGCAGTCACTACCCTTAACACACAGCATGGGGGTAACCTGCACGGAGCGGCAGTTACTGCCCTTAACAGAAACATGGGGGTAACCTGCATGGAGTGGCAGTTATCACCCTTAACAGAAACATGGGGGTAACCTGCATGGGGCAGCAGTTACTACCCTTAACACACAGCATGGGGGTAACCTGCATGGAGTGGCAGTTACTACCCTTAAAAGAAACATGGGGGTAACCTGCACGGAGCGGCAGTCACTACCCTTAACACACAGCATGGGGGTAACCTGCACGGAGCGGCAGTTACTACCCTTAAAAGAAACATGGGGGTAACCTGCACAGAGCGGCAGTTTAACCCTTAACAGAAGGCATGGGGGTAACCTGCACGGAGTGGCAGTTATTACCCTTAACAGAAGTCATGGGGGTAATCTGCACAGAGGCAGGTACATATCTAACAACTTGCTGGGCAGACTGGATGGACCATGTGGGTCTCCTTCTCCCACCATTAGCTATTTTGCAATGTTTTAAGCTGACTGTATTGCATAAAGGTTGGCTTTATCAATTCAAGATGATTTGAAGATCTTTAGAATTGCTGCGTGATTAAGGAAATTCTTTGTGACTCAGTGCATGTACGGTGATTAGGAACATGTCTTTTGCAAATGTAAGTTTATGATGTTTCACTTCGATTCCCATGGGCCGTGTGAGGGAGCAGACCTGAACCTATCCTGGTTATGGAGAGGTGACCACTGGGGATGAGGGGAGGGGAGGGAAATATAACCATGAGACGTGTTCTTCTGCTCTCCGCTTCGGGTTCGACTATCAACAACAATCTTAAATAAAGGAACCCGGATCTGGATGATGTCCTTATTGATTCGTGTCAGAAATAAACAAATACCTTGGATAGCAGCAGTTAGGCAATGACGGTGGGGATTTGCTCTGCCTCCCTCACTGCAGCCTAAGTGCTGGGAGAAAGCTGCCTTGAACTGACTCTGCACCCAGCACTTCTTGCACTAATGCCT
The DNA here is from genome assembly GCF_901001135.1 of Rhinatrema bivittatum. Taxonomy (NCBI): domain Eukaryota; kingdom Metazoa; phylum Chordata; class Amphibia; order Gymnophiona; family Rhinatrematidae; genus Rhinatrema; species Rhinatrema bivittatum. The sequence continues at coordinate 56,925,263 of NC_042632.1, read as the reverse complement.
CCCAAATACCTGTGAGCAGTCCCTCAGTCAGGCCGGAAATCAGAAGGCCTCGCTGGTGCTGTACCGGGAGGGTTTGGAATGAGCCATGTCAGGCGCAGAACAGTCAGAGAGCACCGTCTGCAGGGAGCAGCTTCCTCCTCGCCCTTGGGAGGATGAGCAGGAGCAAGAGTCGGGCAGACCTTACCAGGGATCAGTCTGTGAGGGGAGAAAAATGAGTGAAGGCCCAGAACTGTCCCCGCTCAGGAAGGGGCAAAACGCCATCCGCCTCCTCTCTCTTAAAGTCTCCGTCTGCCAGCGCCTTTCAGTGGCAGATTATCTCAGCAGCTTGCTGTCTGCTCCCTCCCCTCCGTGCTCCTATGACAAATCCCTTTCTTCCCTGAGGCCTTCATGGTTTCTGCCCCTTCCTCTTTGCTCTGGTGCTGCTCTTTTGCACCACTGTAATTTTGTATGACAGGAAGCAGGCGTCTGTGCTGGCCTCCCTGCTTCAGGAGTGACAAAGGCAGCATCAGAGAGTGATGGGCTGTACCTGGATCCTAGCAGGAGCTGTCACTGCTGGAGCCGAGGACTGGCATTCAGGACAAAGCACTCAGCAATTTCTCCCTGCCAGATCAATAATCAGAGGAGAAGCGCGGATGTGAATTTCTGAGCGTGTCAGAGTAACCTGACATGAAAAAGGCGCTGGAAGAGCTCAGCCCCGTCTGATTCTTGGCCACCCTTTTGTCATAAAAGGGTGGCCAAGAATCTGAATTTCCCCCAAGTCTCCAGGCCTCTGCATGGTTATAGGATTCACCTAGGGAGATCCTGCCCCTGGGCTTTAAGACTGGGTCATTCAACAGAACGTTTTATCAAAGTGACCTCTTGGAAGTCTTCCTTCTAAACAGAGCAAGCCAGTCTTCCCTGTAAGTCTTCTTTAAAAACCTCTAAGTTAGTAGAAACAATAATATTTACCCTAAGTTTGTGCATTATTGATACCTTTGAGGTATCTGAAGAATATCCTCTCCTCTAGGACATACCCTTCCCTGGACTACTAATCTGATGCAGGATCTGCAGCAGAAGCCCTGCGAGTTACAACATCAGGACCCGGGCACTGCCAACTTGTGGGGCAGCACCCCCTGCCCATCAGGAAGTGTGAAAGGAAGGAGAATTCCGATCTAGAAGACCCTGCGATACGTCAATGACACAAAAGTGAAGGACTCTCCTTGACATGGGCGGCACACAACTTTCACCATTGTAATTACAGATGCGGAAAGAAGAACATTCTGCAATTGGCAAATGCATCATAAACGTGACTGATGCGAAGTCATTCAATGCCTTGATGTTTCATTTGTGTTGAGACACAGAAGAGTTAGGAAAATGCTTCTTCATTGTGTGATGAACATAAATAATGTTTCTTTGCAGATTCTCAGCGTTATTCTCTGGCAGTTCATTAATTAGCAGGCGCTTGTGTTTAGTGTATTGTACTAGGGAGATAGTCACGGCAATCATGTCAAACGAGAAAGAGGGCCGATGAGGATAAATGGGATGGAATGGATCTCCTGTGATGAGAGGGCTCTGCAGCTTGGAAAGGAGACGGCTGAGAGGGAACAGGACAGAGGGGTATAAAATTATGAGCGCAGTAGAACGGGAAAATAAAGGACGATTATTTACATTTCTTTTAAATACTAAAGCAAGGGGACACTCCATGGAATGAAGAATCAGAGGGTTTGGAATCCATTGTAGAAAGTAGCTTTGCACTTGATGCACTATCGAACTGTGGAATCTGTTCCAGAGGACGCGCTATTTGTGACCCAAATTGGCTTCTGTCGGAGACAGGGTGCTGGGTTTCGTAATCCTTGGCCTGACCCAGCAGAGCATTTCTTATGTTCCTAAAGTGGTAGCCAGGAGCAGAGAAATGCTGGGGTGCACCGGGAAAGACATAAGCAGCAGAAAAACAGGAGGTGCTAATGCCTCTGTATAGGACATTGGTGAGGCATCACCTGGAACATTGCACCCAGTTCTGGAGACCGAACCTCCAAATGAATAGAGAGAGGCTGGAGGTGGTGCAGAGAAGAGCTAGCAACTGGTGCAAGGTCAATACCAAAAGCCATATTATAGGAGACTCAGGGACCTACAAATATATACCTTAGAGGAGAAAAGAGGCAGGCAGCACATGACGAGAGAAATTCAAATACCTCAAGGGCATTTATCAAGCAAAGAAAGACTGTGCTAGATTAGAACAAGAGGGCACAGGATGAGGTTTTAGGAGTCAGAGCAGCTATGGGAGACCCTGTGTGGAAAGCAGTCAGAATGGCTCAGGGGGGCACCTGTGGTATGGGGGAATCAAAGCATCTGAGGGAAGTTCCTGTGATGGGAAGTCCAAGGTTGGCTCCAGGGAGCTCCTGAGGTGATAAAAATGAGAGTGGCCTTGAGGGACAGGAGGAGTCAGGGCAGTCCTGCTGCTCATGTTGTGGTCCATAAGCCTTCAAGTTGATCCAATGCATTAACTGGTGGGAATGAGGTACATGCGGTCTATATCTGCCTTCTCACCGGTACTCTGGCTGTGCAGATACGTGTTCAGGAGAGCCCATGAACTCCTAAAGCAGTAGTGGTTCCCAGATCTCTCCGGGGGAACCCTGGCCCTGATCAGTCAGGTTCAAGATATCTGGTATGAGTATGAGTGAGATACATTTGCATGAAATTGAGGTAGGGTATGCAAATCTGTCGTATGCATAATATTTATTCATTGCAAATATCCTGACTAGCTGGGGGTCCCCCAGGACAGGTTTGGGGACCCCTGTTAATGAGTTCCTTAATATTCTGTCCTTTTTATTTTCTGTAGAAACCTACCTGTGCATATATTGGACACTTGTGAGCAGTCGTGCCAATGGTCAAGACTTCAGCCCTGGCTGCTGTCCTGTGGCACTTCTTTCATATAGGTCAAAAAATCTCTCTGAAATGTTTCACTGGGAACCCTTCTCGCTGCCGGGTGTTGGTCAGATCCTGCTGATATGAAGCAACAGTGCCACCTAGTGTTCAGTGACATGAATGCTACCTTTCCAAGAAACCTACGGACAGGGAAGGTAATCTACTCAGTAATGATTATTAATGGCTCTTTGCATATTTTGTGTGTCCACAGTTTCAGACTTATTAGCATCCTGAACCCATTTGCTATAAATAGAATATACACAGCATCCGATGCCAGTTCTTGCTACGCGAGAGGCTGTTTCATAAGAGCCTTCACTCGTTGGCGCTTCGGCTGGCCGTGCAAACACAACACTACAAGCTCTAAGGTTTACCTCTGCTAACTCCTGTGAGACAAGCCAAATAGAGTGACCATTCCCAGGTTTAATAAATGGTTTGGCTGCCATGTTAGTCCCCATTCAATGCACAGAAATAAAGAAATATATCAGGTGCCACCTTCTTCTTGGATTCACAATACATTTCTTGACGAGCTTAGGAGAGTAATACTCTCTTCTTCAGGTCAGAGCATTAGCTCTTGAAAGCTTAGTCAAGAAATGCATTCAAACTACGCCGTTACCCTCCTCCTTCTGCTTTCCCTGTCCTGCCTTTGGATAGCTTTTTCTCTTTATAAGTCTCACCATTCCCTGAGGCACAATGATTTCCTGGTCTCTTAGTGCCGACTGTGCCTTCACAGCAGGGTGAGCTGAAGAGCGACCTCAGGACAGGACAATTTAAATAAGAAGTCAGTTCCACACGGAAAGCACCCATGGATCCAAGTAAAAACCCTGACAGGCTCTGGAAATGTGCTGTGCAGCAGAAGCTGATATTCGGTGTCACTTAGCCAGGTAAGTAGGGACATGGCTGGTCATGAAGTAAGTGCTGCCCTCTGTGCTGTTTCTCTGCAGGAGCTCAAGCACTGCAAGTTGTCCAGGAAAGCTTAGGACTACAGGAGGAATGCTCTCCCCAGCAGGCAATGTAGGAGGTGAAGAGGATACATTGATACCGAGGGAAAAGGAATCAAATCAATCTCTCTCTGTTCACCTACAGAAACTATGTTACAAGCTGTGGGACACCAAAGGAATATCATACTTTTCTAAGGAGTAATCACTGCTGACAGCATTACTGCCCTGATGCTCGGTAATTGTCTGTGAGATCACTGCTGACAGTTCCTCTTTCAGTCACTGTATCACTGCAATGCTACTCTGTAAGAAAGACGCCCTGCTCATAGCATGAGACTGGGGCTGACAGCTCCAGTGCACTGATACTCTGGTACTCTGTGAGATCACTGCTGACGGCCCCTCTTTCAGTCACTGAATCACTGCAATGCTACTCTGTAAGAAAGACGCCCTGCTCATAGCATGAGACTGGGGCTGACAGCTCCAGTGCACTGATACTCTGGTACTCTGTGAGATCACTGCTGACGGCCCCTCTTTCAGTCACTGTATCACTGCAATGCTACTCTGTAAGAAAGACGCCCTGCTCATAGCATGAGACTGGGGCTGACAGCTCCAGTGCACTGATACTTTGGTACTCTGAGATCACTGCTGACAGTTCCTCTTTCAGTCACTGTATCACTGCAATGCTACTCTGTAAGAAAGACGCCCTGCTCATAGCATGAGACTGGGGCTGACAGCTCCAGTGCACTGATACTCTGGTACTCTGTGAGATCACTGCTGACGGCCCCTCTTTCAGTCACTGTATCACTGCAATGCTACTCTGTAAGAAAGACGCCCTGCTCATAGCATGAGACTGGGGCTGACAGCTCCAGTGCACTGATACTCTGGTACTCTGTGAGATCACTGCTGACAGTTCCTCTTTCAGTCACTGTATCACTGCAATGCTACTCTGTAAGAAAGACGCCCTGCTCATAGCATGAGACTGGGGCTGACAGCTCCAGTGCACTGATACTCTGGTACTCTGTGAGATCACTGCTGACGGCCCCTCATTCAGTCACTGTATCACTGCAATGCTACTCTGTAAGAAAGACGCCCTGCTCATAGCATGAGACTGGGGCTGACAGCTCCAGTGCACTGATACTCTGGTACTCTGAAGATCACTGCTGACGGCCCCTCATTCAGTCACTGTATCACTGCAATGCTACTCTGTAAGAAAGACGCCCTGCTCATAGCATGAGACTGGGGCTGACAGCTCCAGTGCACTGATACTCTGGTACTCTGTGAGATCACTGCTGACAGCCCCTCTTTCAGTCACTGTATCACTGCAATGCTACTCTGTAAGAAAGACGCCCTGCTCATAGCATGAGACTGGGGCTGACAGCTCCAGTGCACTGATACTCTGGTACTCTGTGAGATCACTGCTGACAGCCCCTCTTTCAGTCACTGTATCACTGCAGTGCTACTCTATAATAAAAAGAGGGAACGGGGTGTGGGATAGATGCTAAAGGAAAGGGATAGCGAGATGAAATGGTCGTGCTGGGGAAAGTTAATGATAGGGTTAGCTCCCAGAGCTTGAATAATGTCACAGCTGTGGAGAGAGAACGCGATATTTCCCTCTTTCTAATCGGAGGATATTTTCTGCAGAGTGCTTACTTTCATTGTAAACATAATTCGCTCTCTTTCGCTAATGATCTTTTTCAATGAATATTTGTTTAAAGCTGAGATGGGGAAGAGGGATAATTTACTTCCATGATAGTTGGGTGACTGCTCCAATACAGCAATTTTGGTCAGCAAAAATGTTATTCTGTCTTGTTGGCTGATGTTTGCAGAATACCCTAGCAAAATCCCTACCTTGCCAGGCCTGGATTTGCCAATGCCTAGGGCGGGGGGGAGCAGCAGACCAGCTGAAGATGTGCTGAGCCTCACTCAGCTGAGAACAGCCTTCTGCTTCCTGCCCCTCCCCTCCCCTCCCAGTGCAAAGGTAACAGCTCTGCACCCTGTTCCAGTCCCTTCATTCCTGCCCTGTGCAGGAACAAGAACGGGGTGAGGCCAGAGCGTACAGAAGGGGAGGGGGCGGGAGACACTCTACTCCCTGAACTAACTGCTCTGCTCCTGTCATTGAGGGACATGGGAGGAGGAGGTGAGCCGGGAGCAGGCAGAGCAGAGCAAAGAAGACTGCGTCTTACATCTGCTCTGCCGTCACTTGTCGGAGTGGGGCTAGAGGAGGAAAAATCCTAAATCCGTCACCATATCTTGCTCCGTAAGTGCACCAGAAAAGATGTCTTTGAAAACAAGAAATAAGAGCAGTGGCAAAGCTGTAGCCCCCGGAACAGGAGAGCTGACTTTGTGAGGGTTCAACTTGTTTCCAGTCAATAGGTCTCCTTTCATTGTCCAATATGCAATGAATTTACCTCTGTGGCTCGCATTATTCTAGTCAAAACCCCTTGGTTATACTCTGTTTTGTCCACTTATACATTCTGGCTCCATATGTCCCGTCTGCTTATTTATGAATGTGCATGACGATGCTCTAATGTATACTGTGCTGATAATTTGTTTTTGTAGCTCCTGCCCGAACTCTCCTGAAATGTAGAGGCTCACAGGGCAGGACATGGGCCAGGACCAGACCCATGTTCCTGTGCCCTTCCTGCACAAGGGGGAGTGAGTGTCAGGGAAAAAGACCCAGTTCAGGGCCGGTGTCCAGTGTACTGAGCCACACAGAAAGGCACATTCAGCCTAAAGATAGCCTGCCAGGTATGGCCCCGCCCCTGAGGATCCAGATTGGCCCTCAGGGAACTGAAAAGGAGTGCTGGAACACCTCACAGCTGTTTCCAGCATTTAGATGGCAGTGTGGAATCCCGGAGGAGACCCGCAATTTTTCCAGCAATGTATTAATGTTCCAATCGTATTGTGAAGTCTTGTCTCAACCTATGCTTAGTATTGTCACTGGAAGGATTCACTGGGAAAACACATGGACTGATATTTCTGATGGAATATAAGCCTATTCCTAACAATCCCTACCACTGAGTACCTGCAGTGCTTTAAGAGAGGAACAATTTATGTTTACATCTCTAAATAAAAACACTTGCAACCTTATTCCTGTGTCCGTGTGCTGCAGGGGCCAGCAGGCCTAACAGTGATTCTTTCAGCATCCTTAAGGATTTTTCTCATCTGGAGCTTCTCTAGAACCAGTCCAGCAAAAAATAAAAAACACTCCACACTACAGATGTTGTTCGAGACCTTAATTGTGCATTGAGTGAAAGAAGAATTTTCTCCAATCTATTTTGAATGTGCTGCTTACTAACTTCATTGAGTATCCCTCAGTCTTTGTATTTTTTGAAAGAGTAAATAACCAATTTACATTAACCCATTCTATTGCACTCATGATTTTATAGATCTCTATCATATTCCACCTCAACCCTAACATCTTTAGCCTTTCCTCATAAGGAAGCTATTTAATCCCCTTTATCATTTTGGTTGCCCTTCTCTGTACCTTTTCCAATGCAACTATATCTTATTTGAGATGCAGCGACCAGAATTGTACACAGTATTCAAGGTGTGGTCTCACCATGGAGCGATACAGAGGCATTAACACATTTTCTGTTTATTCACCATTCCCTTCCTAATAATTCCTAAAATTCCTTTTGCTTTTTTGACCGCTGTAGCATACTAAGCCGAAGATTTCAAGGTATTCTCCACTATGACACCCAGATACTTTTCCTGGTAGTAACTCCTAACATGAAATCTAACATTGTGTAGCTATAGTGTGGGTTACTTTCCCCATGTGCATCACTTTGCACTTGTCCACATTAAATTTCATCTGCTATTTGGATGCCCAATCTTCCAGTCTCACAAGATCCTCCTGCAATTTATCACAATCTACTTGAGATTTAACAATTTGGAATAATTTTGTGTCGTCTACAAATGTGATCACCTCACTCATTGTTCCCGTTTCCAGATTATTTATGAATATATTGAAAAGCACCAGTCCAAGTACAGATCCCTGAGGCACTCCACTGTTTACCCTTCTCTATTGAGAAAACAGACCATTTAGTCCTACTCTCTGTTTCCTCTGCAATCTACAATAAGACATTACCTCCTATATACTGTGATGTTTTAATTTTCCAAGGAGTCTCTCATGGGGCAGTTTGTCAAATGCACCATGAAAGACTCCAGCAGCTCATCATTGTCCACATGTTTATTAACCTCTCAAAAAAATGTAGCGGATTGGTGAGAAAATATTTCCCGTGTGTAAATCCATGCTGGCCGTGTCCCATTAAAAAATATCTTTTAATATTTTCTGTGATTTTGTTCTTTAGAATAGTTTCCACGATTATTTCCCAGCACTGAAGTCAGACTCACCAGTCTCTCTCTCTGGAGCCCTTTTTAAAGATCGGGTTATATTGGCCACCCTCCAATCATCAGGTACAATGGATGATTTTAATGATAGGTTACAAATTAGAGTCACATGGGTTGGCAGGTAAACTCTACTCGATCATTAAGATCTATTTCTCGGGAATTGTTAAGCATGCTCTCTGTACAGCTTTATCATCTTAATGGAACTAGATCAAGGGCTTCTTTCATTGCAGCTCTGCAACAAGAAGACTAAAATTTAGAAAGTTATTGTAAGCTGAGCTGTTTAGTAAAGCATATGGTGGGGAGGAAGACTGAAGACTGAGAATGAGTGTTGGGTTGTGCAATATATATAGTTCTCTGTTTTCATTGCTATTTTTAATTATTGTTTGTGAGTGTGTTGATTTCATGACTGTTAATTTGTAATCCATGCTGAGTTTATTTGGATTATGTAAAATACAAGATGTAATAAATAAATCAATCAATTACTGGTAATAGATCTGCAATTTCATTTTTGAGGTATACACTCTAGGGTGTATACGTTCTGGTCCAGATGATTTGCTACTCTTTAGTTTATCAAACTGCATTCACACCAGCTTCACTGTGATTTGTTTCAGTTCTTCTGAATCATCACCATTGAATACACTTTCTGGCACAGGAATCTCCCCAGCATCCTCTTCAGTAAACACCTAAGCAAAGAATTTATTTAGTTTTTCCACAATCGCCTTATCTTCCCTTAGTGCCCCTTTAACCCCTTGCTCTAATAGTCCAACTGACTCTCTTGCAAGCTTCCAGCTTTGGATATAATTTTAAAAGTTTTTATTATGAGTTTTTGCTTCTATGGCCAACTTCTCTTCAAATTCTCTTTTAGCCCCCTTTTCAATGTTTTACTTCTAACTTGCCAGTGCTTATGCTTTTTCCTATTTTCTTCAGTTGGATCATTTTTCCAACTTTTGAACAAGGTACTTTTGGCTAAAATAGCTTCTTATACCCCACTTTTTAACAATGCCAGCAGTTGTTTGGCCTTTCTTCCACTATTTTTTAATGCATGGAATACACCTGGATTGAGCTTCCACGATTGTATTTTTAAACAATGACCACACCTGATATAAACTCTTAGGGAAAGATTTTAAAAGCCCTGCACACATAAATCCTGCCGGATTTACACGTGCAGGGCACTTGTGCGCCGGCGCGCCTATTTTGCATAGGCCGCCGGCGTGCGCAAAGCCCCGGGACGCACGTTAGTCCCGGGGCTTCGTGGAGGAGGTGTGTCCGGGGGGGCATGTTGGCAGTCCGGGGGCATATCCGGGGGCCCGAGGTGGGTCCAGGGGCGTGGCAATGGTTCAGGGGCGGGCCGGGGGCGGTACAGAGTCCTCCGGCACTGCGGCCTGTGCCGGGGGATGTCAAACTTGTACTTTGCCTAGTGCCTCGGCTTAGGCGATTAATACATTTTAATAAAGCTAAAGATAATGATCACTGTTGCCAAACACTCCCACTACCATTTCTTCTTACACCAAATCCTGCATTCCACTAACAATTAGATCTAAAATGGCTCTCCCTCTCGTTGATTTCTGGACCAACTGTTCCATAAAGCAATCAGTTATTTCATCTAGAAACTTTACTTCCCTAACATATCCTGATGTGACATTTACCCAGTCAGTACTGGAGTAATTGGAATCTCACATTATTACTATGTTGCCAAATTTGTTAGCTTTCCTAATTTCTGTTAGCATTTCATCATCCTGTTCCTTTTGACCAGGTGGATGGTAGTATATCCCCACTGCTATACTCTTCCCCATCACACATGGAATTTCCATCCATAAATATTTAGTCACCTGCAGGATCTTTATCATGTTGGACTCTAGAGCATCCCTAAAGAGCTACTCCCCAACCAAGTTGATCCACCCTAACATTACAATAGAGTTTGTACCCTGATATATCACTGTCCCATTGGTTATCCTCCTTCCACCATGTCTCTGAGATGCCAATTAAGTCTATCTCATCATTCACTGCTATATACTCTAACTCTCTCATTCTACATTTCCCACTACAAAGGTAGTGTTCACAGCCCCCAGTCCCACCTTCTGGTGTGTTTGATGTGATTCTCATGGAGTGAGGGATCGATTCTCAGTGTGATATTTTGGTGTGTATGATGCGATTCTCACTGTGATATACTGGAGTGAGGGATCTGATTCTCAGTGTGATATCCCAGTGTGTATGATGCGATTCTCACTGTGATATACTGGAGTGAGGGATCTGATTCTCAGTGTGATATCCCGGTGTGTATGATGTGATTCTCACTGTGATATACTGGAGTGAGGGATCTGATTCTCAGTGTGATATCCTGGTGTGTATGATGCGATTCTCACTGTGATATACTGGAGTGAGGGATCTGATTCTCAGTGTGATATCCTGGTGTGTATGATGCGATTCTCACTGTGATATACTAGAGTGAGGGATCTGATTCTCAGTGTGATATCCCGGTGTGTATGATATGATTCTCACTGTGATATACTGGAGTGAGGGATCTGATTCTCAGTGTGATATCCTGGTGTGTATGATGCGATTCTCACTGTGATATACTAGAGTGAGGGATCTGATTCTCAGTGTGATATTCTGGTGTGTATGATATGATTCTCACTGTGATATACTGGAGTGAGGGATCTGATTCTCAGTGTGATATTCTGGTGTGTATGACGCGATTCTCAGTGTGATATACTGGTGTGTATGATGCGATTCTCACTGTGATATACTGGAGTGAGGGATCTGATTCTCAGTGTGATATCCCGGTGTGTATCATGCGATTCTCACTGTGATATACTGGAGTGAGGGATCTGATTCTCAGTGTGATATTCTGGTGTGTATGATGCGATTCTCACTGTGATATACTGGAGTGAGGGATCTGATTCTCAGTGTGATATCCTGGTGTGTATGATGCAATTCTCAGTGTGATATACTGGAGTGAGGGATCTGATTCTCAGTGTGATATTCTGGTGTGTATGATGCGATTCTCAGTGTGATATACTGGTGTGTATGATGCGATTCTCACTGTGATATACTGGAGTGAGGGATCTGATTCTCAGTGTGATATCCTGGTGTGTATGAAGTGATTCTCACTGTGATATACTGGAGTGAGGGATCTGATTCTCAGTGTAATATTCTGGTATGTATGATGCGATTCTCAGTGTGATATACTGGTGTGTATGATGTGATTCTCACTGTGATATACTGGAGTGAGGGATCTGATTCTCAATGTGATATCCTGGTGTGTATGATGTGATTCTCAGTGTAATATTCTGGTGTGTATGATGTGATTCTCACTGTGATATACTGGAGTGAGGGATCTGATTCTCAGTGTGATATTCTGGTGTGTATGATATGATTCTCAGTGTGATATTCTGGTGTGTTTGATGCGATTCTCACTGTGATATACTGGAGTTAGGGATCTGATTCTCAGTGTGATATTCTGGTGTGTATGATGCAATTCTCAGTGTAATATCCTGGTGTGTATGATGCAATTCTCAGTGTAATATTCTGGTGTGTATGATATGATTCTCAGTGTGATATCCTGGTGTGTTTGATATGATTCTCAGTGTGATATTCTGGTGTGTTTGATGTGATTCTCACTGTGATATACTGGAGTGAGGGATCTGATTCTCAGTGTGATATTCTGGTGTGTATGATGCGATTCTCAGTGTGATATACTGGTGTGTATGATATGATTCTCAGTGTGATATTCTGGTGTGTTTGATGTGATTCTCACTGTGATATACTGGAGTGAGGGATCTGATTCTCAGTGTGATATTCTGGTGAGTATGATGCGATTCTCAGTGTGATATACTGGTGTGTATGATATGATTCTCAGTGTGATATTCTGGTGTGTTTGATGCAATTCTCACTGTGATATACTGGAGTGAGGGATCTGATTCTCAGTGTGATATACTGGTGTGTATGATATGATTCTCAGTGTGATATTCTGGTGTGTTTGATGTGATTCTCACTGTGATATACTGGAGTGAGGGATCTGATTCTCAGTGTGATATTCTGGTGTGTATGATGCGATTCTCAGTGTGATATACTGGTGTGTATGATATGATTCTCAGTGTGATATTCTGGTGTGTATGATGTGATTCTCACTGTGATATACTGGAGTGAGGGATCTGATTCTCAGTGTGATATACTGGTGTGTATGATGCAATTCTCAGTGTGATATTCTGGTGTGTTTGATGCGATTCTCACTGTGATATACTGGAGTGATGGATCTGATTCTCAGTGTGATATTCTGGTGTGTTTGATGCGATTCTCACTGTGATATACTGGAGTGAGGGATCTGATTCTCAGTGTGATATTCTGGTGAGTATGATGCGATTCTCAGTGTGATATACTGGTGTGTATGATATGATTCTCAGTGTGATATTCTGGTGTGTTTGATGCAATTCTCACTGTGATATACTGGAGTGAGGGATCTGATTCTCAGTGTGATATTCTGGTGTGTTTGATGTGATTCTCACTGTGATATACTGGAGTGAGGGATCTGATTCTCAGTGTGATATCCTGGTGTGTATGATATGATTCTCAGTGTGATATTCTGGTGTGTATGATGCAATTCTCAGTGTAATATCCTGGTGTGTATGATATGATTCTCAGTGTGATATTCTGGTGTGTATGATATGATTCTCAGTGTGATATACTGGTGTGTATGATATGATTCTCAGTGTGATATTCTGGTGTGTTTGATGTGATTCTCACTGTGATATACTGGAGTGAGGGATCTGATTCTCAGTGTGATATTCTGGTGTGTATGATGCGATTCTCAGTGTGATATACTGGTGTGTATGATATGATTCTCAGTGTAATATACTGGAGTGAGGGATCTGATTCTCAGTGTGATATACTGGTGTGTATGATATGATTCTCACTGTGATATACTGGAGTGAGGGATCTGATTCTCAGTGTGATATTCTGGTGTGTATGATGCGATTCTCAGTGTGATATACTGGTGTGTATGATATGATTCTCAGTGTGATATACTGGAGTGAGGGATCTGATTCTCAGTGTGATATTCTGGTGTGTTTGATGTGATTCTCACTGTGATATACTGGAGTGAGGGATCTGATTCTCAGTGTGATATCCTGGTGTGTATGATATGATTCTCAGTGTGATATTCTGGTGTGTATGATGCAATTCTCAGTGTAATATCCTGGTGTGTATGATATGATTCTCAGTGTGATATTCTGGTGTGTATGATATGATTCTCAGTGTGATATACTGGTGTGTATGATATGATTCTCAGTGTGATATTCTGGTGTGTTTGATGTGATTCTCACTGTGATATACTGGAGTGAGGGATCTGATTCTCAGTGTGATATTCTGGTGAGTATGATGCGATTCTCAGTGTGATATACTGGAGTGAGGGATCTGATTCTCAGTGTGATATACTGGTGTGTATGATATGATTCTCAGTGTGATATTCTGGTGTGTTTGATGCAATTCTCACTGTGATATACTGGAGTGAGGGATCTGATTCTCAGTGTGATATACTGGTGTGTATGATATGATTCTCAGTGTGATATTCTGGTGTGTTTGATGTGATTCTCACTGTGATATACTGGAGTGAGGGATCTGATTCTCAGTGTGATATACTGGTGTGTATGATGTGATTCTCAGTGTAATATTCTGGTGTGTATGATGTGATTCTCACTGTGATATACTGGAGTGAGGGATCTGATTCTCAGTGTGATATACTGGTGTGTATGATGTGATTCTCACTGTGATATACTGGAGTGAGGGATCTGATTCTCACTGTGATATACTGGAGTGAGGGATCTGATACTCAGTGTGATATTCTGGTGTGTATGATATGATTCTTAATTTGATATCCTGCACAATATTTCCTTATGCTGACAAGCTTGGTATTTCTATGACACTTTCAAATCTTTGGTAATTTGTTACACAGTTTTCATACGTTTGAGCATCAGGAATCTTGGAGTGATTGTCATCCTTGGATAAGTTTATGTGTTACCTCCTCTGTCCCTATTCTGTCAATTGATTTGGTCGCAGGAAGACCTTGAAATAAAGGGAATGGAACAGTTTGTGGTGGTGGTGAGTCAGATTAATCACCGCGCTGTGTGACACTTCCACAAGGGGCAAGCTGCAGGAAAACAGACTTTTCTGCTTCATTTCTTCCACTGAATTTGTTTGAAGTTATGGATGATCACAGGGAGCTGCTGTGCTTTCAAAAGCATCATCTTACTGGTAGGCCAGGGAAAGAGCCTCATTTTAATAAGGCATCAAATTATGCGTGCAGTTAGTTAAGTGCATGTAGCAAAGAGGTTCCACATGACGGCCATTGACGGCTGTGATGTGTCAGGTCCTGAGGTGGAGCCAGGCAACCCCTGCTGGTGACTACACAGAGCAATTATAAAGGGTGATCAGGCCTAACATTATCTAAATGCATAAAACTCCCAAACAGTTCTTTGATTTAGTAGAAGTAACACAGAAACTTAGAAACTGATGGCAGATAAAGGCAGCAAGGAACCCCAGAGCCAAGCTTGGTCCACACATCCCTGTGTGCGAGGATCCTCTGTGCTTATCCCATGGCAGATAAAGGCAGCGAGGAACCCCAGAACCAAGCTTGGTCCACGCACCCCTGTGTGCGAGGATCCTCTGTGCTTATCCCATGGCAGATAAAGGCAGCGAGGAACCCCAGAACCAAGCTTGGTCCACGCACCCCTGTGTGCGAGGATCCTCTGTGCTTATCCCATGGCAGATAAAGGCAGCAAGGAACCTCAGAGCCAAGCTTGGTCCACACATCCCTGTGTGCGAGGATCCTCTGTGCTTATCCCATGGCAGATAAAGGCAGCGAGGAACCCCAGAACCAAGCTTGGTCCACGCACCCCTGTGTGCGAGGATCCTCTGTGCTTATCCCATGGCAGATAAAGGCAGCGAGGAACCCCAGAACCAAGCTTGGTCCACGCACCCCTGTGTGCGAGGATCCTCTGTGCTTATCCCATGGCAGATAAAGGCAGCGAGGAACCCCAGAGCCAAGCTTGGTCCACGCATCCCTGTGTGCGAGGATCCTCTGTGCTTATCCCATGGCAGATAAAGGCAGCAAGGAACCCCAGAGCCAAGCTTGGTCCACGCACCCCTGTGTGCGAGGATCCTCTGTGCTTATCCCATGGCAGATAAAGGCAGCAAGGAACCTCAGAGCCAAGCTTGGTCCACACATCCCTGTGTGCGAGGATCCTCTGTGCTTATCCCATGGCAGATAAAGGCAGCAAGGAACCCCAGAGCCAAGCTTGGTCCACGCATCCCTGTGTGCGAGGATCCTCTGTGCTTATCCCATGGCAGATAAAGGCAGCGAGGAACCCCAGAACCAAGCTTGGTCCACGCACCCCTGTGTGCGAGGATCCTCTGTGCTTATCCCATGGCAGATAAAGGCAGCAAGGAACCTCAGAGCCAAGCTTGGTCCACACATCCCTGTGTGCGAGGATCCTCTGTGCTTATCCCATGGCAGATAAAGGCAGCGAGGAACCCCAGAACCAAGCTTGGTCCACGCACCCCTGTGTGCGAGGATCCTCTGTGCTTATCCCATGCTTTCTGGAGCTCTGCGCATGCTTCGGCCTCTCGCACCTCCGGTGGGAGACTATTCCATGTATCTGTGAAGAATCATTTCCTGAGTCTACTCCCTCGATCTAGAACTTCCTTCCCACTCAGAAATGCTTTTTGTTTAATAAGTCTCCCTTTTGAGGTGTTTGAATGTCTCTGTCATGTCCCCTGTCCCCCTGCTTTTCTCTATTTAGATCCTTAACGCTCATGTCATAAACTTAGGGGCTGAATCTCAGTCTGCACATAACATGGATGCAAATGGACCTGCCACTTCCCCCTACCTCCTGATTTAATGCTGGTTTTCATACAAAGAGCTGCTCCCCTGAGCGCACTGTAATCTGTCATTGAGACAGTAGGGTTTGCATTTATCCTGGGAGGGCAGACAGGGTGCCTGACATTTATTTTACTGCTCTGTATTTTTGTATTGTTTTGTTGCACTGTGAATTGTATGAATGGATATTTGTGTTTTGCTATTTTATTAATTGTCAGTAAACTTGCTGGTTTCGGAACAACACAATGTGGCAAAGACTTTTCTTTTCTTGACTGTGTCTGATCCCCTCGAGCCTTACAGCAAAAGCTGTCCCTTATGACTCCCACTCTGGGTCTGCACCCAGTTTTCCCCTACACTGCAGCCCTCAAAAAAGGAGGATCCTTGAGTACCTGTACTCCTTTACCAATGGCTTTTTTTCATCTCCCTCTCACCCTTCAAAGGCTGCACCCACAAAGTCTTCACCAACTTCTCTTGCAGAAAAATAGAATTCAGCTCTCAACCGTGGATCTCCACCCCTCGCTAGAGATCCTTTCACAGAGGGCTGAGCATTCCTCCTTTGCAGCAAAAACACTGCCACTCCCACTCCCACTCCCACAAAATTATAAGGAAAAAAAAAGTAAACAGGCCCACTCTGTCCCTGTGAAAAGACAAGCGACCTTCTCACTGGGAAAGTGAGAAGTTGGAGAAAGCTCTCCAGAGAGCAGGCCAGCACAGTCGATGTTTCTCCCACTCCTCCAGGTGCCTCATGGAGAAATCTATAAAAGTTTTAAACAGACACCCAATCGTTTTGAGATGACCAAGAATATCAATCACTAAGCACTACACGCCTCTGGACGCATCCGTGGATGGAAGACCCCTCTGGTGAAGCCCAGTGACGTCTGTCCCACCTTCCCTTCTCTCTGCTCCAGCTAGTTATGGATCTCCCTCCCCCTAAATCTATCCCTCTGAGGACAATCCCCCCCCCCCACCCCACCACCAGAAGGCATTTCCTCCTCTTCTAGGAACCACTGCTACTATTCGTAAGTTCTCCTTGTCAGTGAGCCTTCACCAGATGTGCCTCCGAGGGATGCACGGAAGCAGCTGTGCGGTCGTATCATTTGGTGGATGTCTCTGAATCACAGCTCTTATCCTTCTTAATGCCACCATAATTCATTTCCTCTATGGGAATCAGGGCAGACTTGGTGGACTTTAGATGTCCTCTCAATTATACAGCCGAACGTCTAGATCTCTGAGGTGTAGTTTTAATACCCATCACAGAATTAGCAAGTGAGCCATAGTCATGAGACTGTGACATTGCAGAAGGATTGTCAGGAAAGGTTTCTCTTTTTGCTAGGAAGGTAGACAGCCAGGAAGGAGTGGAAAATATGAGGGGTGATCTAATAATGTAGGGTATTAATTTATCTTATAGCTGATATACTTAAAAGTAGACATGACTTATCACAACCACTAAGTAATATTTAATATGAAACTATGTTACAGTATTTGATGGCACCTGTTTAGTTAATATAATTTAACCAACATGAAATTATGTGCCTTATTGTGAACTGTTGTAACGGAACTAGCTTAACGACGGTATAGAAAAGATTTTAAATAAATAAATAGATAGATAGATAGATAAATAAATAAATACAAAATGAACAGTTATACATTTAGGATGCAAAAACCCAAGGGAAAGGTAGAGTATTGGAGGTAAAATGATTGTGACCAAAAGGAAGAGCAGGATCTGGGGGTGATTGTACCTGATGATCTTAAGGTGGTCAAACAGGTGGATAAAGCGATGGTAAAAGCCAGTCAGACGCTTGGCTGCAGAGGGAGAGGACTGGTCAGCAGAAAAAGGGAGGTGACGCTGCCCCTGTACAGGTCCCTGGTGAGACCTCACTGGGAATACTGAGTACAGTTCTGGAGATTGCACCTTCAAATGGATATAAACAGGATGGAGTCGGGCCAGAGGGAGGCAACTAAAATGGTCAGTGGTCTTTGTTCTAAACATGTACACCCTAGAGGAAAGGTGAGATAGGCAGATATAATAGAGGCATTTATCTCAAATGTTTCCATGCACAGGAGCTGAGCCTTTTTCAATAGAAAGGAGGCTCTAGAATGAAGGATCATGGGATGAGGGTGAAAGGGAGTAGACTCAGGAATAATTTTAGGAAATATTTCTTTTCAGAGAGGGTAGAGGTGTAGTGGAGAACTGAAGACAGTGGGGCATAAACATAAGGGATTCCTGAGGCAGTGATAGGAATTGTAAAGCTGAATCAGAGGGGTGGAAGAGCAGGCTAGGGAAGCAATAAGCTGTTTTTCTGCCATCATGTTCTATGTTTCTATGACATGTGGACAGAACGATAACCACCGGAGGATGTGTGATGGTAAATGGAACCTTCTCTGAAGAGAGAGCGGTTTTAAGTGGTGTACCGCAAGGATCGGTGTTGGGACCGGTCCTGTTCAATATCTTTGTGAGCGACATTGCGGACGGGATAGAAGGTAAGGTTTGTCTTTTTGCGGATGACACAAAGATCAGCAACAGAGTGGACACGCCGGAAGGAGTGGAGAGAATGAGACGGGATCTAAGGAAACTGGAAGAGTGGTCGAAGATATGGCAGCTCAGATTCAATGCCAAGAAGTGCAAAGTCATGCATATGGGGAGTGGAAATCCGAATGAACTGTATTCGATGGGGGGGGGAAAGCTGATGTGCACGGAGCAGGAGAGGGACCTTGGGGTGATAGTGTCTAATGATATGAAGTCTGCGAAACAATGCGACAAGGCGATAGCAAAAGCCAGAAGAATGCTGGGCTGCATAGAGAGAGGAATATCGAGTAAGAAAAGGGAAGTGATTATTCCCTTGTACAGGTCCTTGGTGAGGCCTCACCTGGAGTACTGTGTTCAGTTCTGGAGACCGTATCTACAAAAAGACAAAGACAAGATGGAAGCGGTACAGAGAAGGGCGACCAAGAAGGTGGAGGATCTTCATCGCATGACGTACGAGGAGAGATTGAAGAATCTAAATATGTACACCCTGGAGGAAAGGAGGAGCAGAGGTGATATGATACAGACTTTCAGATACTTGAAAATTTTTAATGATCCAAAGACAACGACAAACCTGTTCCGTAGGAAAAAAATCAGCAGAACCAGGGGTCACGATTTGAAGCTCCAGGGAGGAAGATTCAGAACCAATGTCAGGAAGTATTTCTTCACGGAGAGGGTGGTGGACGCCTGGAATGCCCTTCCGGAGGATGTGGTGAAGACCAGAACTGTGAAGGACTTCAAAGGGGCGTGGGATAAACACTGTGGATCCATAAAGTCAAGAGGCCGCCAATGAAGAGTGGGTGACTCGCCAGAATGATGGCTACTGCCTGGAGACAATACCCTTATTCAATAAACATACACATGCTTACTGTGACTCCAACATCGCTCTAACCTTCAACAGCAAGAGGAAATGTGGAAAAATGGATTTACACTCACAAAGAGGGGAGTAGCTGGCTTGTTACGGCGGTTACTACCCCAAACCAAATAAGCCTGATGCTTCACCTTCAATGCATATACAGCATAGTTCTCTGCTTCCACGGCAGGGGAGAAGAAAAAAGGGTTCGCACTCACAAAGTGGGGAGTAGCTGGCTTGTTACGGCGGTTACTACCCCAAACCAAATGTGTCTGATACTTCACTTTCGATGCATATCCAGCATGGCTCTCTGCTTCAACGGCATGGGAGAAGACTGATACTACACGCATTTCCAGCATAGCTCCCTGCTTCAACAGCAGGGGAGAAGAAAAACAACCAATAAGGACTGTATAACATAGTCTGGGTAAAACAAATAAGCATGGGTGTAGCTTGCTTATTGCGGCGGTTACTACCCCTACTACCCCTAACTAATCAAGCTAGATATTTCAATGGTGGGGGTGGAAGGGAAATAGAACCAAGAGCTAAGAGAAACAGATAAATATGAGAGAAAAAAACGTGTGAAGCTTGCTGGGCAGACTGGATGGGCCGTTTGGTCTTCTTCTGCCGTCATTTCTATGTTTCTATGTTTCTATGCAGATAACTGTTCCCAGAAGGAAACTGCAGGAAGCAAGCTAAGAAATGATGGATCTGTATCCACAGAAATGAATAAAGCTAACACAGGTTTTACCAGGTATTGGAACTTCAGACGTTCCTTGCTGGACCAGGCCAATGATCCACTGAGCCCAGCTCCTGTCTCTGGGTCACTCGCAAGTACCGGACAGATTCATTCCCTGTTGTGATTCCTAAGTCTGTAATAATTGTTAATGGACCTATCCAAACTTTTCCTAAACTCAGCTGTGCAGTGACCACATTCTCTGGCAACAAACTCCACATTTTAATTGTGCATTTTTTTTTTTAAATACTTTCTTAACTTTGTTTTAAATCTGCTCCCATAACCTTATGCACAGGAACTGTCTCCTGTTTATCCGTTTCACCGCAGTGGTAATTTTATAAATCTCTCTCCTATCCCCATTCTTTCCTCTTAGGGCTGCTCTTCCATCCCCTTTAGCAGTTTCGTTGCTCTTCTCTGCAGTTTTTCTAATTCTGCTCTATTTTTTTTTTTAGAAATGGGGTGGCCAGAACTGCACACAGTATTGAAGGTGCGGTTGCACCATGGCTTGATACAAATACATTATTCTATTCTCAGGTTTGCTTTATGTTCCTTGCTGAATAATAATTCCTAACATTTTGTTAGATTTTTTTGGTCAGGGCCTCTCACTGAGCTGAGGGTTTTAATGTCTGGTGCACCGTGACTCTGACGTTCTTTTCCTGGGTGCTGACTCCTAACATGGGGATAATTTTCTAGTCGTCCGCATTGGTGCAAAACCTGAGTGTACATTTTACCCACGGACTTTGTCCCAGTCTTCAGAAAGAGGGCCCGTGAGTACCCGCCTGGCTGAGTCCTAAAGTGTATTTCCCTGTGGTGTCTGGCACAAGGTCCGTTCCTTCTCCCAGGGACTCCTCAGCCTCCCCAGCTGCCGCTCACCTGAGGAACACAAGCCAGACTGATGAACCAAACTGGAGAGACTGGCCCAGCAGTGCGCAGCGGCATCAGTGCATCATCCCACAGAGCCGAGCCCGAGGGGTTCTTATACAAGCCAAGGGGGATAATAATGTGCCTGCTGCAAAGTGCCAGGAACACCCCAGTGAGCAGCAAAGAGACTGCGGGAAACAGCCAAACTAACAGTGAGAGTCAGACTGCACCGGTCACTTAGTAAAGGAAAAAGGCAAGGCCCACAGGACGCAGAAAAGGATAGAATAGAAAGGATTTATAGCAGAGAGATGTGACGGAAAGAGCCCTGAAAACAGCAGAAGAGGAGAATTCCCCTGCTTTGCTTTCAGCTTTCTTTCTGCCAGGATCAGTATAAATATTGGAGTTTGCCTGCTGCTGACTCAGGTAGTGCCCTTTAATCATCACAGGATGCTCGCTTCGCTGGAGTGTGTGTGAGAGAGACCACGGGATGCCACGCTGGGATTATTATGCTGAGACCAAGGACGATAATTGCAAAACAAGAAGATAAATGGCAGAAGCACAATCCTCTCTGCACAGCTCTGAAGAAGTCTCAGGGAAAACAGAGAAGGCAAGGAAAAGACACCTCCGGTCTGTTACGCTTGCCTGCAGGTAGCGTTAAGGAGCCTGGGCCATGAGGGGGCACAGATGCAGAGCTGAGCCTGCCCTGGCACCTCCCGACATTAGGAACAATTCTGCTGCTGCCTAGTGAGGCAAAGGCAGAGACGGAGCAAACTACCACAAAAAGAAAGGGACGAGGCTGGAGAAGCTGCAAACTCTTAAGAACAGGTATTCACCAAGAACAGGTTAAAGAAACTGATCAGGAAGCCATTTCATAGAAAGGATTTATACATCGCACAACTGCAGTGTCCCACAGGGATCTCTACGAGGGAATTGATCTAGGACAGGGATTATCAACTCCGGTCCTCCAGAGCCACAAACAGCCCAGGTTTTCAGGACACCCACGCTGAATATGCAGGAGAGAGATTTGCATACGATGGAGGCAGTACATGCAAATCTCTCTCATGCATATTCACTGCGGATATCCTGAAAACCTGGGCTGTCTGAGGCTCTGGAGGACCGGAGTTGGCCACTCTTGGTCTGTTGATTAGGACTGTGCCATTGTGCCAGGAGGCTGTGACCATGGTTGATTCCTGCCTGCTTATCAGTAGAAGACCCTGCTCCCTCCCCCCTCCGCAGTGTTGGTGTGGAGGTTTATTTGGGGAGCTTGTTTTCATTGCTGCTCCTATTCCTTATTCAGTATTGGCTCCAGACCTTTGCTGAGGAGTTCAGGAAGGGAAAGATGAAACTGCAAACCCTCACCCAGTGCTTAGTGAAAGGGGTCTGGTTGATTCTTATTTGACAGGAAGTTTTGCCCACCCTTCCTACCTGGCAGAGGAGTGGAAAGAAGAAAGATTGTGCATCCAGCGAGCGGAGAAACCTCTGTGCCCTCTGCGGAGAGGGAGGGAGGATGCCAGCTGGAAAGCAGAGGCTTCCTACAGGAGTTTCAGGAAAAGGAGCAGTGGACGAGTGCACCTTGTGACCTTTACCCTCCATTGCCTCAGGTACAAAACACAGATTGTGAGCCCTCTAGGGATGGGGAAATACCTCCAGGACCTGAAGGAAATCCACTTTGAAGTATCAAAAAGCAAAATATACATCAGAAATACATAAAACCACTATTCTGGGTCGCTCCCAGGCCCGGTGATGCCAGGGGCTTCTGATGTTAATAAACTGAATCAGCCAGGGATTTACATGGGGAAGGATCCCTTACCTTAGTGCCACAATCCCTCCTCTGCACCGCAAACACTTGTCCAATGGAAAGGTCCACATGGTCAACGAGGCACTCGGAGATCGAGAGGAGAGGCTGAGATGCAAAAGAAAAGAGAACTTAGTCCAGTCCAGGTAGGATGGAGGGTTTACAAAAACCACAAAACTGTCCCAGGAGCCGGACGTCTCATCAATGCAACAGCTTTTATTATTAGTTCTCTTCCGTTAAGACAGCAGAAGAATGAAATCTGGATCCAAGGATTCACAGGCTCTCTGCAACATCAGTTTCCTCCCAAACTAACCTCAAGCAGGATCGTTTTTTTTAATAGGATTCACTTCTCTCTTCCTGTATTTTACCTCAGGTTTACCTAAAAACATAGACACGTGACAGCAGAAAAAGACCTCATGGCCCATCCATCCAAATAATTCAGCATTATAATTCCCATCATAGCTGGAAATTTAAAAAAAAAAAAAACTTAGGAGCCAGCCAAAGGTTTGTAGGAGCTGAGAAAAACTCCCTCCCACCCTGCTCAACTTTTTTTTTTTTTTAACTAATTTTTCTTGTTTTTCTCTGTATTTTTGCATTTTTCTCAGTTTGCCCATTTTTTAAATTTCTCATGTTCTGACTTGCTTGTTTACACCTTTTGCCTTCATTCTCCCTTCCCTACCACTTCCCCTTCTTCCCTCCACTTCCTTATTCTCTCTGACCCCTTTGCCCATTCCCCTCCCCGCCCTCACCACTTCATCTCCCCCTGTGAGGAAGAACTGTGATCTCTCTCCCTGGGTAGGGACCCAGCGGCTGAGGCCTGAGGGTGGCAGCTCTTCCTGGGCTCTGGATCACTGCCACAGAAGGAGACGCATGGCTGAGCTCTGACCTGCTTACAAAGCTCTGGCAGGTCCTTGCCTCCTCTACAGCATCGAGACTTTACAGCATAACCATCTTTTTCTTTCCTGACTGAGCATGCAGTGTGCCCCACCCCCCTTTTCAGGATTATTCAGACCCCCCTGTGCTCACCCCTGTCCTAACGAGCAGGTTACTCCATAGAAATCGAGCCCAGCCCTGGCAGAGCACAGTGGGCAGTGCAAGGACTCCATTTGCACAGCTTTCAGGTAAGAAAGCTTTGCTGAACCTGTGCATGGAAGAAAGTATGTGCTTTACCCAGCGGTAAATGTCTCTTCACTTTACCTGTTAATCTAACCTGCAGCTGCCACTCAAGCACACACGCTCCCCAGTAAAGTATTCCCAGGCCTTCCTCCATGCTTTCTGATACTTGTGCACCCTCTAGTGGCGAAAGTGAGATGCTGCATGCAGCCTTGCCCAAGAGCTCACCTGTGCATTCGCTCAGATTAGGGAGAAAGATGATAGCGAGACGGTGCACAACAATTTCAAGGTAAATCTATTCCAGTAGCACTAATTCTGACCATTAAACATCTTCTTCCTATAATAGCAAGAATTCTGGGTCAGGAATAAGCCATGCAAGGTATCTAGCTCGCGCAGCTGCCTAGTGACCCAGATTCTGGATTTTAGGCCAGTGCATACTTTTCAACATAATTTCCTGGTGCATTTTGGTACCTGTACTGCTTATTTTGAATAGAAGAAATAGGACCACATATACTACAATGCACTGGGATGTGTGTTAAAAAAAATCCAGTGACAGCCAATAGTCTCCTCCCGAAAACTGCATCACTTGGCATTCAGACATTTAGGTCGACAGCAGAATAAGCCAATGTAAAGGAAACATCTTGAAAGCTGGCTGCAGGATGTGATAACTAAACTTGTTCTTGAAATTCAATGTGATACAGCAAGGCAGCAGCTACCTGTAGCCGGTCCCCTTCTGTTCGAATTCAACTCAGCTTAGGCCAGTGAACAAGAAATATGAGCACACCTTTAAGGTTATCAAAAAATTCAAAAGGAGAATTCAAAGGCCAAACAATGCTGAAAGCCCTTGGCTCTGATTTAAATAAAGCAAAATCTCTTCAGTGCGAAACAGGAGTCAGTACACCATGAGAGAGAAGAAATGTTAATCAAACCAAAATGTCAATCCACAGTACATTTTTTATTTATTTATTTAAGGGTTTTTATATACCGTGGCACGTTAGGAAACATCACCTCGGTTTACAATGAACATTAACATTACATTTGCATAAGGGTCCAGGCTTGATTTGTTAGAGAAATATTTTCTGTCCCTGTTATAAGGTGCTGATGGGGGGAGGGATTGGCATAGGGGAAGAAAAGCAGAATCTGAATCCCTTTCAACAATGAAATTAGAAAATGAAAGTGAAACACTGATAGTGTCTCAACTTTTCTGACCTATCAAACTTAGGCCTATATTTTCTAACACAACGCGGTGTCGTGAATCGCGCGGTGTAGGGGAGCGGGGTGGGGAGGGGGCAAAGTGGGGGGGCGGGCCTGCGAAAGCCGGCAGCGGTTGCACCTCTGCGGTGCGATCGCTGCCGGCTTTCGCACCCAATAGCGCCATCATAAAAGGTGGTGCTATTGGGCGCAAAATGGGCAGCGAAAAGGCTCCTTACCTTTTCGCCATCCACGCTGTCTTTGCGGCGTCTGCCCTGACTCCTCCTCTTCCGGGGCAGATGCCGCCCTGACTCCGCCTCTTTTTAGCTATCGCACGCGAAAAGGGACTTTTTGCGTGCGCTAGCTTTAAAAAATGACCCCCTTAGTGCCAGGCACATGAAGTGCACGGTATAGTGTGGTATATGCAGGGCCACTTCTATGGAAGGGGTCTCTTGGCATTGCACATTTACGAGGAGTCACTGACTCTCCAGCCAGGACAAGAGTAAGAAAATCACACTGTGATGTGGTTTTTAAAAAGTTTGAAATAAAGTATTTTTATTTTTACTGATGGCATTTGTATGGGTCTGCTCCTTGCATTGCTGACATAAGAACATAAGACTTGCCATACTGGGTCAGACCAAGGGTCCATCTTTTTTGAGATGCGGTGACCAGAATTGTACACAGTATTCAAGGTGCACTCTCACAATGGAGCGATACAGAGGCATTAGGACATTTTCCGTTTATTCACCATTTGTGACCACCACAGCACACTGAGCCGTATTATTCACTATGACACCTAGATCTGTTTCCTGGATGGTAACTCCTAAGATGGATCCTAACATCCAGCAGGTCTAAACACACACTTCCATTTGTGGCTCTAATTTTAAGAATGTGATGCCATCAAAACTTCCGAAGATGAATGATGAGATGGACTGTCTTCCTTCCAGCAATTAGTGTCAAAGTTTATTCAAGGATGCTCTAGTAATTCTGTTTGACATGTCTGCAGCATTTGATTCCATAGATCATACCTTGCTTCTTAATCAGCTGAAAGAGCTGGTGCTGGATGGTTTTGTCTTAAAATGGGTTTTATTCTTATTTAACGATCATATTTTAAGAATTATGTAAGACATGCCATACTGGGTCAGACTGAGGGTCCATCAAGCCCAGGATCCTGTTTCCAAGAGTGGCCAATCCAGGCCATGAGTAGCTGGCAGGATCCCAGGGGGTAGATAAAGCTGTGTGGAGAACGCGGGCCTTGATCTAAGTGAGTGCTCTACTCTTGAGTTAATATTCAGGATTCTGCTTTTAGTGGGTATTTTTACACTGATGACATTCAGCTTGTGGCTTTTAAGAACATAAGAACATGCCATACTGAGTCATTACAAAGTTAGATACAATTGATTGGTCATCACTAAGCTCTTGCTTAAATGCAATTGCAACTTGTTTACAAGATTATAAACTTAAATTAAATCGCTCAAAAACTGAAACACCGTGGATAACTAGGATAAATTAGCCTTTGAATAATTTCCCGAAACTAATGGGCATGAAAATCTGCCCTACAAATATGGTTACCTCTTTAGGCGTGAAAGTAGATGTTTTAAATTAGCAATGAATGACCACGTTTACTGTATATTGTAGTGCAAAGATGTTTTTATGTTTGTTGCACCGGGCACACTGTTATTTCATTAAGAAAAATTTAGAGATGTTAGTACGATTACTCTCTCCAGAGAAGACTATTGTAATGCCCTTCTCATTTAATCAGGGGACTCCAGCTAATTCAAAATACGGCAGCCAAACTTCTCTTTGGAGTTAAGAAATATGACACTGTCACTCTGCTGTTGATGCCTGAATGCAGGCCCCTGATCTCCCATGACTATACAGCCACTGTAAAGGCTGCAAAATGTGACCCTTGCCATGGAGTTGGCAGGTCCAATTGCAGCAAAAGCATTGGTGGTAGTGGAGCAGCACATTTTCCCTTTCCTGACCCTCCCCGGGAGGAGACTGGTGGCAGTGGATGGCAAATCTATTCTCCCCCACCCCTGAACGCCTCATTCACTGGCTCCTGATGCAGCCAAACAGGATGAGTAGGATGGCGGCCTTGCAGTGCCTTCAGTGATTGCTCCCGTCTCCCTTGCCTTGGCTTGAATGGCCACTGTCAGCCACGTGCTTCAAAGCTTGATGCTCAGGCCCTGCAGGAGAGGAGGGACCGCACGACCGCCATCCTACTCCTCCTCCTTCTGCGAGGCCGTGATAGGAGCTAGTGAGTGAGAGGACCTGGAGAGGTCAGGGAGGGAGTGAATTGCAGATCACAGGGAAAGAGTGAACGAATTGATTGGGGATCACAAAGGAAGTGGAGAGTGAGTGAACCAGGGGAAGGAGGGTGGAGTGCATGAACCATGGGGAGGGGGAAGGGAGTGAACCAGAGTAACTGATGGCTTTGTCGGGAGGAGGGAGAGAGTGAATTAGGGTAAATGAGGGGGTAGTGAACCAGGGTGAGTGAGGGGCTTGGGGGGGAACAGGGGGAGGGGTTCATGGGGGGGCGGAGCAAGGGAACCAGGGTGACTGAGGGCACTGAATGGCAGGGAGGAAGTGAAAGAGGGAGAGGATCAAAGGAGGCTTTGGAGGGGAAATAAGAGGGGATGGGGTGTGATGGGGGGGCTGTGGCTTCCTGGCTCACTTTCTTCCTTCTCCACCGTCCCAATCTTCCCTCCTCCCTCACCTCTACTCCATCCTTATTCCTCCCATCTCTTCCTCAGTCTAATCTTCCCACCTTCTCTTCCACCTCCTCCTTTCTTCTCACCTCCCCATCCCCACTTCTGATTCCTCTTCCCGCCCTCCCTCCTCTCCTCCTCCACCCTTCTCTCTCTACCCCTCATGCCTAAAATTCCTTCTTCATTTCTCTCCTCTTCAATCTTTTCTTCCCATTCCCCGATCCCTTCCCCCCCAGGTCCAATCCCTTTTACTTCTAATAAGGAACGAAATAAATTAACAGGACACAGAAATGCCAGAAAATGACTTTATTGTATAATTTATGCCAAATTTTGCAAATTTGTCATATAATTGTCTCTACATTTTGAGGGATCTGTCAACTCTTGCCACAGAAAAATCTGCTGCAGGAGATCTGGGGTTCTGCCTATAAACTGTAGAATTAGATTCAAGATTTTATATTTAGTCTTTTAAAGCAGTATCCTCAGGAGATCCTCAGTATTTGGCAAATCATTCATGATTTTATGAACCTGCCCGAGTATTGCGTTCTCCACAAGATTTGCTTGTAGTTCCTGCACGTTCTGGGATTAGAGCACACACTGATGCTGCTATTAAAGAGGTAGCCCCCTCGATCTGGAATGGGATTCCTCTGTAATTCAGAGTTAACCAGATAACATACCCGGCTAGCTCTGCTCGTACTCTACAGCAGTGATAAAGTTAGCTGGTGTGGCCGAGTGACCCCCTTTTCACCTTGTTGTATGTGCAGGACCAGGCTGGAGGTCTGCTCCACCTTAAATCCCACAGAGGGCGAGAGCTGTGTGGGTGGGACCCTGTAGGGGCGAGGAGAGGTCTGAAGGTGGGACCAGCTGGAGAGCATAAAGGTGTTAGCCCAGGAGGGTTCAAGAGGCCCCTATGTCTCCAGGAGAGGCAGCTCCTGTAAATCTCTGCTGACCCAAAGCCCAGGGCGCGGGAGCTGTACTGCACAGGTGGGTGGCGTGGGAGCTGTACTGCACAGGTAGGTGGCGTGGGAGCTGAACTGCACAGGTGGACAGCCATTCTTGTGTACTGCACAGGTAGGCAGCCATTCTTGTGTAGCAGTGCTGTTACTTTGAAGGAAGTGAAAGTGCATTTGAGGAAGGCTGGAGTCAGTGTGGCCTCCAGCCAGGGAAATGTTGCCTGGTTTCCCACAGCTGGATAAACAGCAGGCTATCATTACGATAGCCGCTTATATTCAATAGTGTAGCTGCACTACTCAATCTCTCTCCAACTTTAGCTGGATATGTTTATCTGGCTAACCCCTAGATTCATCAAAATGCTGAGAGAGAGAGTCAGATGTACGATCAGCACAGTACACATCAGTGAAGATTTGATGTGATTTGGAATGAGGAAAGCTACGCAAAGATGAGATTTCTACAATGTACTCTCACCCTAGGTCCAAATCACAACAAATCTTCACTTATGTGTACTGTGTTGTTTGTATGTCTGACTGTGCATGTAAAATTGACCTCAAAACCTTAGACCATCACCACAACCTTACCTCGAGTTACTAGACCCTCCTATAGTGGTATAAATAGATGCCACCCCAGAGATGCTCTCTCTCTCTCGCCCAAGCTCCTCCCTTTTGACTAAAATGTAAAAATTTGCATACGCATCTCACGATGCAATAAATAATGCATGCTTTATGGCCCTAATGCCCGCGAAGACACCATAACACATTTTGTTGAATGACCTTCTAACTTTGCAATCTGGCGAGTGAATGAAAATGGACCTCATTATTTTTAAGTGTTTTATATATAACCTGTTTTAAAATTTGTGTGGCTTTTGCTATGGTTTATTTGTTTTATTGTAAACCACTTTGATATTGTATTGAATGACAGTCATTCAAATTGAATACATTGAAATTACAATGAGTTCGGAGTATGAGGGCCCTTGAATCCATGATCTGAATTTCCTCTCTTGTTCATACTCTCACAGTGAGGCACTTACTGTCAGAGACTTCTAATGCTCACACCACAGACCTTAGACTAACCCTGCTAGAAGCAGGACAGAGGATCAAGGAAGAGCTGATGACCATGAAAACACCTTCACCAAATCTAGTTCTTGCAGAAGATGCAGTCTGTCCCCCATCATTAAGATGTCTCTGTGCTTCTTGACTTATGGAATTGAGTCCAGAGTGAAATGGAAAAAGCAAAACACACTGGACATTGTTGACTGGACATTGCCTCGGGTTTCTGTCCTCTCAAGGCCTTAGGATGTCAATACTGGTCAAGAAGAGATCAGTGGCACTCAGGACTTGCTGGTGCAGGAAATAGATGGAAACATTTCATGCTAACGATATTGAAAGACTAATATTCATCAGTATAGTCAGGCAGAAAGGATCATACTTCTGCCGTTGCCAATGTACCTCAGGCCTTAGTGGCGTTGGGTTTGCTTTTCTAACACTGGACTGCTCTTCAGCAGAGGTTTGTAAGAAGCCACAGTTGTTGGAGGTGCCATAAGTGAACAAGGACTTGGCCCAAGATTGTCAATTTTGTTTAGCTTGTGACCTAACCTGTGATTTGAGACCTAGGTCTCCAGTAATGAAAGGATAGTAAATTAAACCCTGCCTCCCAACTTGCATAATGCCTGGACTTGACAGTGTTTTAACATGAATTGTTTACATAACTTTGCAAATGCCGCATATGTTTCTATCATGCATTTTCCATGTCCTACAGTCTGTTTCAGATTCCTAAATCATCTGCAATGGCCTGATTGGGATTAAAAGAAAAGGCAGCGTTGATTCTGTCAATCTCCTTCTGCTGCTGCTGGTATTTTCCCTCCGCAAACTGCACAGCATCATGGACACTGTGAAAGAGCAGCTGCTCCATATCACCATGGCCGTTCTTAAAATAGCCCCCTTCTTGGAGCAAATGGCGCACTGAAGGGCTACAGTTGGCCAGGAAGACAAGGATCCCAATATCTTCATAGTCACGGCGGGTTTCTTTTAGCACATCCAGGCCCACCGTGTCTATGAACTGCATCGCCCCACAGTCGATGATCAGGGAATGCATGTCAAGCTGTGGGATGGAAAACTCCAGGGGATTCGATGGTCTACTAGACGTTTTGATCAAGTTGAACCTGGGGAAGAATCTCCTTTCTGGGGCTGCTGCTGCTGCCTCCTGCAATTTTTTTGCCTTTCGCTGCATGGCAGCTACCAGAGCTGGATTTATCTCTGTTTTCTTGTATAGCATGCTTTTGAAGTACCCCTTGTTGGCATAGTAGAGTGAGGAGTCAAAACGGAAGATTTTGACATTGGGAATGCTTCTGAGCTCTTTATAAGTGAACTGGTCTTCATAAATTTCCGTGTCACTGACTTTGGCCAGGAGAGTGGCCCTGGGCATCTGGGTGCGAAAGATCACACAGAGCATGGAGAAGCAGACCGCCACCAGCAGCCCAATCTCTGTGGTGATCAGAGAGGATGCCAACATGCTCACCCACCAGACTATTGTGTCGACCTTGCTGATACGCCACATATTTGGGGTATCTGCAAACTTCCGCAAAGCCCCCCTGAGGTTGGTAATAGTGATGACACCAAGGATGCAGTTCTGCAAAGAGTAGAAGAGGGGAGCAATAACAAGCAACACAAGCAACAAAACTCCACTAGTAACCAGGCTAGAGAGCTGGGTATGAGCCCCAGTGGATTCCCTAAGAAGGGTTTTGGCTAAGGCAGCACAGGATGCAAAGGAGTAAAAGAAAGATGGGACGAGGTTGCACATGCCAATAGCAATCATCTCCTGGTTGGCCCTGACAGAGTACCCATGCTTTTTGGCAAAGATTTCTGCAAGAGAGACTGTCATTGCAAAGCCTATGATAGCTATTGGCAAAGCATCAGAGGCCAAGCGTGGAAAGAGACTCCAATCTGGTGCCTTGGGGACCTGAAAGCCAGTAGGGATTGTGCCACAAATGGAAGATTTGTATGTCTGTTGAAAGTCAAAATAATGTGAAACCAGCGTGGCCACTATAATGACCAGCAGCTCCACAGGGAATGGGATCTTCATTTTACTCTTGAACTTGTCATTGATTTCTTTGGCAGGTATGATGACAGCCAAAGCAACAAGACTGGTTATAAGGTCACAGATGTTGGTCTCCTTAATGTATCTGAAAATATCAATCCAGGTAAGAATCAAAGACCCTGCTCCTTCATGGCGAGGAATACTCAATCCAAAGAGATACTTCACCTGGGATGTGAGAATTGTTAGGGAAGATCCTGTCACAAAGCCACTCAGGAGTGGTTCTGACAGGTAGATGGCAATGAAGCCCAGTTGGAAAACTCCCAGAAGAATCTGAAAGCAAACAAACAATTTGTATCAGGTTATCTGTCAGTCAAGAAGAGACCTGGCACGCCAAATACTATGCAAAAATAATTATGTTTAATTGAAATTACATCACCATATCTGTGCCGTGCATAGAAGCTATAGAAATTACAATTAGTCTGCATAAGAGAAACACCAAACAGATCCTTGAACTATGAGGCAAAAAGACATAATGTGCAGACTGCCTGTCACTGTCCAATTGCAAAGGCTCTTTTCTACAGAAGCCATGCCCACTCCTCACAAGAAGAAGTTAATTGCATTTTCCCTCACTGACCCTCACCCATTCTAATCAAAAGAAAAGAACATTCCAAATCAGTAGGGTTTATAAATGGCATTTCTTGGCATCACCGCCTTTCTCTCTAGCAATCCTATTGTTCAGAATCAGAATGAAGATTGGATTTATTATCACATGGTAAGTATTCCCTTTAGTAGACCGATGACTGGCACCAAATCTTCTCTCTCTTTATACTCACTCTTCCCTAATCTGGCTGCTCTGCCTGGTCAGCATGGTTGGTCTGATACTGACAGCCCAAGTATGGCCAAAGAGAAGTGTTGCAATGATTCCCTGATAAACTCAAGACATGACAGGGGTCTAAAGAGCTCCAGAAAGGGACAGAGCAGAGAAAAATGGAGGTTACATGAATATAAAAAGCACAAATGTTTCTTAGTAAAATCTAATGAAACGCTTAAGGATTAATAAAAGATATCAAGTGATGCAGGGCGGACAGAGATGGCTCTCCAAGCACCGAGAAGGACCGAGAAGGTGGAGAAAGAGACGGCTGAGGGGGGTATGATAGAGGTCATTAAGATCATGAGAGGTCTTGAATGAATAGATGTGACTCAGTTATTTACTCTTTCAGATAATAGAAGGACTAGGGGGCGTTCCATGAAGTTAGCAAGTAGCACATTTAAAACAAATTAGAAAAAATTATTTTTCACTCAATGAACAATTAAGCTCTGGAATTCATTGCCAGAGGATGTGGTTAAGGCAGTTAGCATAGATGGGTTTAAAAAAGGTTTGGACAAGTTCCTGGAAAAGATGTATATAAACTGCTATTAATCAAGTTGACGAAGGGAAATTGTATTTATTTATTTTCCGCCTTTCAAGCATTTCAAAGCGGATTACATTCAGGTACTGGACGTGTTTCCCTGTCCCCAGAGGTCTCATAATCTAAATTAGTACCTGAGGCAATGGAGGGTGAAGTGACTGCTCAAGGTCACAAGGAGCCACTAGTTATTACCAACATTAGTAGTAAGGGATGTATCTAATGTTTGGGTACTTGCCAGGTTCTTATGGCCTGGATTGACCACTGTTGGAAACAGAAGACTGGGATGATGGAACCTTGGCCTGACCCAGTATTGCATTTTCTTATGTTCTTATGATTAGTAAGCCTTCCCACCAAAGAGGTTTTGGACCAGATAAGTAGTCCATTAGGTGGAGCCAGAACAAAAAGTGGCTGAAGAAAGGGTTGAGAAAATTCAGAAGGCTGTGATCAAGCAGGAGCACAGAAAGAAAGGAGTGAGGTTAAGTTAATGAATAGGAATTACCTGGTATACACCTACAAGGAAAGTCAAGGATGTGGCCACTGTGATGGCATAGCAGCTCTTATCGCAAATTATGCTGCCATTGGCTGCCATTGTTGCATTCACTAAAGATGTAGCAGTTGTACCATCGTCATGAATGTAGCCAGCAATTTTCAGCTGTTTGTTCACAGCCTCCCCAATCATCAGGCAGAGCACACCAAAGGAACCCACACAATTGTGGTGAGATGTGGCCAAGAAAAAGTAGATGATGCAGGAGAAGAAGTTGGTATAGATTCCATAGATTGGGGCCTGGTTAGCTAAGAGGGCATAGGCAATGGATTGTGGAATCGTGACAATCCCAACAATAATGCCAGACACAAAGTCCCCCGGGAGTTGCTCTTTGATTTGATAGCGTGGAAGCCACTTCAGCACGGGAAGGAGCTTGAAGAGAAGGTTGGTGAGCGTGCTGGGGGTGCACTTGCAGAGCTCCTTGCTTCTCTGCAGGATCAGCTCCTTGGGGCTGCGCTGGGGGTGCACGAGCTCCTCCAGCCGGACGTGCCTGTAATTGCATGCCTGCCTTTGGGCAGACTCGGAGCTGCAGGATGTCCTCTCCTCCTCCCTCTGCTCAGCATGACTGTAGGTTCTGGGCTCCATTCTGTCTGAGGGCAGAAGACACTCAGCTTAGTTACTTTTGCTTCCTCAGTATTTCTAAAAATACAACATTATATAAAAGCAAATCAAACAATAAATACATTGTACCATTGCTGTCTGGATTTCTTGCATTGCTATGGGCTGGAAGAAATTCCACACTCTTTATTTTATTTGTATTTTTACAGATGTAATACTCTGAGAGCCACCATGAACTTCTTCCAATGTGCGGGTTATAAATCCTTGTAAACAATAAATGAACAGATCTCTCCATCTCCGCCATGTCACCTGCCCTGTGCTGACCGCTCTCTGCCCCTTTTGTGTTTTTCGCTGGTTAACAATCTCATCACAATGCTGTAAGTTTAAAAACAAGGCCACTAAAACAGCAAAGATAGTCAAAATACTTTTTATGCAAGCACATATTTCATGACCAAGGTCATGGCTGATGTGTCTTGTACCCTATTTTATTAATATCAACCATAAGAACTATAATAGTAATAATCTGGACTTATGCAACACAAAATTCCCATGTGTCACATTACTCTCAAACCTCGCTACAAGTTTTCACAAAAGTTGAGAAGCGAGTTCCAGTTTTGCGTCCCACTGCCTCTCTCGCCATATTTAAATCCCATCTAAAGACCAAGCTTTTTGAAGCTGCTTTTAAATCTTAGGCTTGATTGTCTGCTCTTAGCCTCATTAACTGTCTTTTATTCTCTCTTTCTTTTCTAACCATTGCTTGCTTTATGAAATACCCAAGTCTTTTGTCTTGTCTGTTTGTCTTATTAGATTGTAAGCTCTATTGAGCGGGGACTGTCTTTTGTATGCTTGTGTAGCGCTATCCAAATGTTAAGTAGTAGTAGTAGTTTTGTGTATAAATTCTGACCCATTTCATTGTCAGAGACTCCCCCCAAAATCATAGTAACTAGAGCAATAAAAAAAAATATATCTTACCTTTTCTGCTCTAATTTCATTAATTCCGCTATAGGACAATGCTCTTTGACAAACACTAGGAAAAGCCAATATTGTAATTACATCCACTGGGAATGAATGAAGAAGCCATGTTAAAGAACAGATATTCAGTAGTGTAGCTTCATGTTCTCACTGACGGCATGCAGTCGATCAGCCTCACAACTATTCAATGAAAAGAGAAGACTGGTAAAAGCAGAGGAGGGAGCAGACCTCTTACATCAAGGTCATTTTTTCTCTTCAGCAGGGATTCAGACTCCCAAGTACTTCATTATGACCAACGTAGACGTTCCACTTCTTATTATACCTACGCATGCTCTCTGGCCAGTCACGGTAGCCAATCGGACACTGTTTTGGTAAGAAACAGAATCCTTGTTTTGGGCATCTCCAGAAACTTGTCCTATGGTTTGAGGACAATTTAGAAAAACAAATAGCAATTAGCTCTTAGGAAGTATTCTCAAGTGTTTCATAAACAAGAACGTTCACGCGCATCCTCGCCAACTTTCCACATACAAGCTTCTGGGGGTGGCCATCTTCATGAGACTGGCCCTGTCCTCCTTCTCAGGCCTCTGACATTCATTTATTGATCGTCTGCTCTGCTCTGACGTATATTTGTTTTATAGCAAAATAAAAACTATAAATAGTCTTTATAAAATGTGAATGGTGCGCAGGCCAAGCTGTGACCACTTATTCAAAAGGTACAGGGGTTGTTTTCACCACACACAAGAGCTATTCTGGCAAACAAAATCTTCAGAATATCTAAACCACGGAGTCACTTGTGAATCAGACAGCTCCGGCACTTGCTCCCAAACGTCTGCATCCCAGATCTGATAGCGCTCAAGCAGACATTTTGCATATATTCACAGATTTATTTTTTTATCACAAAATTCGGTGAAATTCAAAAGGATCTTCCCGGTGAGAATCCATGCGAGTATTGCAAGGTGCTGTAATGGAGAGGTGGCAGTTTCAGACAATCGAAGGGGGCTTGAAATCCCACCGCCCCAGAGAACAGAACGGGAAATCGGCTGTGATTGTTCAGTTGCACTGCCCAGCGGCTGACAGAACCTCTCAGATGCTTTTACATTTAGATTCCCAGAGAAATAAGAAACGAATACATGAGTGCATTACTGAAAATTAAGAGTAGTTGAAAAAAAAATCATTGAGAGAGAGAGACTGAGACTATCTACAAGGCCCTCATAGTAGGGAAGTATTTATAATCTCTGCTATGTAACATAGAAATTTCATCTTTGTGAGACTTTCCTCACTCCAAATGACATCAAATCTTCACCAAGGTGTACTGTGCTGCTTGTACGTCTTAACTCTACATGCGAAACTGACGCCTAAACCGTAAACCAGCACCAACACCTCACCTCGACCTATCAGGTGGCCCTCCTATAGCGATATAAATAGGTGCACACAGTGAGGCCCTCCCCAGAGGCTCCCTCTCCCTCTCTCCCGTCCCAAGCCCAGAAATGGCCATAGTCTCATAGACTGAAGTGAACAAAGCAGGAAGCAAACACAGGCAAGCTGCTCTCCTCCTGCCAATAGGATGGGAAAAGATCGCATCAGAAATTGGAAATGCAGAAAGGATCATGTCAGCAGGGATGGTGTTCTAATAGGCAAACTAGGCAGTTGCCTGGAGCGCCATAATTTGCCTAAGATTCTTGCACCAGCCCTGCATGTCAGGGGGGGGGGGGGAGAGGATTGCATCAGAAAGGGGAAGTGCAAAGAGGATAATGGTGAGAAGAAGCCACAAAGGCTAATTTGCTCTGGGTCCTTCCCCTCCCTCTCCCCCAGGGTCAGTCCTGATCAGAGCCAAACTCCAGCAACACAAGCCTTCAGGTGCCATTGCCCAGATCCTTTCCCCTGTACTGACATTAAGGCTTCCCTGCAAACCAACGGTGCTCGTCTTGTGGCCATCAGATAATCATCTAAATCTGAGGTGCTGTTTGTCAGGAATACATGCACGCAGGCACCGGTGAACCAGATCTTACTAAAGTGCTTTCCCCAGTCTTTTCAAAAGGAAGAGTTTAATCTGCGCATTTACTTAAGAGGAAATTCTCCATCTCGCCAGTCACAAGATCGGCATGCTGGTGCCTTAGGTCAATAAAGTTTTAAGTCATTCTTTAAGGCTCATTTTTATTTTATTTATTTTAAAAGATTTATATTCTGAACGCTACAGTGCTCAGTGGTGGCTATGCTAATTCAAGCCTGGACTACAGCAATGCCATTCTTATGGTGATGCCTATTAAGTTTGTGAGACCATTACAGTTAGTCCAGAATTAGGGGCTCACATGTTGATTGAATTCAGTGCAAAAGGCTGTATCTCCCTCGCCTTAATCACCAGCACTGGCTGTAAGTTGAGAAACATTTAAATACCTATGCCTAATTTTTAAGATTCTAAAGGAGTTACCCCCTAGGTTAGTTGAGAGACCAGCTCCACAGCCAGGCCCACCACTACTGGTTGTTGAAGCCTGCAATTGCATTGGGCATCACACCCAGGAAGAGAGTCAGTGGCAGCACAAGAGAGAGGCCCAGCACCGAGCTACCACTAGAGCCCATCCTACTGTAGGGAGATATCCCATGTTTAACCAGTGAAAGCACCCACTATGAATCATAATAGCCAAAGAGGTATGCTGACAGTCCAAAAACACTGTCTCAGCTAAAGAAAAGAAACTTTGCCCAGATGAGAGCTTTAAACCAGAACTGAAGGACCCTTATCAAGATCTGCGTGCTTATAAGCTCTTGTGTAAATAAAACCAAGGCAGAGGGACAGTGCACCTACTTTAGCTCAAAAGGCAGAAGTCACTGTCTGGCCAAGAGAAGTCCATAGGGCAGAGGGACCCCACTCATGGACAAAGGGAGAGCACTCTGAAATGGAGAAAAACTGACGTGCCCAACACCCCCAAGGAAAAGGGGAGGGGGAAAAGATCTGCAATGCGGAAAAGACCCTCCACCCACTACATGATTATGCACGAGCTTATGCATATTTATCTGCTGGAAAGTATAAGATAGGGGGGCAAATAAGGAGAAAAAGGAAAGCAGACCCCAAGGAGCTCAGCACCTCCTGCTATAGTGGAGGGAGAAGACTAGGTGTGGCCAGAAGACTGAATAGAGGAAACGCCCTGCCTGTCTGGCACCTGACAGTGGCATGGAGTCTGAGACATGAGAAGCAAAGAGAAGCCCGGCAGCTCTTTGTACCAGAGCCAGAAGCTCTTTGTACCAGAGCCAGAAGCAAGCCTCCTCCCCACACGGTTCTCCAGACCTCCAGCCACAGCCTGCTTCAGAGGTAAACAGAGGGAAATGTTTTAAACCACCCCTGGTACAGAACTTTCTTTAGGGTGAACTGGTGCTCAGTAGCAAGGATGTTAGAGACTTGTGTTGTTATCTTCTAAATGCTAATCCTTCAAAATTTGATTTAAAAAAAATGTCTAATTCTGTGGAGAAAACATTGTCTTTTCCTGAACTTAGGATCATGAAGGGAGGTAGGAGGGGAACTGGAAGTGCTCTGTAGCAGACAGGTTCCTAAACCCCTAAAACTTACCTACACTATCAGCTGCCAAAGACGAGAGGGAGAGGCCAGATGCGAGTCAAAGAGTGAGCATGTATGTGTAAGAGCGAAAGTGTTACAGGGTGTGTGTGAGCTCCATGGTGAGACCGCACCTTGAATACTGTGTACAATTCTGGTCGCTGCATCTCAGAAAAGATATAGTTGCATTAGAGAAGGTACAGAGAAGGGTGACCAAATTGATAAATGGCACGAAACGACCCCTATGAGGAAAGGCTAAAGAGGCTAGGGCCATTCAGCAAGGAGAAGAGACGGCTGAGCAGGGATATGAAAGATAATAGAAGGACTAGGGGAAACTCCATGAAGTTAGCAAGCAGCACATTTAAAAGAAATCAGAGAAAATTATTGTTCACTAAGGGGCAGATTTTCAAAGGGGTACGCGCGTAAGATACACGCGTACCCCCCGAAAACCTGCTCCAAGCTTCCCCTGTGCGCGCGAAGCCTATGTTGAATAGGCTCGGCGGCGCGCGCAAGCCCCAGGTCGCGCGTAAATCTCGGGGCTTTGCTGGGGGGGGCGTGTCGGGGGCGGCATGACGCCGGCCCGGGGGTGTTCCGGGGGCGTGGCCGAGGCCTTCAGACCAGCCCCCGTGTTGGGTGATGGCGCGCCAGCAGCCCACCGGTGCGTGCGAGTTACGCCTGCCTTGGTCAGGCGTAACCTTTCAAACAAAGGTAGGGGGGGTTTAGATAGGGGTGGAAGGAAAGTTCCCTCCGAGGCCGCTCCGATTTCGGAGTGGCCTCAGAGGCAGGCTGCCAATTTTGCGCAGCCTTGTGCGCACCAACCCTGGATTTTAAAAGATACGCGCGGCTACGCGTGTTAAATTTAAATACAATAAATTGTATTTATTTTTATATGCTATTGTAAATATTGTTGTATTGATATTGTTTAGTTCCGAGTTTCCTATGGCACTGGCTCCTCTTCTTCCCAGTTCAACTATCCCTGTTTTATTGTAACTTTCACTATCTTCTTGGTTATGTTAACGCTATTTCCCCTTGTTCCATGTAAACCGATATGATATGATCTGCATCATGAATGTCGGTATAGAAAAGCACTAAATAAATAAATTAAATAAATAAATGCTTTTAAATAAATAAATAGGCAAATAAATTGTTTGATGTTTTATGAGGATTGGTGATGTTTCTGTTTTTCCATTGTTGCACTGCATACAGAGTCTGGCTTATTGAAGTTTCCAGTTCAGTTTTTGTCTGCACTTTTCTATTTATACTTTA
The DNA here is from genome assembly GCF_901001135.1 of Rhinatrema bivittatum. NCBI lineage: Eukaryota > Metazoa > Chordata > Amphibia > Gymnophiona > Rhinatrematidae > Rhinatrema > Rhinatrema bivittatum. The sequence continues at coordinate 56,885,137 of NC_042632.1, read as the reverse complement.
TGGTTTCATCCTGTATTTGGCGAGGGTCTGCATTTTGCATGTATAACCAAGGTCAGGTATTCTGCTAGCATGCAGTTTCTGTGTAGGGATCTACAGCAGCCTGCCTTTTCTATTTCCCTGATAGTAGGTGTGTTGGTGTTTTACTGCCTGGTGTATTATTTGATGATTGGGCATTTGCATTTTGCCAATAATTTAATTTGATTATGATTTAATTTGATTTTGCCAATATATATTTAATTTGATTATGATGTTCAAGGTGAGTTCAAGCAAAATTTAGTCTCAATGAGTTTATGATCAGACCAAGGGAGATTTATTGTTGATAGTGGTTTTATGATATCGATCATGTTATTTATGAATATAAGATCTAAGGTATGTCCAGATTTTTGAGTGGATGAATTAACTATTTGTTTTAGACCAAATGTCGATAAAGTATGAAGGATGAGTTGACAAGGTTTGGAGGGTGGAACTTTATCAACATGTAAATTGAATATAAGTTCCATTCCCAATCTAGAAATTGCATTATTTAAATCAAAATTTTTACAAATTATACTGCTATATGCTCCACCAGCTTTCCTAGAGCATAATCCCTCACCACTCATTGAATCTATTTCAAATAACTTCAAATTTTAAAAAGGATTAAACCTCTCCTTCACCACCATGACTTTCGTATTGCTTTGCAAGCCCTACTATTCTCCAAATTGGATTATTATAACACATTGCTTCTTGGATTCCCTGCTTCTACTATCGCACCACTTCAATTTTTGCAAAATGCTGCAGCAAGATTACTCAGTAACCTCAAAAAATCGGACCATATTACTCCAGTTCTCAAAGACCTTCACTGGTTACCGATATTTACAGAATTCATTATAAGACTCTATCTCTAATTCACAAAGCCCTATACAGTAACAAGACTGATTGAATGGAAACAACTCTTCTTTTTCAAACCCCAAGAAGAACTTTACGCTCCACAAACTTTACGCTCCTTGAAACTCCATCCCCTAAAATATCCCGTCTCATCTCAACAAGACAACGTGCCTTCTCAATTGCAGGCCCGCTTCTATGGAACACCCTACCAATTGAACATAGACGTGAGTCATCCACACAAACTTTTAAGACCGACCTGAAAACATGGCTTTTTTATAAAAGCTTTCTCAACATGTTAAAAAAATAACTATTTACCTCATTCATTTTAATTATCTCTGATCATTTCTCTCTCTCTCTCTTCTATCTTCTTTAATTTTCTCCCTTACTTTATATAATTATTTCACATTGTATTTTTTCTTCCTTTTGTTAAGTGTGAACAGATGTGATGACTTTTGTTGAATATCAGTACACAAAAACTAATAAGTAATAAATACAATAAATTTGTAGTGTTGCGGTTTCATAGGTTGTTACTAATTTGAGTGCTGGTAGTTACTGCTGTTCTGGTATGGGAAGGTTACAGTATCGTAATAGATGACATTGCTGTGTAATTTCTACTTGAATGCACAGAAATAAAGGTTAACAAATTAAAAATAACAAAATATATAAGGTGATACCTTTTTATAGGACTAAATGAATACACGTCTTGACTGGCTTTTGGCTATTATTAGCTTTCGAAAGCTTGTCAGCAAATGTATTTAGTCCAATAAAAAGGAATCGCCTTATGTATTTTGTTGCTATTTTTATTTGTTAACCTTTATTTATTGCAATTCAGTTTACTCAGGGCTTTCTGAGGGCCAAGCCCACACCCAATACGCATTACAATAGGGCTTAATAAGATCACATGGGTTCCGAGGGCATTTCTTGCGCACCATAGCATTGTTATAAATGATATTTTTACCTTAAAAGACTGAATATTCTTTCCTGTGAAATCTATTATAAATGCTTCATTTTTTATTGTGCTTGAAGAAGGATGTGGTGGGGGAGGGCTGTAAGGTTTGCCTAGATTGCATAAAGACCCTTGCACTCCACTTTCCTGAACTCATCCTACCCCATCTGCAGGTCCAAAGTGGCACTCGCAGCTCGGAGGCCAAAATTATAGCACTTTGGCACCACAGGGTCACAGGAACCCTTTTCAAAGGGCTGCATTTTGGAGCAGGATTCAGTAGGCATCCTGCCTATCCCTTTCATCTAAGGGAACCCCCTGGGGAGGTGTCCCCCCCTCATTCCCCCCCCCCCCCCCCCAGCCAGGCAAATGTTTTGCGGAGTGGGAGAGAGGTCAGAGAAGCCCAGGGAGACCCTGGCTGGGTTCAGCTCAGCTCAGCCAGGTAGACCCAGACCCTGCAACTTCCTTGGTGGGCAGTACGGGGCTGGGAGGCCCTCAGGAGGACTGTTGTGTTTTTTTTAATGTTTATTTCAGTTGGGGAAATGAACCAAACAAAAAAACATTAAACAAAGTTTATAAAAAAAAGGGGGAGTCAACTTACCAGTTAGAGAGAGGAGAAGCAATATTTACGCAACAAAACATAACTCGGGAACCTTGTGCCTCTCAGCTATGACCGCACCAAGTTACCTTCCCAAGCCCAGCTCAAGGACACCCATTTATTTATTTGTTTTATTTGCTATGATCTATAAGATTAGCAAGGTCGGGTATCTTGGTTGTATGTTCTCCCCTCTAATTCTTCACAAGTTACGTAAATTCCCCATCTACTCACCAAAAACAAAATGTCAAAAGGAACTCCTCACATACTAAGAGGCATATAAACAAGAGCAATATTTAGACCTTTTTGTCAAGGAAAGCATGAACTGATGAAAGGCACTAACTCAGGATACAGCAATAAAAGCAGCATTGCATATGGAGCAGGCAAGAATCCCAAAGGAATTTGTGAACAGCAGCTGGCGTTAAACCCTGTAAGAAGTCTAAACTTATATTTAATGTGAAGTTACAATCATTTCTTCCAAGGCACACAGCAAAAGAATATTTTAAAAGAATTCAGCAAGACGTGAACAGTTGAGTGTGATAGGTAAGGGTGTTGGTTTAGATACTATCCCTGTAATGCAGTGATATGACCTTTCGTGGTAGTCCATTTGGATAGATAGCAATAAAGGTCAACAAACAAACCAGAGGTTTTTACAAGGCCTATGATTGTACAGACTGGTCTCAAATCTGATTAAATATTCAGAAATTATACCAGTGCTGAGGTCTTTTTTCCTCTTGATAAAATCGTTTACAATTATTAGCAGTCTCAGATATTCACATTATACACCAGCTCATTTGATTGTCTTATTTATATACACTGGTGAATCCTTTGATGGTTTCTTCGCAACAAACAAACCATACTAGCACTTAAAAGAACCTGCTATTTACCTGCATAGTTGGGCAATCTCAGTCTTCACTGACTTGATGAAAAAAGCTCGTGAAAGCTCGTCACAAATGTACGAAGTTAGATCAATGCAAAGGTCTCTTCTACAAATTGTTGGTTGACCTTGATTTCTACATCTGTCCACAATGAGAAGTGTAAACAAGTCTGATTGCCCGAGACTTCTGTAACAGAAATGTTTCGTGTGATGAAGCTTATTTGATTTATAATGCTGAAGCAATGCTCACAGTTTGGCGAGCAGGTGAACATGAAAAAGGAGATTCAACTTCCTATTTGCACCTGCTTGAAAAAGCTGTCATTGCCTTGTTTTCAACTTACTGTCAGTGTTACTGAAAGGGATAAGTTAATAATCTTAACAGCCTGACCATCAAGGATGGTTTCAATGTCCTCAGTTTTATTTTTTTAATTCATTACTTTTCTGTCGCATTTACAGGAAATAAGAATATACAAAATTCCTGCCCCCAAGAGCTTACATTCTAAGACAAGAAATATCAGATACTTGATTAGCTTTGAAAACAGAAATCCAGTGATAAAAACAATCACAATATCAAACAATAGATGGCAATAAGGCACATCCTGCAATGAATTATCTTTAGATAATTCTGCCCTTAGGGGTATAAGGCACTTTGAAAACCCTAATTCCTATTATACCTTCTTACATAAATAAGCTCTGTAAATATGAAATCAACAAAACATTTTCAGCTCCTAAAATGTAAAGTAGCCTGTCAAATTAATGTCTTTTAAGAACACGTTGTCCACTGCCACAAATGATCATCTTGCCACAGTAGTATTCTAAAAATATTTAGGTAGTGCTCTGTAATGTGTATGCCAGGCACTTCTCTGTGGGACTTACAATCTTGTCGTATCAGACATGGAGGCTGAGGACAGGGGCTGCTGTTGTGGAGGTGGAGGCAAAGGTGGATAGGGGTGAGAATGCTGGAAGGACCACGTCCTTTGGAAGACAATATCACCAGTCTAATAACTGAGGCGAGTTGCATGCAGACAACTCCTGTAGACCGAATGCCTGCAATTAGCAAATATTAGCTTACACTCCTAAATCATAGATACTTTTTTTGATTTAAAATATCCTCTATCCACATCCCCTTATTTGTTCCCCAATATTCGACCGCCTGCCTTTCCTTTAAAACTTAATCAAGAGCAAATCAAACAATAATACAAAACTAATCAATTTAATTCAACAATTTATACCCTGCCTTTTTAGATAAAAACCCATCCAAAGTAGATCACAACAAAATTAAAACACAAATCCATCAAGGTTAAAAAGATGATTAATACAAAATTAAGCACACAGTCTCCCACCCTTAAGGCTAATAAACATGCTGAAAATACACATTACAGACTGCAGTATACAGCATCATACACTCATTATCTAATAAACAGAACTGAAAACTATGCCTAAATAAACCACTATACAGACAGAGAATGTTGTGCTCACCGTGACCTGGTATCACAAGCTACAAAGCCCAAACACAAGGCCATCAGTCCGAGACATTAAGGGGTAGATTTGTAAAAGTTGCACGCGTGCTACCCAGCGCGCACACATGGACGTGCAATTTCATAACATGCATGTGCTGGCGCGCATGTTATAAAATGCCAGGTCGGCATGCGCAAGGGGGGGGAATAATTTTGCAAATTCGCACGGCGACACATCGGGGCCTTCCCCAGTTCCCTCCCAGTCTGCTCCAATGAAGGAGCGACAGGGAGGGAACTTCCCAAGCCCCTAGCCTACGCTCCCTTCCCCTTCCCCTATCCTGCCCTCCCCCTATCCCAATCCTAAATCCCCCCAAATTCTTTATCCTACCTTTTGCTACCGCTTCTGAGCAGGAGCAAGTTGCACGTGCCGGCACCGTCCCGGAGCGCGACCCCCCCCCCCCGGCAAATGGCCACCGTGCTGGGCGCCTCTAGCCCTGCCATGGCCCCCGGACTGCCCCTTTCGCTAATCCCGGGACTTGCACGTGTCCCGGGGGTTTACGTGTGCGGCTGAGCCCTTTGAAAATTGGCCCGGCGCGCGCAAGGCCCGGGTTTTATGCGCATAAGTGATTTAAAATCGGGCACTAAGTAAGCTTCATTTCCTAAGAAGAAATACAACTAGCGAGCTGATGCAGACTGCAAGTGCACTAGGGTACGCACTGGCCAACGAGCCGAGGTGTGAGCCTTCAATGGGACAGGGTAATTCTTCGCTTCCCTTACATACAGTGGCAGTGAATTCCACATGATAGGAGGTTTCAAGTACTACGAGCCTCTGGGCTTGACTGGATCACAAGTAGCACCGCAGTTGGCACAGGGAGGTATTTAGGATGTGTCCCATCAAAAGCACAGAACGTTCATTTTAATTTCACGCGTAAAACTCCTGGGAGCCAGGGCAAGTCCTATAGCAATGAGGTAGCTCTCTGCTAGAGGCAACGCCCAGTCACTGCGCCAGCATTCATGTACACGTGTATGGCGGCTCACGGGAACGGACGCGGTCACCTTGCGCGCAGACGTCATGAAATCGGCTGTACGCGCGTACATGTGCGCACAATTTTATATGCATGCACACACATGTGCGTGCAAATGTCATCTCTGCCGTGTAAGTGGGACGCTCGCTAGGCACGTGTGCCGACGCAAATACCCGTTTCCCCAGTTCGTTCCCAGTTTGCCCCGTAAGGGATAGGACTTCCTAACTCCCAGCTAGAGAGCCTCCCTGTCACTCTGTTAAGCACCGAACCTTCAAACCCCAGGGATTAGCCCTGGTTTTTTTATTTGGAAAAGTTCTCGCCATCCATAGCAGAAGTTACGTGGTAGGGGACCCCGGCACGAGGTTGTGTGCGTAAATACTCGCACACTTGCTTCAGGTTACAGGCCCAGACTCTGCCTGTGCCCGCCCCCTGTTTTGACTTCCTGATGTGTGCGTGTGTCCTGGGAAATACTCGCGCATTCGGGGGTCCCTTAAAATCTGTGTGGTGTACCCGTGTGTCTCCCAGCTTTGGCGTGCGCAGGGCTTTTAAAATCCACCTGTAATGCACTAATAATCTCTTGGACACCCCTATGAAAAGAGAATTACAGTAGTCAGTGTGGCTGGGAGCGACTGCCTGCCTCAGCAGTTTAAAATCCCCGGCTGGTGTTAACCAGCTTCAGCCACCAAAAGGCTTTCCTTGTAAGCAGGGAGCCCTGAATCTCGCAGAGCTGAGACCACCAGTTCTGTCCGACACTGAAAAACGATTTCAGTAAAGGCCACAGCCAGGTCGGCTCTAAGGGGGCAATAATTTACCAGCCCACAGCATCTCAGTCGTTTCAGCATCGTTTCTAACCCGTTACACTTCATCCATGCCTGTTACTGCAGTTAAGCAACTGTTAAACTTATAGTATGACAGCAGCATAGGGCATGACGGCAGATAAAAACCAAAATGGCCTGTTTAGCACTGCAACTGCCCCTCCATGCAGGTTACCCCCCGTTACAGTAAAACTTCCACGGTTACCCCAGTGCTTTGCTTCGATCCTCTGTGTTTATCCCATGCACTTCTGAATGCTCTCACTGTTCTTGTCTTCAGCACCGCCCTGTCCATGAAATATTTCCATATGACTAACCTTGAACTCTTTCAGATACAGGGCTTCTCGCGTTCTTCACCTGCCTCAAACGGCCCCTCCTCACACGTATTCTGTGCAACACACGGTAATTATACAAATACTCATGATAACCCCACAGTATCAATTAGTGACGGCTAAAAACCGGGAGAAAAGACAACCTCTGCCCCTCCTAAACCAATCCAATACTCTGACTGCTAGCAAACCCCATCCCAGATATCTAAAAGGCTCAACATTTAATGTCTGATGGGAAAAAGGGACAATGAGCCAGTGAAGCTCCTGCTTTCTCCCTTTCTAAGACTCACAAGATCAATGCAGCTGCTCTTTCAGATGAAGGGCGAGAAAAGCTGGCAATGTGCTTCCAAAAATGCCTTCCCCATCAATTTCCTCTCCTCATCATTTTAGATTATAGAATATTAGTAATATTTTCTTCAAGAATACAATACCAGGGTAATTACATCAACAAGGACCTTTTTAATACATGGAAGAACAGTCAGAAAGTTATCTTTAAAAGGGATTTGGACAAGTTCCAAAAATACAGAAAAATCCATAAAGAGTTATTAGCAAGGTAGACTTGCTGATCCCTGGGAGACTGCAAGAAGGAATGGATTTACTCTTTGGGATCTGCTGGTGACCTGGATTGGCCACTGAGACAGGATGCTGGGCTCGACGGACCTTTGGTCTGACCCAGCATGGCACATCTAACTTCAAACTTTCCCAAACTGTCCTGCTGATCCCACAGCCAATCAGGTTTTCAGGCTTAGGAATATGCATGAGATACATCTGCATATATCAGAGACCCAGTATATGTAAATGCATCACGCGCATATTCTGAAAACCCAAATGTCTGTGGGATCACCCAGACAGGTTGAGAAAACCCTGATCTTACAGCCTGCTGACGTTTCATCCCGGTGCATTTCAAATATGAAGTGCCACAATGCCTCAATGCATCAAGCCCAGCATGCTGTCTCTGACAGTGGCCAATGTGCTACCTGAAACTGGACTGAAGTTGCAATGAAACGCCACCTGTCTGGGTGTGCACTTGCTGTCCATTGCTGAGAAAGTTGCATGCTGTGTGCACACACAACCCAAGAAGCCAGCTCTCTGTGCCTCCCTTCCACAGCCCTTAACTAATTCCATGTTGTCGGCCACTGTTTTTGTTTATTTTTGTTTCCCATCTCTATGCACCCATGCCACAGGCTGCACTGACAAAATTTCAGAGCAAGCGAACCTACACCGTGACTCTCAGGCCTGGAGAGCTGGGAAAGTCAGAACCCCCAGGTTAATGGGGTCAGCAGCTTGGTAAAAAAATGCAAAGTAAGCACTGTATATCCTGGCTTATAGGAAACGTCCTTCGGAAGGCTCTTGCTTGAGAGGTAATGTGCAGTGATCACGGAAACGAAAGTGCTGCGCTCCTTCAGGTTTAGCCCTGTGAGAAAGGTCAATGCAGAGGAGTCTGCTAGTTCCCAGCCTGTCTGAAATGCAAGGAGAAAACCACTGGATGGGATGTAAGGAGCACATCACCTACAGAGAAAGGCTGCTGGGAGTTGTTGGATATGGTGGCCCTCTCTTTATATAAGATGACTTTAAATAAGCTTTTAGCTCCAAGTCAGACCTAGGGATAATGGAAATATTTGAGGAAACCATGTGTGCTCTGTTTCATTGCATATTTTACTGAATTTGTGAGAGCAATCACCATTTTGGGTCCGGATAGCCATAGAAGTTAACTGAGATTTTCCTTTGACATACTTTCATGGAGATGGGTTTTTATGTGCAATTTTGGGAATTGGAAAAATGCTATTGGAGCAGGATGTAGCTGGCTGAATGACAGAGAAGGCTGGCAGTGCTTGCTGACACCCAAAATGAAAGACTAACAAACTTGCTTGTGCATATTAAAGATATGGGAATTTTGTGGTATTTTGGTGCGCTGTCCCTTTTTTAAATTCTATTTAGTTTCTTTATTTCACGGAACATTTATATTTCTAAGATGCACTTAGGTACTTTTGACAATTCCAATAAAAAGGAAACCAACAAAACAGATGGGCAGAGAAAATAATGTTTAAAGCTGCAAGATTTTGTGCCTGCTAAGGTCCTTTTTCCCAGGCATCTAAGACAGACAAGTGCTGCTTGGCATAAGGATCTAATACATTTCATTTCTATAATATTCAAAGAATTAACAAGAAGAGGAATGGAAGTGTTAAGCCAGCCACGTTTCAGGTGCTCTGCACGTTGCTCTGCATAGGGAAGGGTAAAAGCCGTGGTTTCTATAAGATTAGATCTTATACATGCATTGACCTTTCAAAGGAAACTGTGGGCTTTTCTTCCAGTTAATAGGCTAATGCAGCCCTCCCTCCTTCCTCAAGCAGGACCATGACAGTAGGCGGCTGTTACTTCCTGGCCTTGTGCTGAAAGTAGATCTAATATCAAAGAATGGCAAATAGTATCTGTACTGCATAGATATGTTACTGAGGTCTTGTACGGCACAGTGAAGAAGTCCTGAGTAAACGCATCTGCGATGCACACTCCGCTGGTCGGTCTTTGTAAAGTTAATATTCTCTTTGTGCTAATTCAACTGAAAATGTAACTCTGGCACTTTTGTGGTCATTTCTGATGAGCTGGGGCGCTAATTACCCTGACCAGCAGGGCAAGACCTCAGTTCTCCACAACAGACGATCATTAACACGATTCTGTATGCAACAAGGAGTGTGAATATATATATTAACTATATACGTACACACATCTATATATGCAAACAGACACATAGATAATGCACATACTCATACATTATCAATAACAGAATTAATGCTTTTTTTCCCTGTTCAAAGTCCAATTCAGATTTTGTATTTTGCATGAAATTATCTTGTTTGTGCTTTTCTTTCCAGAGGTCAGCAAGAGGCGTCCCCAGCCGCACAGCTTCCATTCTGTTGCTGCTCGCTCTGTACAAAGCAGATGGCCTGATGCAGGCTGTAGAAGAGCAGATTGTCCTCCTCGCTCTTGAAGTAGTCCCCACTGCGTAAGGAAGCCCTGACGGAAGGACTGCACTGAGCCAGCAGGACCCGAATGCCCAGCTCCTTGTACTCTCTCAGGACTTCTCTGAGTGTACTAATCCCCACCGTGTCCAGGAACTGAATGGCAGCACAGTCGATCACCAGGGTGTGAAACGGCAGCCGCTCTTGGAAAAGCTGCACCGAGACTTCTCCTTCTTGCTGGCCGCTACTAAAGCTCACCACAGCCTCCTTTTTCTCTTCTCTTAGCCTGCTCTTGGCAGCCTTCTTTTCAGCTGCGAGCACTGAGGCGGGGTTAAGTCCGGTTTGTTTGTACAAGGCCGACTTAAAGTGATGTTTGTTAACATAGCACAGAGGGGCCTCAAAGCGGAAAATCTGAATGTCTGGCATAGTTTTGAGGTTCTTGTATGCTGACAGAGACTCGTAGATTTCAGTGCCATCCACCTGGCCAAGCAGCATGGCTGCCGGCATCTGAGTGCGCAAAATAATGCACAGCATAGAGAAGCAGACGCCGATCAGCAAGCCCAGCTCCGTGCTTATTAATGCTGTGGAGGCCATGGTCACTAGCCAGATTGCAGTATCCACTTTGCTCAGCTTCCACATGTTGGGCAGATCCACAAACTTTCTGAGGGCACCTCGAAGGTTCACAATGGTTATAACACCCAGGACACATTTCTGCAGGGAATAGAAGAGGGGCGCCACCACTAGTAGGACGAGCAGAATAACCAAGGCAGTCACTACCCCTGAGATCTGGGTTTTACAGCCCGTGGACTCTTTGACAAGGGTCTTGGCCAAAGCTGCGCTAGTCGTAAAGCAGTGGAAGAAGGCGGGAATAATGTTGCAGAAGCCAATGGCGTACATTTCCTGGTTGGCTTTGACGGTGTAGCCATGCTTCTTGGCAAACATCTCAGACAGCGTCACGGTGATGGCAAAGCCAATGATGGCAATAGAAAAGGCCCCCACAGCAACATTGGGAATCAGGCCCCAGTCTGGTGTTTTGGGCAACATGAATCCAGTAGGAATGTCCCCGGCCACACTAGAGCCGTACCTTTCATTCAGATGCCCAAAGTGAGAAGTTAAGGTAGCTGCAATGACCACAAAGAGTTCAATGGGGATTGGGGCCTTGAGTTTGGATTTGTAGCACTCGTTTATCTCTTTGGTTGGAATGAGAACAAGAAGGCACAATGTACTGGTGACAAGGTCACAAATATTGGTCTTATGGATGTTTTGGAAAATGTATATCCAGGTGCGCAGAAGAGAGCCAACGCCACCGCTGCGGGGGATGCTTATTCCCAGAAGATACTTGACTTGGGAGGTAAGGATAGTGAAGGATGCGCCTGTGGCAAATCCACTGAGCAAGGAATCTGAAAGGTACACCGAGACGAAGCCCACCTGCAGGAGACCCATTGCAACCTGAAAGAATGTCACAAAAGAAAACATCTTTACTTCTCTGGAAATCAACGTAGATTACAAATTCTCAGGGACAGAATCGTGATGTGGGTTCAGGTCGGAAGAGCACAACTTCTTACCCTAGTTTGCTCGTTAGACACCAAGGAAATAGTTATCTGAGTGCAATCACTCTCTGACGGCTAAACCAGCTCTCACTGTCCAAGGAGACCATTGAGGAGAGAGTAATCTAAAGGGCTTGGACACAAAGAACTCGATGAAACGGCTCACATCAGAGCAGGCTTCCCTTTAAGTCGTTGCCTGCTGGGAGCGTTTCACGTGTGGGAAGACTGGCAAATAAGAGAAAAATCCATATCTTCAAAATTCTCCATAATATTTCAGACCTGTGCACAGAATATTAACAAATTACATTTTTTCATGTATTTCTATACTAGAAGTCTGAAACTCAGGAGGTGCCAGTCCATGAAAAAAAAAACACATTATTGCTGGCTTTCCTTCTGTATCCCATTTGGAAAATATTATACATTAACATAAGGTGCTGTATACCTTTGGCTTTATCACTGTATCTGTAAATACACAAATGGAAGAAACTCTTTTGTGGGATGTTTACTCTCTGGCTCCAATAAGCATTAATCATGCACAAGGAGACAAGTCAGAGGATCATCCATAGGACTGAACCATCAAACTGCTAAGCTGCAGCAGCACGAAGGCTTGTAAAGGGAGCCATATAGCAACCTTCATTACACAGAGGTCCACATTCAGAAGCATTTAGACAGGTAAATCAAAGTCATCCAATTAAATAATTATTTGGGCACTTAGCTGGCTAAATTAGGGTTATTTCCCGAGTATAACGAGGAGCACTTGAATTAGACAGCTAAGTTATGCAGCTAACTCTGATATTCAAAGTTAGCTGGTTAAGTCTGGACAGACCAAAGAGTTGTCCTACAGTTATCTGGATAATTATTAATTTAATTATTTAAAAACATTTCTATACCGTCTTTCACAAATAATAATTTGACCAAAACGGTTTACAACTTTCAGAATAAAAATAAGATGAAATAAAATAAAATAAGAGAATAAAAAATACATCTAATTAAATAATAAAATTAATGAAAACGCAACAATATAAACGAAAGAAAATAAAGTTAAGGAAAAAAATACAAATGTATACTTTAAGCCCTAATTCTAACTAACATCTTCTTAGCTTAATTAAATTAACTATACTAAGTTTTACAAAAAATAGAATAAAGTCGGAAATTTTTAAAACAATATAGAGCTGAGTTTCCCAGAGTTTTTCATATGGTTTACAACAATATGACTAACTGGATAAAGGTAGCCAGCTAACTTTGCTATCCAGGCAACGACTGAATATGGACCTCAATGTTAATAACCTAATATATAAATTACTACATCGTTAGGACTGCAGAATTCCTGAATTCCTTTAAACATATTTTCTGAAAGTAAGAGCATGCCCTAAACATGTACACAAAATATAAGAGAAGAAATCATTACAATTCATTTTCTGGCTGAACAGTTTTACCTTTGCATGCAATAAGTAAGGAAAGAATGAATCATTGTGCATAATTCTCAAAAATGTACTGACAGGCATCCTTGACATTGCCACAGCAAAGTTAGAAAATGGAAAAAAATCAGTAAGGAGGCGAGGAGAAGTGGTGAGAAAAGTATGCAACGGGTAGTTAGATCGAAGCAGAATGAAAAATAAGCTGTTCTTTTACATAGCAGGAAAAGAGTAAAGGAAAAATCGGATTACTGTACGATCTGGTGAGGAGGGGCAGGAAAAGCAGAAGCAGAGACAGTGGGGTCAATATTCAGCTAAGGTCAGGACTTGCCAGACCAAACATGGCTTTGAAATTTACGTGTGCTCTAACCTCCTCCAACTTATATTCACTTAGCTTAATACCTTATCCAGCTAACTCTGGTCATGCCAGCTAACTAGGACTTTATCCAGATACATCCACTGAATATCTATAACAATTCGCCCCCCCTGTAAATTCTTTGTAAATTTCATGTTATTACTTGTAAATATTTCCCCTTCTCAGTTACCCCTCCCATAAACGTGTTTACTGTTGACAATTTATTTATTTATTTAGAGTTTTTCTATACCGGCATTCGTGATTAAAAATCACATCATGCCGGTTTACATATAACAAGGGGATGTGAACAAAAAACGGAACATTAACAAGTGCAAAGAGTTCATAAAGTTACATTACAACAAGGTTAATATAACTGGGGAGAGAATTAGAGTAAGAATTAGAGTAAGATAACCGAGCAGTTAGGATTAACTATTTACATTATATTGTGAATTCATTTTAATTCATTTTAACAGTGTCTTGTTTATCCTCTATTTTTTTTCTTATAATGTTCTTCTGTAAAGCTTCCTGCTATTTTTAGTTATCTGTAAACCGAGATGATGTTCCCAAGGTATCTCGGTATATAAAATGCTTAAAATAAATAAATAAATAAATTCATCCTTCTGTCTGTAGCCAGATATATTGTCCCCTCGCCACGCTGCTGAATAATGGCACCAATATGTCGATACAGCTCCTAACATGAAAGAAAAGATTCACCCGATGCGTTCTATAGCCTGCTGGGTATTTCCTCGGGCCTAATGGTCCTGGTGATTAATGCCACCCAATCTAGTGGCTCGGGTGCTGAACAAACACGCGTGAAAGGATGCGGAATACATCGGAACTCATCTAGCAAGGACTCTTCTGGCTGCGTTGGATTTTAGTTGGCTAACAGATTGGGTATTTCAACTTTCCACTGAAGGAAGTGACAAAAGGATACTTGCTCACTACAGAGGCTGTACTCTCCCTAAAAATTACCAGAATATGAAAAACTGGTCATGGTAGCAGGGATTTCGCTTTAAGAGACGTCATCCTGCGTAGGGTCCCTCGGCACAAGCCAGGCAGCTACCCTTTGTATCATTAGATTGAAGTACTTAACCGTTACACGTGAAAGGGAAGATCCGGGCCTCCCAGCTGCAGGCAGCAGGTTGTGCTATGGCCACTGTGTAGCATCATCAGGAAGGTAAACTCTGAAATATGCCCCCGCGGCTGCTCCCCTCTGCCTCAGGTACAGACTCGGGGCCCGAGTTACTAAGGATTTTCTCCCAAGCTCCCTTAGGCTGGGAGCCCTCTGGGGTCAGGGAAATCTGCCTTGAAAGGGCTGAAAGGCAGAATATAGATAGATAAAGAAGAAAAGATGGAAGGAGCTGCTGGCAGACAGAAGCAGATGTGAATTTCATGCTTAGATTTTAGGTGCTGATCTAGGCCAAAGTCATTTTTAGGGGTCGTGAAGTTAATTCCTCCTCTAGGAGACAAAATTTGCTCCAACACCATTTTTTGTTTCCTGTCCCAGTATCATGGCTAAGTAACTGACTGCCAGAGTCGCAGAAAGTGAAACACAGAAAACGTATAATCCCCCTCCACAGGGGCTTACTGTGCGACTATGAATGAATGCCCTCCGTGCTCAGGCTGGGTCAGTGATCACTAACATCACAGTGATCAACGATTTACCTGCACGTACAGGACTATACTGCAGGGGAAGTCTATTCTCACTTCTCCTAGTTAGGCTCTGCTGACTTACCCTGAAATCTCCCTCTCCGATTTACTTCTGCTCTCATCTCCCGTACTCAAATATCTTCTCATCTGCTCCGTTTCCATGATCCACAGGCCACCAACCCAACTACTTTCCAAGGATAACGCCCTAGGCCACGTAGTATCCAGCCGCTGTTTCTTACCTGATAAACTCCAGCCATGAAAGTAACGGTGACTCCAACAGTGATGGCGTAGCAGCTCCTATCACAGGGCAGCCCTGCGGACTGGTTGGCAGTAGCAGGACTCAGCGTGCTGTTACGTTCGTAGGAGGTTATGTTGGCGTGAAGGCCATCTTGGCTTTCATGAAACGCATTGTACCCCGCTGCTTCCAGTTCCTGCTCCACCACCTCTCCCACCATCAAGCAGAGCACCCCAAAAATGCCCACCGAGATGTGCCGGGAAGTTCCCATTAGAAAATAAATGAGGCAGGCGAAGAATGATGTGTATAAGCCGTAGATGGGCTCCTGCCCAGCCAAAAGGGAATAAGCGATCGACTGAGGAACCAGCAGGATGCCCACGATAAGGCCCGACATGACATCGCCCAGGACGTACTCTTTTCGATACTTTGGGAGCCACTGTAAGACAGGGAAGAAGCTGAAAAGCAGGTCTTTGAATCTGGCTGGTGTGCAGCTGACATTTTCTTTCACCGTCTCTGCCAGGAGCTTCTTCACGCCGGCGCACGCCACCTCCCGTTTTTCTAGGAAGATCTTCCCAGCACGATGTCTGCCAAGCCCCTCGCCATTCTGTGCGGCTGCTCCTGCCAGGACAGGGCTGAAACTGCTCTCGTCCGGGCTTTCTCCCGCCATCTTGATGGTGCTTTCTTGGGATCACTGTGAAAACAGAAATATGAATTCCAACTATTGTCCTTCAAACATCTCATTCTGCACCTGTTCAGCGGTAACACCTGACTTAAGAAACAGTTTGTTCCCAATTACAATAGGCATTTTTATCCCCCGGACGAGTGACTGGTTGGATTAAACTGCAAAAGAAGACTTAAGTGCTTCTTACAGGGAACTATGAGGCAGGGAATATCCTGCAACTTGAGTTCCTACTTTGCTTTCTCACCGATTCTGCAGTCACTTTATCTTCTTCTTGTGCCTCAGTCAGTAAGCCCAGTAGTAAATGGACAAAAAGATTAACACTGGTCTTTCTTCACGCTGCCTTTTAGGAGCGGTCATATAGATTAGGCACAATAGCTCAGAAGTGGTTGCATATAGGTTTCTGAGGCATTAAATGGTAAAGCATACAGAGATTCTGTTTGGATGAAAGGTGCCCTGCATAAATTGTTATTATTTTTGCTTTCAGGAGGAATTAGAAATTAGCAGCTTTTTTTCCTGTCTACTTTTCTCCTCTGACTTCCGTTAGGAGCAGGTTACAGTCTCACTGGGAACCTAGCCCAATGTCTTATAACTTGAAATACCATTTCAGTGTAATGACTGCCTGTTAACCCTAAATATGAGAAAAGACATATTTAAAATCTAATACCCGTGATGTTCCTGCCTTATTGCATATTCCAAACTATTTACAAGTTCAGAAACAGTATATTTTGATTGACTTAAGTTATAAACATTTTAAATAAATAAATGAAATATATGTAAAAGCTTCTATCAATAAAGACCCAACATTTATGGCTCCATGATTAATTACCTACAAGGTTTGCTATCTGATACTTAAAGAGTTTAATGATTTTTATATACACACAGAGGGAAAAAGAGATGTAAACATTTTTATTTGTAAATAATTGTAATATATCTTGAATGCCTGCATGTGGAAGAATATGCTTCTGCTGTAAAAATGGTACGAGCTGGATATTGCCCCTTCAGGCCAGTAAATGCTTGCCTTCTGATGACCACGTTAAGGACATGACATGAGGTCACGCAGTAAGGGGAAGGACAAGGGGAGCTGTGGCATGGACAAAGCGTGCAACTCCTGCTTGTTGCTGAATTTTCAGCAGTAATTAGAGATTTGCTATCAAGCTATCCTCCATGCAGCTCCACTTATGGGAGCGGGCACCTGAGGAAGGTGAAATAATCTGTGAACGTTATCGCCACCTTTCACCATCTCACTGCTTAAACAGATTGCCCACATTTTCTTTGCATCCTGAACATCGAGCTTTACACAGACTGATGGGCCGATCCTTTCGTTAAAGACGGCAGGGCCTATGTAAGCTGCATGCGTGGAGAGTCATTTTAAAACATATTATGATCGCATCCTCAGGGACACTCCGTGCAGCCCTGTACTGAGAAAACATGAACTTTCACCTTCCCATCATGTTTGAACAAGCTGTCAGTGCAAACAGATTGATTTCCTGCTCTTCTGTAGGATGCTCCAATGGGAGAACTGTAAGGCGATGAAATTCACTAAGAACAACCCAGGTCTACCTTTGGAATATGCTGAAAAAATTAAGCATGGATATCTTTCCTTACCCACTAACACATGACGATCACTGACGGCGCATATTTGCTCAGTGTCTCCCGGCTGCATAATGTCTAGACGTTGGTAGCAGCCTCTAACTGGAAAAACTTTGCTCATAGGGTATCTATAGCACTATTGTGTCAAGCCTGATAATCAGCACCTTGTTCATTCACTGCAGGCAAGCTTCTAACTTCCCAGGAATATGCACCACACTGACGACTACAACCAAGTCTTTCACAGGCAAGGAACCAGCTTCAAAGACATGGAAGGCATTGCAGTAAGAAGCAAGACCGTCACTGTGGAATTATTTCAAGTAGAATAATAATCGGGTCATCAGTAAAATAGTTGAGCCTATTTTTTAAATTAAATATACACAAAAATCACCCCTTCAGAAATGTCAGGTCTCGTGCTTACAAGTGGAGCGAGGTGGGAGATATGACAGGAGAAATTCACATACCTCAGATATTTAAAGACAACAGATTTCTACCTTTTTATTTGTCTGAAAAGTCTCTTTATAAGCATAACAATGGAGCAGTCTGCCTGCAGTGTATGAAGAAACAGTATATAGGCAGATAAATAAGATGAAACTTTATTCAAACCTTCCCCAGGCTTTATAATCACCTTCAAACCACACAACACTGCAGTCCTCCAGTTACCTCTGTAAAACCTGAAGTGAACACAAGTCACATGCCTGTGACTTCTAGTCCTGGCCAACGTATTTCACTTGGTAATAGAATTCCCCTGATCTCACGGTCAGATGCCCCATTTTGCCTTCTACACGTCACTACTGGAGATGAGCATACGTTCCAAGTTTCAGTCACCCCCTGCTTAAGATCAATGCAGGTCTATCACAATAAAAGCAAGGAACCAAGCAACTAATGAATAAAAAGACTCAGCCAAAAGACCATAGTGTATGTCACAGTCATCTTGCCAGCAGGTATATAGTGTGGTAATTCTCTCTCATCCTGACAGACAAAGTCAACAGCAGGAATGGATTGTTAAAGATCCTCAAAAGCTGGGTTTTACTTACTTTTAACGCCTTCAACCTCCTGAAAGTTAAAATACAGAGGACTGAGGACCCTGGGTAACTATTATGAATAAACAGAAAGACCCACAGCAATGCTATTCATGCAGAGACTTCTGGACACACTATTTCCAGCACACAGAAAACCTGGCCATGGAATAAGTAGATGGATGCAGAAGTACCCACAGGAACAAAGAACAATTTTGCATCCATGCCTGTTAGTGTTACTGGGCCATCTGGACAGACATAGGTCAAAGGGGCAGAGCCAATATGAATTTAGCAAATGGAAGTCTTGTCTTACAAATCTGTTAGGTTTTTTTTTTTAAGGGATTAATAAACATGTGGGCAAGGATGAATCAAGTGATAAAGTGTATCTGGATTTTCAAAAGGCGTTTTACAAAGTCCCTCATGACAGGCTCATCAGGATATTAAAGAGTCATGAAATGTCCTATTATGGACTGGTAATTGGTTAAAAGACAGGAACAGAGAATAGGCCTGAATGATCATTATCTCAATGGAGGTTCTGTACTGGGACCATGCCTCTTAATACATCTGGCAAAGGCAGTGATGAGTGAGGTGATCAAATTTGCAGATGACACAAAATGATTCAAAGATGTTAAATCACAAGCCGATTGTGAGACTCAGGGATTGGGCATCCAAATGACGGATGAAATTTAATATGGACAAGCGTAAAGTGATGCATACAGAGAAGAAGAATCCACTTTATAGTTGCATGATGCTGGGTTCCATATTTGGAAAAGGATGGAGTCACAGTGCTCAATGTTTTGAAAGCTCAGTCTTCAGTGGTGGTCAAAAAAGCCAATAGAAATTTAGATATTCTAAGGAAGGAATGGAAAATAAACTGAAAGATATCATAATGCCTCTATAATCTATAGATGGGCGACTGCACTTTTGTGTGCAATTCTCATCTCCCCATCTCAAAAAAGACATAGCAGAACCAGAAAAGCTGCAGGGAAGGGCAACCAAAATGATAATGGGAGAGGACAGACTAAACAGGTTGGGGGTCTACAGCCTGGAGAAGAGACAGCTGAGAGGTCCTTAAAATCAGGAGTGGTGTGGAATAGTGGTTTATGGACTCTTCCTCCAGGAACTCATCCAAGCTCTCTTTAAACCCAGATTCACTAACTGCTTTCACCACATCCGCTGGCAACAAATTCCACAATTAATTATGCGCTGAGTGAAAAAAAATATTTTCTCTGATTTGTTTTAAAAATATTTCCCATTAACTTCATGGTGTGTCCCCTAGTCCTATTAGAAAAGATCAATAAGCATTCCCTATTTACCCGTTAGCCACGTAAAGGTGGGGAAGCCACTGCTAATCCTGGTTATAAGACAAAAGGACTGGGCCTATTTTTTGGGATCCTACTGAGTACTTGTGACCTGGATTGGCCACTTGTCAGAGACACAATGCCAGACTTGATCGGCCTCTGGACTGACCCAGTATGGCATTTATGTTATGCTTTTGCTTAAAATGTGTTAAGCGAGGACAGCGTTCTTTCACAGCACAGGGGCAGGGGGGAGAAAGACACCTGCATTCTGAGCAAACCCAACAGATCTTTGGAAAGGGTGGGCTATGCAGGGAAAAATTCATACATTTGGATTGCTTGAAAAATACAGTTTTTCCTTTCTTTGTTCATTTTCATGTGCACATTTATCCAGCAACTCTTCTCTCACAACCCTGACAACCAGCACTGAGCTCTTATGTGGATTCACGTACAACCGTGACCAAGACCTAGAATGATCTACCTACCATTCCAACAGTAAAATCCACTTTAATTCCATTTCTGAAGTTGGCTCAAAATGCAATCATGTCTGCTGTGACAGGAGTGGTGCAATTCTCCCAGCCTCCAGAGAAAAAGATGTTTCACATAGGCTAGAAAGATAAAGCTTGATGAATAGCCACTAGGGATGTGCAGACCGAAAGTTTAAGTTCATAAGTCCATAAGTCGAAAAGGGGTCCCATTTGCGGTCAATATGGACATATGGAGAATTCCATAAGTTGAGTCTATGTCCATATGTGCAAATAAAAATTTAAACCCCTCACCCGCCTTAATCCCCCCCCCCCCCCCCAAGACTTACCAAAACTCCCTGGTGGTCCAGCGGGGTCAGGACGCCATTCCTGAACTCCTTTGCAAGGAGCACGTGACGTCGGCGTCACGTCGGAGTGACACGGCGTCACGTGATTCCCCTCGGGTTCGCTCCCGGACCCCTCGTTGGGCTCAAAAGGAACTTTTGGCCAGCTTGGGGGGGCCTCCTGACCCCCCCAAGCTGGCCAAAAGGTCAGGAGGCCCCCCAAGCTGGCCAAAAGTTCCTTTTGAGCCCAACGAGGGGTCCGGGAGCGAACCCGAGGGGAATCACGTGACGTCCGCGTCACGTGATTCCCCACGCGTCCGCTCCCGGACCCTCACGGAACTTTTGGCCAGCTTTGGTAAGTCTTCGGGGGGGGGGGATTAAGGAGGGTGAGGGGTTTAAATTTTTATTTAGATCAACAATCGCGATTTCCAACGTATTCAACATAGCTATGTTGAATAAGTTTGAAATCCGATCCTTTAAGCCTCATCTTTTTTTTAAGTTAAAAAAAAAAATAAGTTGCGTTTTCCATTTAAGTTCAAAACGAATGCACACCCCTAATAGCCACTCTCCTCTCATCCCACACAACAGTACATGATAACAAATGGAGCATTCAGCTCTTCCTTTTAAATTACTGTAATTCCTATGCATCCCCAATTCATTCTTTTAACTTTTACTCCTGCAATATTTCCTGACCTGTGGCATGAGTTAGCTGCTACCTCCACAATGAAAAAAGTGTAATGGAAGCCTGGAAACGGTCCCACACAGGTAGTCACAAAAATATATTGCTTGGGGAGTCATTCATGTTAAATTACAAGTTACAAAACATCTACAGGCTTTAAATACATAAAATGAACCTAGTTTACATCTCTTCAAAGCAGGCAGAGTGTAAGTTATTGACAAAAACTACAAATATTCTGTATGGAAAATTCTGAAACTTGGTCATATATAAAAACAAAGATAAAGTGACAAATTAAAACGTTTTCTTAAACATTTGCTGCAGCATCAAGGAAATTATGAGAGAGCAAGCAGCATCACTCAAGAGATAACAATATCACAGGAGGATAGAGTTACTCCACCAGCTGACAGTTACTCTTATTTCCTTTTTCTTAAAGTTCCTAAAGCTAAAACAGTAAGAAACGTGAACGTGAGAGAATGAGGTTTAGGTTGAAGCTCCAAATAGTTTTCAGAGCCCACAGCATATAGGAAAAATACAACTTTGCAAACAAGAAAGTCATGGAAAAGAGAACTCTTTCCTCCAAGTGAAGTGATGCTATGTTCTGAAAAGGTAAAAAGCATCCAAACACTAAAAAGCAGGGGCATTTACACAGTTCAGATCCGCGGAAAGCCTGTCTGCCAGGGGGCGAGATTGGGAGGCTGACAAGACACGAACAATGAGGGCAGATGTGAAGGGTAATGACAGCAGGAGGCTGATGTGGCAGGAAGCGCGAGCTCTGGGGATGGGGTCCTGGGCAGGGAGCGGCATGGACCGGGCTTTCCTGGGGGCCACCTGCCAGGTGCTGATGGGGTCCTGGGCAGGGAGCGGCATGGACCGGGCTTTCCTGGGGGCCACCTGCCAGGTGCTGATGGGGTCCTAGGCAGGGAGCGGCATGGACCGGGCTTTCCTGGGGGCCACCTGCCAGGTGCTGATGGGGTCCTAGGCAGGGAGCGGCATGGACCGGGCTTTCCTGGGGGCCACCTGCCAGGTGCTTTCAGGGGCAGGATGCCGGGCTCCATGGTCCTCTCAGCTGATGCAGCGCGACACATCTTGTGCTGGGTGGGGAGGGGATCTCCCCGGGTGCAGGGGGGTCCCTGCGAGTGCGGGAGAGCGGGGATCGCCCTGACTCGGGGTCCTCACTCTCATGTCTGGGGGGGGGGGAGGGGGCTCAGTCCGGGAACGTCAGCTCCATGCACGAGCGACAAGTGCCACGTCAAGCGAGAGAGCGGGGGTCGGAGCTGCGGCCCCAGGGAGAGACTTCGTGAAGCTGCCAGCCCACCCCCCTGCCCGTCCCCGCCGCGCACTCACCCGCTCGCCCGCCGGCCGGTGCACACCGAGTGCCGGGAACCGGACTCCAGAGGTCCGGACCGCGGGCCGGAGGCGGCCCCGCTCGCAGCCGCCACGCCCCCCAGGCCCCTAGGCCACGCCCCATGCCAAAGGCCCTGGCTGATTGGCTCGCGGAGGTGGAGCGGCCGACGGGCGGGAGAGAGTGCGCGTGAGGGAACGGCGCATGCGCACGTATCCGCCCGCCTGCCGCGTGACCGTGGCGGGGAGAGGGCGGGCTCTCGCTCAGGATGCGCACGGGGTCTCCCCATAGGACTTCCGGCGCCGCTACCAATTCCTTCCTTTCAGTGGATTCTCGCGGCCAAAGCTTAACACATAACGAAAGCAAAAAATGAGAAGTTTGTTCCAAAAAGCTAATGAACCTGAGAGCTGTCACCAGCCTCAGAGCGCATATCCGCTTCCGGAAAGGAGCAGGAGAAAAGCCACTATCTGAGTTGTCTGGATGCAGACACAGGAGGAAGGGAAGAAGGGAACGATTTTCATGTGAATTACTGTGTTTAGTCTGCACGCAGTACTGCCCCAGGCAGCATCAGCAATTACCAAACCTCTTACTGCCCCAGGCAGCATCAGCAATTACCAAACCTCTTACTGTCCCAGGCAGCATCAGCAATTACCAAACCTCTTACTGCCCCAGGCAGCTCTCAGCAATTACCAAACCTCTTACTGCCCCAGGCAGCTCTCAGCAATTACCAAACCTCTTACTGCCCCAGGCAGCTCTCAGCAATTACCAAACCTCTTACTGCCCCAGGCAGCTCTCAGCAATTACCAAACCTCTTACTGCCCCAGGCAGCATCAGCAATTACCAAACCTCTTACTGCCCCAGGCAGCACCAGCAATTACCAAACCTCTTACTGTCCCAGGCAGCACCAGCAATTACCAAACCTCTTACTGTCCCAGGCAGCTCTCAGCAATTACCAAACCTCTTACTGTCCCAGGCAGCATCAGCAATTACCAAACCTCTTACTGCCCCAGGCAGCATCAGCAATTACCAAACCTCTTACTGTCCCAGGCAGCTCTCAGCAATTACCAAACCTCTTACTGTCCCAGGCAGCATCAGCAATTACCAAACCTCTTACTGTCCCAGGCAGCACCAGCAATTACCAAACCTCTTACTGTCCCAGGCAGCACCAGCAATTACCAAACCTCTTACTGTCCCAGGCAGCATCAGCAATTACCAAACCTCTTACTGCCCCAGGCAGCACCAGCAATTACCAAACCTCTTACTGTCCCAGGCAGCTCTCAGCAATTACCAGAGAAGCAAACCTCTTACTGTCCCAGGCAGCATCAGCAATTACCAAACCTCTTACTGTCCCAGGCAGCACCAGCAATTACCAAACCTCTTACTGTCCCAGGCAGCATCAGCAATTACCAAACCTCTTACTGTCCCAGGCAGCTCTCAGCAATTACCAGAGAAGCAAACCTCTTACTGTCCCAGGCAGCACCAGCAATTACCAAACCTCTTACTGTCCCAGGCCGCTCTCAGCAATTACCAGAGAAGCAAACCTCTTACTGTCCCAGGCAGCACCAGCAATTACCAAACCTCTTACTGTCCCAGGCAGCATCAGCAATTACCAAACCTCTTACTGTCCCAGGCAGCTCTCAGCAATTACCAGAGAAGCAAACCTCTTACTGTCCCAGGCAGCACCAGCAATTACCAAACCTCTTACTGTCCCAGGCCGCTCTCAGCAATTACCAGAGAAGCAAACCTCTTACTGTCCCAGGCAGCACCAGCAATTACCAAACCTCTTACTGTCCCAGGCAGCACCAGCAATTACCAAACCTCTTACTGTCCCAGGCAGCATCAGCAATTACCAAACCTCTTACTGTCCCAGGCAGCTCTCAGCAATTACCAAACCTCTTACTGTCCCAGGCAGCACCAGCAATTACCAAACCTCTTACTGTCCCAGGCAGCTCTCAGCAATTACCAAACCTCTTACTGTCCCAGGCAGCTCTCAGCAATTACCAGAGAAGCAAACCTCTTACTGTCCCAGGCAGCTCTCAGCAATTACCAGAGAAGCAGAGCTCTTACTGTCCCAGGCAGCTCTCAGCAATTACCAGAGAAGCAAACCTCTTACTGTCCCAGGCAGCTCTCAGCAATTACCAGAGAAGCAAACCTCTTACTGTCCCAGGCAGCTCTCAGCAATTACCAGAGAAGCAAACCTCTTATTGTCCCAGGCAGCTCTCAGCAATTACCAGAGAAGCAGAGCTCTTACTGTCCCAGGCAGCTCTCAGCAATTACCAGAGAAGCAAACCTCTTACTGTCCCAGGCAGCTCTCAGCACCAGCAGTTACCAGAGAAGCAAACCTCTTACTGTCCCAGGCAGCTCTCAGCACCAGCAATTACCTGAGAAGCAGAGCTCTTACTGTCCCAGGCAGCTCTCAGCACCAGCAGTTACCAGAGAAGCAGAGCTCTTACTGTCCCAGGCAGCTCTCAGCAATTACCAGAGAAGCAGAGCTCTTACTGTCCCAGGCAGCTCTCAGCAATTACCAGAGAAGCAGAGCTCTTACTGTCCCAGGCAGCTCTCAGCAATTACCAGAGAAGCACAGCTCTTACTGTCCCAGGCAGCTCTCAGCACCAGCAGTTACCAGAGAAGCACAGCTCTTACTGTCCCAGGCAGCTCTCAGCACCAGCAGTTACCAGAGAAGCAGAGCTCTTACTGTCCCAGGCAGCTCTCAGCAATTACCAGAGAAGCAGAGCTCTTACTGTCCCAGGCAGCTCTCAGCACCAGCAGTTACCAGAGAAGCAGAGCTCTTACTGTCCCAGGCAGCTCTCAGCACCAGCAGTTACCAGAGAAGCAGAGCTCTTACTGTCCCAGCTCACAGTCTGTACCAGCAGTTACTGTAGAGCCCTATGAGACAAGACTGGTGGGACCCTGGTGGAGAGCAGGGGCAGGGAGATATGATTCAGACTTTTAAATAACTGAAAATTATTAATATTACACAAAAAGCAAACATTTTCCAGTGGAAATGAAATTGTAGAACTAGGTAGGGGTCGTGATATGAAACTCCAAGGAGTTCACCTCAGAAACAATGTCAGGAAATATTTCTTTATGGGAATGATGGTGGGTACTTGGAATTTGGGTCTATCTGCTGAAATTTACTATGTTATACAGCATTATTAGGTTTCCAGAAAGGCTGGGGCAATCTGAATGAAGCGAGCATGAGTAAAACAGTAACTTAAATGGGAATAGGATCGTTTTTTCAGCACAGCATCATTAGCCTTGATGGCTGTGTAGTGTGACTGAATGAATTTCTGGTGGCAGCCATTCTACATACTAGGAAGCAACAGCAGATAAGCGCTGCCTCCTGTTACTGTGAGGGATCACATGGAAGGTGGAGCGAGATTAAGTTTGCTGCTGGAATGGTTGGCCGTGGCTCTCCCCACTCGTCCGTACACCAGAAGCCTGAACATTTCATGCCATCAAAGACCTATGAGCAGAATGAGCACTCCAGGAGAGAGGGGGTGCCAGCAAGGCCATTTGGCTAGGGCCTACAATGTTCAAGGGGCCTACTTTTGTTGGGAAAAATTTAAAAAAGAGCTAACTATATGTATTTCTAACATGTATAAATAAACATTTCAATTGTAATTGAATAATTTGCTAACAAAAAAGCTCATAAAGCCTTCTTAAATCAATAAAAACTATTTGGGAAATTTAGAAAACGATTTCTCTTATTAAGTATCACATCAGAGCCTTACATAGGGGCCTACGTTTCTTAGCTGACACGGGCCTAATTCTTGCTCTCTCCGGCCCTGAGACTGAGGTATGCCAAAGAAATGTAATTGTGATTACAAAGAGAAGACTTGGCACTGAATAATTAAGCAGAGTGAAAGCTGGAGAGTGGAGCAGGCTCCTCTGCAATTGCGTCCTAGTGTCTGGTAAGCACATACGATTTATATTCTCAGCAGTATACAAGCAGAAACAGATCCATTCCAATCTTCCATACGTCAAGGAGCAACTTTTCTTCTTGGAAGCACAGTACTAAAATGTTTACTTAAAAGCAGGTCCATTATAGTGTAAGAGATTCCCTGACACTGCGACTTCTCAGGTAGCTAATCATACCTTAGTCATATCACACCAGAGGTGTGTAATTGCAGGGTGATAATACATGTGCTAGGGTGCCTTATCTCTGGCTTGTCTAATGACTGATCATCATCCTGCAGCATTAATCTACAGAGATATAAAGTTGTTAAGTGTTCAAGGCATGGAGCTCTTCTAATGGGATGCATCTTCCAAATTCCTTGGTTGTATTAATGGCTCTACATTCTTTGTAATTGCTATATTAATTGTTTAATTTAATTATATTAGAAAACAGCTATCAGGCGCAAGTATTCTGCTGTGCCAAAATCAATTTAAAACAGTCACTTCCACCAGTGCTAATTCTATATCCACTCATCCCTGGTATTTGTTTTGCTGTGTACCAGGAATTTTTGTCCAAACATCTTTGTCTTGTGGATTGATTTCCTTATTTTTGAAACATTTTTGGTCAGTACAAATGTAGCATCTTCAGGAGACCCTCAAATGTCCTGTCCACACTGCCCCAAGCTGCATTAGCTAAAACCAAGGCTTTTGGAAGAATAGAACTGACAGCCTTTTCAGCATCTTCACTGGCTGTGAATCAGTCCTGCATGTGGACAGTGCCATAGTTTCTTGGTCTGTCTGGTGAAAGTGGTCAAAGGGATTAAGGAGAGTGAACTGCTTCTGAAGGATTCACCTGCTCCCTTCCTGTACATCGCCAGTAGGTTAGGTCCATAGAACTGAGCAGAAACAGAATCGTTGTGAGCTCCTCCGTCTGTCCTTTGACACCTCTAAAGGTCATTCTCAGTGCTGCCAGCAGACGAATACTGCCCAGCTACACACCGGTGAGCCAGGAGTAGTTTAGATTCCTGTTTTCTGATTGCAGCTGGTTATGCAAAACAGGCAAATTCCTTGGCTATAAAACGTTTGCTGTCATTTTGTAGAAAAATAAGATCAGCAAATAACTTGCAGATAAAACCTTTTTATTGGACTACTTTTGTGCATTGATGACTGCTGGAGCCTCCCTAGCCTCACCTTCTAATCATAGGTAGGAGGAGAAAAACAGGAGGCATATTTTCGTCTCTGACTCCAGAAATCTGCAGTTCTATTGTACTCTTCTGTTAATAAATCTTGTTTAGAGGGCAGGATTAAATGGGGAATGAAGCAGTCTAAACTTTACTAACAGTCCTAGCTGCTCTTCAAGTCCATAATTTTGCCTTGTCATTCTAGTCTGCTTTCTTAACCACGCAGCATTTACAGATAACTGCAATTCAGGTACCAACCGGTGCCTTTGCCAAGCTGAATTTTATTCATCAAGGACCCAGGGCTGTTCTCTATTCGTTACACCCTGCTTTAATAACTGACTGCTTTTGTCTTCTGTGGGTTCAAGGGTGGCGCAACAGGGTATTAAAAGTGCTGCTCAAATTTATTTCTTTATTTCTTTATTTGTTGAGTTTTATATACCGTCATTCGGTAGAGCCATCATAACGGTTTACAAAAATATACATTTTTCTTAGCAGTTGTGTAACAGAAAAAACAATGTGAACGTTATGATCCATTGGCACTTTATTGCTGTCTCCGAGGCTGGCCCAGACTGTGCAGAGTTCTCACTAATGACCAGCACTGAAAATAAACCGGTTTCCAGATTACTTCCATTTCCTTTTGTGTGTGGGAGTAAATTCTCAATACTAACTCATTTTCCAACTCGCTGCCTTCGCTTCTCTGCGCCTCTGTGTGCCCACTGATTTTTCCAGTGTTTATAGATAAACTCGGGCCCCCAAATTTGTCAAGAGAAGGGCCATGTAGGACATTTCAAATCCCTAAGAGGACCTCCTTGGTGATTTTCTGGTCAGGAGTGCATTGGACAGTGGCCCTTTTAGTGATTTGAAATGTGGGAGATAGGAGTCAGAGTTCCCACAGGTGTAACAGATCGATTGTCAGTAATAATATTTCAAACTGGCAACCCTATCCCACCCTCCTGGGTACCCTACCATCTGCCCCCACCCTTCTCCAGCATCTGCTAGTGCAGTGGTTAAGGCATGAAAAATAAAAAGCATAGAGATGGAGCCAACAGAAGTCAGGGAGGAGGAAGGAACCCACCTTGTGGATTTGTAGAGTTGGACACACCGAGAGTGGAGCAAGAGTGTTGGGTCACTGTTTACCGCTAAATTTTAGACAAAGTTAAATGGAACCAAGTAGAGATTCAATGGAGAAAGAACCAGGGAGAAGCTGGAGGACGCGAATGCATGCTGGGAAGTAAAGGACATTGATTTCAGAGGAGTTAAGTACTAGAAAGCATGAGGACATCCAAATAAGACAGTAGATAGGCAAGAAGAGAGCCGAGGGGGAATTGAAGCAGATGGGTGAGAAAATGTTAAGAATATTTGAAGGAGGGGATGAGAGGTCCCAGAATTATGGTGTAAACAGAGTCTTGCAGCAGTCGTAGGCTTGAGCAGAACAGCACCCTAAAAGAGTGGAGAGTTTATAGCTGTAATAATGACCGTACACTTGGGCACTTCCTGTTAATGCACTGGAGGGTTATTTCCTTAGCTTTGCCGGGGTCCATTAACTCCACCCATTGGGGCATTTAGGGAGTACTTTTGTAACATCGTGCATAAGTTACACCAGTTTTCAAGGTGGACTTGGACATATAAATCCATTTTAAACATTTTCCTGGCAAAACTATCCACATATAATTACACCTGCTAGTTGGTACCGGTAGCTGTAATTTTACCGAGAGGATTTATGTGCAGAATTTTTAAAATAAAAAAATGTGCCTAAATTTCAACTCCATAGTAGTTCACTTGGATATGTGAATTAAAGGTCACAAACAAGTTGGTGAGACCTTTTTATTGGACTAATGTAATGTGACGGTTCTCGCATATGATTTGCTCTTCATCGGGTCTGAAGAAATGGTGCAGTTACACCAGGTATAAATAGAACAATATCATTCAGCTGCAATGGAAACAAGAAGCAAGTTCAACACCCTGGCATGACCTGGTAGAAAAGAATCTGCTCATACAGTGGCATGGATATTATGGCGGGCGCAGGAAGCCTTGACGCTGCCTTGAGGGTAACCTCACGAGGCCTACACTGGCAGCAGGAGAACGCACCTTGAAGCAGACCAGGCTGGAGTTTCCCCATCTCCCAAGCATGTTGAGCCCTTGGGTTCCAGTGGCTGGCAGGACTTAGCTGGTTCAAGAGATCTAAGGGTCCAGAGACAGGCCAAGTGTCAGGGTTGGCAGCAAGGCAGGGCGTCAACAAGGTTCAAGGCAAAGGTCAGGTCCAGGCAGCAAGCAAGGGGAAGGTAAAACTCTGAGGATAGGGTCAGAACCGGAGAATCAGCCAAGAAGACAAGATACTGAGGAACAGGACAGGACAAGAGGGATAAGGCAGGGTAAGACAGGATTCTGAGGACTAGGCAACAGAGATAGGGTCAGGCAAGGCTGAACGAGGCAGGCTTGGCAACACAACTCTAGAGCAGGAGACCCGTTGCTGAGGCAATTTGTAAGGAGCGGCTGGGTTTAAATACTCAGCTGCACGACAATATCACTGTGCATCGCCACTTGTCCTTCCCATTATAGGGTCTTCAAAGTCTGGTGTGCAATGTTTGTGAGCATCTAGGGGAGGTGAGGCGCGGATGGTATGGGGGCAGGAGCGACAACATCCCTATAACCAGTTGTGGGCTTGTCCCGCATCCGGTGAAATGTAACATATTGCCTCCAGTCCCTAGTATTTTACTATTACTGACCTGGCTCCATTCTAATCTTTTAGATCTTTAGGAGGGTTTTTTTTTTTCCAGTTTTCAACAACTCTTAACAGGGCCAGCAATGCTTGTCCTGATCTTTTATCTTTTCACTAGGTCATGCCAAGAACCTTTCCCTCCAACCATCTTTCGCAACACGGCCTGGCTCCTGAAGACTGAAATAAACCATGTTAAAGTTGAGTTTATTTTCCTTGTACAGTTCAAAGTACCTGTTTGTTTTCAGTCTTTGTTTAAAAAAATTAAACGTTAAAATGATCTGAAAGAAGATAAGGGGGACACTTAATATCCTTGTAATCTTTTATTTGCTCTAAAACCAGTCTCTTTCAGCTGCAAATGTTATTTTCTCCCAACCCTTTCTCCTCATCAGATTTTGGCAGCCTTGCTCAATCAGTGTCTGGCATAGACTTGGAGACGCAATAAAGATGATAACAACATTCCCTTCCTACAAACATGTTTTAGATTGGACCACGTCCACTCAAGAAAGATGCCGAGGGTAGCCACACTGCAGAAGAAAGAGAAGAGGAGAAATGTAGAAGAATACAATTTTAAGGGCCAGTTTCAGTAAAGTACAACGCAGTCTTCCATGGTAGCATGAAGACAAGCCGGGTTTCTCTTCCTCTCCCCTGCCGCACTCCCCCCCCCCCCCTCCAACCCATCACACGGCATCCATGAGTTGCAAGAAGTTGAAATGGAGCAGGAGTCACCGATTCCCAGTTCCTCCTGCTCTGCTGCGTCCTGTGCCAGCCGGCCCCGAGATCAGCACCATTCTGCTGTACGGGGAGGGTGGGGGATAGAGGAAGACTCAGGGAGGGGTAATTTTTTTTATTTTGATGGCAGGAGGAAGAGGGAACATGGCCCCTTGGTTTATTTTGTGTTTATATTCCATTTTTTTCATTTCATCATTTATTTCACTTTAAGAAAATGAGATGAAATTCAGTAAAACATCAAACATGATGAAAAGCAAATAAAAAACACAGACGAAACAAAATATTTTTTTTCTCTTCCCATCTTTAATGGGTGGTTATATAGAGAATGGCCATTAATTTGCATCTCCACTTGGCAGAGGATAGGTTGTGGTCTTAAATTACTGTGATGGGGAGTAGTGGGGGCAGGAATTTAGGTTAGAGATTAGGAAGAACTTTCTACCGCAATGGTAAGTGAGCACTTGAACAAGTTCTTTGTGAAGGTGTCACAATGATCATCCCTGGAGTATTTAAGGAGCAGACTAGGAAAACACCTGTCGCATGGGTTCAGTAAGTAGGATCCTTCCAAGGGGCAGGGGAATAGGCGAGATGGCCTCTTGAGGTCCCTTCTCGCCCTGTCTTTATGTGTCCATGATTTTATCTTCTAGAAGCACGCTGTCTTCATGCTCATCAAGAGAAAATCCTCTTTGAAATTATGACGTCAATCTTGAGATCTCGGTTACATTGCTGCATTCACTTTACCTTCTGCAGTCTTTTGCTGTTTCAATAACTGTGAGGAACAAATGAGTCATTTAATCCTCTGTACTGCAAGCAGCATTAGAATAATGAGATTTGATAGCTGGAGCCTGTGGATAGAATCAGGTCAAGATGGGCAAGTGCTGAGCTGCCCGGGTTACACCGGCACTTCTACGGCTGCTGCATACTTGCAGGGCAAAGCAAAATAACGAAACAAAAATCCCTCAGGAAGAAAGGCAGAACCTCGTACATCCGTTGTTCCTTTAATGCATATGAGAATTAGGTAGCTCGGGTGCAAATGAGACTTAGCAGCCACTGGTCACCTCCGTCTGACCTGCCGCACATTCTGCTGTACTCGGTTTGAGCTGCTCCTGCCCCCCCTCCTCCCTCCCGAGGTTGTGCTGAACAGATGACAGTTTTTTGCTGTATGGGGGGGAGGAGAGGGGAGGGCAATTTTCAGTAGCCCACCTAGCTGCAAAGACCGCAGATAATTTTGTACCCTTAGAGCTGGTAATCGATTTACAAAGAGAAATAAGCCACACAGTTTTCTGACTGCAATGCCAAAGTCCCCACATACATCTTCTTTATTTGTGGGTGGAGAAAAGGGGGAAACGGCACATGGACAGATGTGAAAATGCCATTTTCTGTTGAGCTAAACCCACTTCTGGGAAGGCTCCTTTTAATAGCAGCAAAAAGCGTGAACTCCAAGGTGGACTTATTAAGCCATTCCAAGGGGCAGGTTACAATCAGGGCAAACTACCAGGGAAAACAGGTATTACCTGGCTGGATCTCTTTCAAGGCTGTCTTCCCAGTGACTAGGGGGTGAAGTTTAGATTACCACATTCACTTCACTCAGAAGAAGCCTGAAGGCTGATGCAGCAACTCAGAACGCCCTCCAAACTATCATGCTAGAGCTAGACATAAGAACATAAGAACATAAGAAAATGCCATACTGGGTCAGACCAAGGGTCCATCAAGCCCAGCATCCTGTTTCCAACAGTGGCCAATCCAGGCCATAAGAACCTGGCAAGTACCCAAAAACTAAGTCTATTCCATGTAACCATTGCTAATGGCAGTGGCTATTCTCTAAGTGAACTTAATAGCAGGTAATGGACTTCTCCTCCAAGAACTTATCCAATCCTTTTTTAAACACCGCTATACTAACTGCACTAACCACATCCTCTGGCAACAAATTCCAGAGTTTAATTGTGCGTTGAGTAAAAAAGAACTTTCTCCGATTAGTTTTAAATGTGCCCCATGCTAACTTCATGGAGTGTCCCCTAGTCCTTCTACTATCCGAAAGAGTAAATAACCGATTCACATCTACCCGTTCTAGACCTCTCATGATTTTAAACACCTCTATCAAATCCCCCCTCAGTCGTCTCTTCTCCAAGCTGAAAAGTCCTAACCTCTTTAGTCTTTCCTCATAGGGGAGTTGTTCCATTCCCCTTATCATTTTGGTAGCCCTTCTCTGTACCTTCTCCATCGCAATTATATCTTTTTTGAGATGCGGCGACCAGAATTGTACACTGTTTCCTGTTTCCTTTACCAGTAGGACACAATGACGAGTAGTGGGGATAGGTACCAGCAACCAAAACAGAGAACTGAAACCTATCAGGTGAATTTTCTCAGTATCGTAGTAATTTCCAAAAGCTATTTACCTGCGTTAAGCACACTAAGGGGGTAATTCTCACAAGGAGTTATGCACATAAATGTAACTACTATGGTAGCAATTTTCAAAAGCCCACTTACTCGAGTAAAGAGTAAAACCCCAGTTCTAAGCCAGCGTTATAAGGCTATAAAGTCATGATGTAGGATAACTATTTCATTGCCCTTCACAAGCTTATATAATATGTATAGGATGGTAGGGAATGTAATTGCTAGGAACACTTTGTATAATAGAGGATTATGCTAATACTTTGCTATGTGAAGGTTATTACTGCAAACTCTGCAAATACTTTTTACCTGTGGTCCTTCCACCAGTTTTCAAAGGAAAAGCACTCACAAAGATTTGCAATTCCTTTTTCTGTGGATACTTTATCCAACCAAAGCTGCAGGCATAATTTTGAAAATCCACAACTATGTGCACAGTTTTATTCACCGACCTAACCCCGCCCTAGGAATGCCTCCTCTATAAGGCAAAGATTTGCAGGTTGTGGCAGTACAAACACAGTTTACTCGCATACATACTACTGATTTACCCGGGTAAAATGCTTTTTACTCCCAGAAATCCTTTTCAAAATTGCCCTCCCTGTGTAATAGTCATAAACATATGCTATATTATGGATTATAGATGCATAAACAATAGGTTCCTGTGTGATGCGCTTAGAGCAATCTGTGTTGGTATAGGGGGAATATGAGACATTTTAAATAAATAAAATATCGTATGGATTTAACCTGATTTTCTGTGCAAGAGATTGATTTTTCTTCTGGTAACCTTAGTTCAAGGGACAGAAGGATAGAGACAGAACATATGGACAGAATTCCTTGCTTATTTTAACTACAAATCCCAATAGTAGGCTCTATATTTGTTATCACTAATCCCCTGATGGAATGTCCTGTAAATAATGTATAGGAGACTGCATCATCAGGGAATCAGTGCCTCTTCACTAATGTACTCCTCAGAGCCCATGAGTTTTTTGTGTGAACGATCAGCTTATTACAAAAACTGATCCTACAGTTTCTGTCACTGACACATCTCAAGTAATTTCAGCTTCCCAGTGTTGGGTGTGATTGGTCTGTAGATTATCAGAGTCACATAACCATTTAAAATGATCAGGATAATCCCTGTTTCACCTTCTCTATTAGGGAACTAATGCCAGCCCAGCTCAGAATCATCTTACAATCAAGCTTAGGAGGGGAAGATGGAAGGAGTCGGGATCCCCCCATAGAGCTGAAGGAACGAGATATTTGGACTTTGTTTTTTCTTCTTTTTTAAAATTTTGAATGCCTGGAGATTTAGAAACAACGTGCCTTCAGTGAGGCTCAGTGGAGTGTCTCTTCAAGTTTGCAGGAACTGTGATCACAATGAGTGACGTAACAGAGGAATCAGTGGAAAAGTTTTTGGACTCTAATCCTACCTTTGCGAAACATTATTATGATCTTAAATTCAAGCCGGAGGTCATCACCCAACTGCTCAGCTCTAACAGGGCCAATGTGGATGTTAGCCATTACCGTAGCTTGACCAGCGTGGAGGACAGTGAGATCATCTTTGATCTCATCAGAGAGTACCAGGACAACCTGCAAATGGAAAGATGCATTTTCAATGTTCTGAAACGAATCAGCTTCCTCATCTGTGCGGACCGCATGAGCCTGTTCATGTACCGAATGAGGAATGGGACTCCCGAGCTAGCCACTCGGCTCTTTAATGTCCATAAGGATGCCACCCTGGAAGAGTGCCTGGTGCTGCCAGACTCTGAGATTGTTTTCCCCTTGGATATTGGCATTCTTGGCCACGTAGCACAGTCCAAAAAGATTGTGAATATTGCCAGCGTGGAACAGGTACACTTCTTTTTTTCCTTCCAGTTACTAAATGTACATAAGAACATAAAGATTTGACATACTGGGTCAGACTAAAGGTATGTCGAGCCCTGTATCCTGTTTCCAACAGTGGCCAATCCAGGTCAGACATACCTGGCAGGATCCCAAGGGGTAGAGAGATTCCAAGCTGCTTATTATCCCAGGGATAAGGAGTAGATTTCTCCAAGTCCATCTTAATAATGGTTTATGGGCTTTTCCTCGAGAAACCTGTACAAACCTTTCCTAAATGCAGCTACACTGACCATTTTTTATCAAATCCTCTGACAATGAGTTCCAGACCTTAACTAGGCATAGGACACTATTTTCTCCTATTTAATTATTCTACTTAGTAACTTCATTGCATGTCCCCTGGTCTTTGTACTTTTTGAAAGAGAAAGCAACTGATTAATGTTTACTTGTTCATTCCACTCATTATTTTATAGACCTCTATCATATCTCCCCTCAGCCGTCTCTTCTCCAAGCTGAAGAGTCCTAACCTCTTTAGCCTTTCTTCACAGGGGAATTGTTCTATTCTCTTTATCATCTTGGTCGCCCTTCTCTCTACCTTTTCTAATTCTGCTACATCTTTTTTGAGTTGTGGTGACCAGAACTGCACACAATACTCAGGATGAGGTCGCACCATGGAGCGATACAGAGGCAGTGTGATATTCTCCGTTGTATTCTCCATTCCTTTCCTCATGCTTCCTCACTCAGGCTGTTAGGATGCAGTGACCTAGACGTGGAAGTGAAAGCAGTCTGTACAGCATTTAAGAAAGGGGTTCTTAGCTCCAGCCCATGAAGGCCACAAACAGGTCTGTTTTTCTAAGAAGCCAAGCTCTACAAATTGGACCGCATATATGCAGATACATCAGACTGTTCATTGTGGATTTCCTGAAAACCCGGATCTGTTTCCTGCCCTCACTGAAAGCCCCTGGTTTAGGAATGATGAACGATTTGCTTTCTGCTTTGATGGTGAAGGGGGGGGGGGGGAGGGCAGGGGAAAGGGGTATTGGATTCTGGGCCCCGTCTTTTATGGTCTGGAGTACAGATTCGCTGACATTAGGGATAAAGCACGGAACTGTTTCTACAGCCAAGTCTAGCAGCAGCATTATCTGAATTATCAGGAAGGCTGCTCACCATGAAAGAAGTTGCTGGCAGTAATTTTGTTCTTTGTGGGGGATTAGTGCATGGCAGAGATGAGAGATTGTGCTGAGGAGGAGTTATGGATGGAAAATGGAGAACTGAATCTGACCGGAGAGAAAGGCCAGGGGTGTGTCTGGAATGGTAAAGCACAATACTGAGCTGCTCAGTGTTTAGCCAGGATTCCTACGTGGTAACACGATGGCAAAAAGGTGCAAAGAGGCAGTTTACGTCTGGAGGAGTGATAGCAGCAAGCTATGGAGAAGTAGACCTGGAGAAAGGAAAGATACTGAGCCTACAAACTGTAGCAATGGAGAAGCTGACAGGGCAGACGGGTCTGTGGCTACTGAGGTGCAGGATTAGAGACATGAGAGAGGATGAGCTGTTCTAATGTACGTAGCATGTACCAGGATTTGAGTGAGAGTAATAACTCCTAAACCAGACATAAGACCCTGCAGATACCACTGGCGTAGCTTTAAACTTTTATATTTTATTCTGCTTTTTCATTTGTTTTACGTTTTAAAAAAACCCTTTCATCCTGCTACATGCAGTTATGTTTAGTTCTCCTATTCAGAGATCAAGGACAGGGCTACATCCAACAGAAGGTATCAGGCTGTGAGCCCTATGGGTACCCTGTAGTCGTTAGATTTAGTAACTTGTGGCAAAATTGGCCAAAATAGTGTTGCGAAATAATTACTAGCAACTAATAACAAGTAAGCTCTTCCTAATACTCTTGCTGGCTTTCATAGAATGAGAACAGCTCTTTTCTCGCAGCTGCTGATTATGGATTATGGGCGGTTTTCTGTCCTGCTCTGTCTTATAGGACTTTGCTGGCAGCTATTCCCTATCTCCACTGTCTTACAGCCTCAGAAGGCAGTGATTGTGGATATTTTAGTTAACAGTGACAAACAATCTTCTTAGATCCTAAATATTGCAGGATAGATGCACTAAACGTTTTTCCCATTTTCCATCTCACGTTCTCTGCTTTATTTTTCCTGTATTGCTTTGACTCTTTTCTGTGAAGAGGGGGGGGCGGGGTATCAGTACTAAATCCCCAGACCTGGGAGCAGAGAAAGGTGAGGTCTTGCAAGGACAGGGAATTACAGGACATGCATTGATACCAACTTCTCAAGCAATCAGGCGTTCACCTGGTACAAGGCCAGTTCTGCTCCAGCTTTGTACCCTGGTAGGTGTGGTGAATTTTATCTCTAACTTTCCAATAGCCAGAAATGTAGTTACTAGAAACACAGAGCACAGGATTTACCCGACACTTACAGAGGTGCTGTATGTTTTGAATGTAATCACTAATGGTACAGGGGGTGGAGTCCTAGAAGGAGAGGAGTCAGGAATGTAAGGGTCAAATCTTATCTCCCAAAGTGACTCTATATGACCTTGGATCAATCAGTTGCTTGCACTCCAGTTTGATGCATTCATTTATTTAATTGATTTGCAAGGTCGCCTGTCTAATGAAAAGCTCCCCCGTAGCACTATTCTGGCAATCATTGTCATCGGCGTAATATTGCCCCTAGTTCATTCAATCCCATACTATAAAAATCAGTTTCTGTGACATATGTCCAAGATGGGTCTGCATGCATGTTACATGACCTGTACATTGTTGTAAACTGCAGACAAATCAATTCAAAAAGCATTCAGTTGTAATGTCAGTGGGATCAAATGAATCTTTAAAAGATTGAAACAGGTCTGTGATATGCAACAGTTCATTGAAAGCAGCTCTAGCATGGATTTATTATCTTGATGAAAGATGCCCCAAGGAAGGGAAACTGGGTATCCCTGAACAGTTGATGGTGTTTCTTCTCATCATAGACCTGTTTTCTGCATTCTTGTAGAAGGACGCAGCTTACGGTTCATTGTGTGAAGGCTCTGATCTGGTCTTCTTATAGCACCACTAGTCATGCAAATGTAGCATCGTTTCCAGTAAAGTCATATTAAGGCCCTGTCTATAACATTAATAAGAAGAGATTTGGGTTACTATACACCATTGCATGGGCAGCCTTTTATCTTCCAACATGTTCTGTTTCATCAACTCACCAGGGAAAGACTCAGAGATGTTGATATGTTTAAAACAAAACAAAAAAAGCCAACTGCCTTCTCCCCCATCAGATACACCTCCTAAAGCATTCTGATTTCTGAGGAGGTGGTTATCCCTCCAACATAAAACACTATCCATTTCACTGCATGGACTTAGGCTGGCATTCTTCCTCTCAAGCTGAGATTCCAGTGTTGCTACATCTGAACAGGACCGGGAGCTACAGGCCACAGTGGGAGAGTTAATGACAAACTGAAACATGGACAAACTAAATATTCTTGGGTGGATGCCCTGTGGTTCTACATCCTTCAAGGGCTAGGGCACAGCAGCAGGGACAGCGATCTGCCCATCATAAAAGCCAGTAACTGTGGCAACTTCAAGATACCAGCACTATCCAATGGGCAAATCTCAAGAAACCACCTAACAACACAATAATGCGATCGGGATTCTGGGCAAGAAGCGGCGTGCGTGGAATCCAACATTGAGTTCTACGTACAGAATTGTCTCCCCTACCCAAGGAGCTGCTGTGTCTGGGGCAACTTTCAATTCCAGTCTTCCAGGCAGCAAGGACTCTGAAAATTGTCCTTCCCAGGACTAAATTCTGAAAACAGAAGGCCTGGTGCAAGATGGCTATCAATAAATAAGTAATTATAATTGCAGTAAGAACAGATGCTTAGGTGTGGCATCACATCTTGTACCTAATTCCCTTAAAACTAGTTCAATTCTGAAAGCAGAAACTTGAGAGAATGTAGGTGAATGAAAACCGATGACATTGAGGCACTCACTGCAGGTCGCCATACTGTTGTGTGCACCATAGATCTGGCTCATGCCCTTTGCCCTCTAACCCATGGTCACATGTGTTGCTCAGCCTATGGGTGACTCTTCATTTCACTAAGAACTTCATGGATTGAGTTTGTGTTTGCAATCACATTAGTCTCATGTGTTGATTGTCTTGACCGTGATTGTCTTGACCAGTAAGAGTTTACCAGAACAAAGAAAGTCATGGGAAATGGGCTACACATCCTGGGAAGCCAATCAGGATAGTTAGCGATGATTTAATCATGCAGTTGACATCATAACTTATGTAAATGATCCTTTGGGCAGTCATGCAAGTCTCTAGAACCTTCTACCCTGTATTTGAATGTTACCTATAAAACAAGGATCACTTTCTGTATACGAGGAGATGCTGGTCAGATTGTAAGACGAAGGGCACCCAGTATCTCCCGAGAACACTTATATTGACTAATAAACATACATTATACTTTTTACTGAGTCTAAGTGTTCTTGTGTCCCTGGCCATAAGCATAGAGTAAGCTTAACAGGGAGCTCAGATGATAAATTCTCAGTGAAGCAACAGAGAGACCTCTCTCCTCTGCCCGAGTCCAGAGACAGGTCCCTCGCTGCAGTCTGTGGGGTGTAGGGTGTTTCTCTCACAGCTCTGTATATGTATAGTGTGCTGTATGGTTTGTACATTTTCTAAGGCTCCTCTTCCCACCTTACTTCCCTTATTATTTATAAGAACAAGAGATGATGTTATACAGAAACAATCTGTACAAGTTTTTCTGGATTCACACTTGCACGGATCTTCCTCACTGTCTCTGACACTGTCCATACATTTAAGAATAACTTAGTCCATTCCATTTTAAATAGGGGCACTGGTGCATTTCCTAGATTTTTCCAGCTATCCTCACTCCTCTCCTTCTGCAATATGGTATGGGATTTCCCATTGCCTAAACATATCCGGGATGAAACTGGCGATATATTGAGCAGATACAGAGAGAGAAGCAGGACAGTCCCACACTGCCCAGGAAAAGAAAAACCCTCCAAATGTAAATCCCAGGTAACAAAGACAGAAAATAGTCCTGCAGATAAAAAAACATAACAACGTTCTTGGACAAAAATTGAATCTGCAATGCTTAAAAGCATAAACATTACAGAAAAGATGCAAAATGTCAATGAAATATGTGATAGTTCAGAAACATAACCCATAAAACATCATCTTTGATACTTTTAGCTGATGGTTTTTTATGTTATTGGTTGTTCACTGCCTTGAGCATGTTTTCAGAAAGGCGTTTCCGTAAATTAAAATAAATAAATACATAAAACGTAAAGGCCTGGTGATGAAGGATGTGTCATTGTGAGTATTGCTTGGTTACAAATAACCAATGCTTTGCAGCAGGGAAAGCTGACAGCAGAGAATGTGTCTCGTTCTCTTACAGAATCCATCACTCGCTCTGTCCCCCATGACCAGGAAGCAGAGGGGTGTGCATTGAGAAATAGATATATGGAAAAAGATATAAATTCTGGCAGAGAGACTGCCCTGCCCCTGCTCCTACCCACCCCCTTCCACATACACACACCCCGGCACCTCCACCTCTATATTCAGTGCCGTGTTATATACAAACACGTACAACCAAAACACCCCGGCACCTCCAGTTCTATATTCAGTGCCGTGTTATATACAAACACGTACAACCAAAATGGCCTGCAGCAACAAAACAAGGTTCACTTCATGGGGCATATGAGAAGCTTTATAATTACCTCTGATTTCACAATGTTAGGCAAAGAATTAACAGGGTACTTAATGCTAATCTTCTAAACTTAATTTGATTAGAATGGACTTGGATTAGCCCTAGAGGTCATACACACCAACCTGAAAAACAACGTGATTAATTAAACTGTAAGTAACTTTAGCCATAAATTGTTAAAATAAACATTTTGAATATTTATTAATATTATTAAACAATTTTAAAATGTCCTTTGTTACCTGGGAATTTGAGATGAAAGGGCCGCTAGTCTCTAGACATTTGTAAATGGCTATTCCTGAATGTAGATGTGAAATAGTACAAGAGGTTTTAAATCCAGTCCTGGTTTCAGTTACAAAAGAAACAGTATTATTAGCCCCCAAAATCTTTGCAATGCGCAGCACCAACAAAGTAAAGTTCCTCCTTCAGCATTGAAAAGACATGACAGGTTGTGCTCTATTTATGAGAACAAAGAATATGAATGACCCTAAGCAAAGGAGGAGCATCATTCTGATCTGCAGTGGAACTTACAAAAAGGACTGAGCTAGAAGCTCCTCAGCACCTGATCATGTCCAAAGCTGCTGTGTTCTTGAAAATATGGGCCAAGCCAGCGAAAGTGTGGGACGAACAGAATGGAAGCCCGGAGCCAGAGCTCTGATGTCTGGCAAGACCATGGGATTAACAAGATGTTGAACTCAACCACTCTCATATCTAAACTTTGAACAGTTCTTTCAGCCTGAAAGTCTTACTAAACTTAATACAATAAAAGCTATTGGTTTTTTCCCCCATTACTGATGTTCTTGATCACTGTTCATATGTAAAGGACAATGAATGTTTAAAAAAAAAGTCTCTCACTGTCAGCCATTTTGAATAATGCATTTATTCTTTTCTTATTTAGGAAGGTCATTTCTGCACATTTGTAGACACCCTCACAGAATACCAGACAAGAAACATTCTAGCTTCGCCTGTCCTGAATGGCAAAGACGTAGTGGCCGTTATCATGGCTGTAAATAAGGTGGATGGCCCCTGTTTCACAAAAAATGATGAAGCGGTAAGAAATCGTGGCACCCTTCGAACCCAGGGGAGCGCAGGTGGTCATGCCAGAAGCCTGTGGCACTGGGGGTAATTGTAGGTGTATTGCCGTGATGGATTTCGCGTTCCCCTTAACTTGTCCTTCAGCAAACTTTTACACAGTTTTACTTCCTTCTGAAATCATAACTTTCTTCAGCCGGATTATGGAGTTTGGTAGTTTCATTCTTGTCTCTCGGTGGCCATGGAAGCTATTTTAGTTCCTGAGCTGGGAACATGAGGATACACTGGGAGCCCCGAAGCATGGCCATCGTGAATGAGGGCAAGGCCAGAGGCTGCCTTGGATTTAAGGACAGGGGCAAAAAACCTATAGGATCCGTTAGCTGCACAAATTTGAAGCAGAATATAATTTACCCAAGGATTTCATTGCCTGCAAGTTTTGGAAGGGAAAAAAATTTCCCAGAAAATTTTGTGCAAGCAGAAACATCATGAGCCATAAATATGCTGCACATCTGTGGGCTCCTTCATGTGGAAAAATCCCAGAATGATCTTTATGGTCATTATTTCCCTCTGTTATTAGTCCCTTTCCACCAAATAACTCTGCATCTAGTGCTAATAATCTATTGCACACGTTTTCCTGCAGATGTTTCTCAAGTACCTCAATTTTGCCAATCTGATACTGAAGATCTATCACCTCAGCTACCTGCATAACTGTGAAACCCGCAGAGGTCAGGTAAGGCCTCTGTCTCAGCTTTTTCTATTTCATCAGTATTCAAAAGCAGTAAAGTGGGTAATTTAGGGCAGCCTTCTCCTGGAGGCACACCTAACCAGTCTGGTTTTCGGGATATCCATAACAAATATGCATGAGATAGATTTGCATATATTGGAAAACCAGTGCAGGCAAATCTATCTCATGAACATTTATTGAGGCAATCATCCAGGAGAGGGTTGGAAACATTGATATATAGGGCACAAGAATGCTTATTATAATCTTCTTATACAGATAAACCAATGAATAGGAAAAAGATAGCTTTTATGTTTTTGATTTGAGGTATTGAGTAAAATATACGCAGGGAGGGTGTATCCCATGCACCTACAAAGACTCTTTCAGGCTTCATGGAGAGTTATTTCTTTGCCTCCCTGTATGCCTGTTGAGTGTACTCTGCCATATTGGGCTGGTGGCATAAAAATCTTGGTAACTCGAGGATAAACCAGTACTAATACCATACTTCCTGTCACCTTAGGATGGTATTGTGGGGTGACAAAAGTATTTATGTTGTAGTTTGATAGTTGACTGAATATTAAGTAGATTAGTCTTGGTGTTGCATTTTGATGCTTGTGGTATGGGATGCACATAAAGATTTACTCCAATGGATGTTTTATTGTTCACATAGGTACTACTGTGGTCTGCAAATAAAGTGTTTGAAGAGCTTACAGACATTGAGAGACAGTTTCACAAAGCACTTTACACAGTCCGTGCCTTCCTCAACTGTGACAGATACTCTGTGGGGCTGCTAGACATGACTAAAACAAAGGTTAGCCCAAGCAAAGGAAGCAATGTGTTTAAAATATTAAATATATACTATATCCAGCAGTTATGTTACAAATCAAACTTTGAGCCACCTGGAATGACATGCATTAATGGTTCTTACAAAATGGTTTGGAGAAATGGAGCATCCTAATTGGTTAAACCCAACCATGTAACCGTGCAGTAAGATTTTTTGACCACCAACTTGATCTTTGTGTTCATCGAATAAT
Organism: Rhinatrema bivittatum; assembly: GCF_901001135.1. Lineage (NCBI taxonomy): Eukaryota > Metazoa > Chordata > Amphibia > Gymnophiona > Rhinatrematidae > Rhinatrema > Rhinatrema bivittatum. Next base: position 56,841,388 of record NC_042632.1, on the reverse strand, counting down.
GGAATAAGCTCAGTGGCCTAAGCAGCTGACAGCCAGAATGATCACTTCCATCACAGAACGTTCAGCCGCCATCTCGGAAAGGCAACTGCCCGAGAGAAAAATACAAATAAGGTCTTCATATTTTTTGTAGGTAGTTTTATGAAAAGTCTGTTTATTGAGTAGGTAGTTTTAATCTTTTGGGTACTGTTGAGCACCAGCTATCCAGTGAAAGATCATCAAAGCGCCTCAGAAGTCAGCACAGGCCTGTGGTGCCTTTTCCCATGTTCGAGAAGGATCTCTGACGTTTCTCAGCCTCAGATCATTATTGACATTTGTGATCTTGTTCGGAGTTTGCCCACACCCCACAGCTGTACATGCCGGGATTTCCTCTCTGCACGTGTTGCGCTAATGACACTTTCCAGCCATCGCATTCTATCCCCTTTAGTGAGCACCATAGAGAAAATATTTCAAGCCAGCCCGACATTACATTTCTGTGCTAAAGAGCTTCTCTTACTACAGCAGATATATTTGAAATTAAAATCTATTTTATGACTTCTATTTTCCCAGGAATTCTTTGATCAGTGGCCAGTCTTGATGGGCGAGGTTCTCCCATATTCTGGTCCAAGGACTCCAGATGGAAGGGTAGGCCTTTTAGGTTTTTAATTTGACTGTTTCCATCCCAAGTGCATGATAATTTGATGCTTGTGAAAGAGACTAAGATCTGTAGTGATTCTTTCTAGGAAGAGATGCACAGTAGTGTGAAGTCAATGAGTTTATTTTCCTGGCAGTGTTAGAGACTATACAGTAATTATTTGTGGAGACACCAGTTTGTTAGTAGCAAGGTTTGTTATAAAGTATTCTCATTGTACTACCTACAAAGTTAAGCCTAACGTTTTAGGTTTGCATTGAGAGACTGTACCTCACTAGTGCCAAGTGTTTTTCTCAACTTAAAAAATAAATGGTAAATATAAAATCTGCTTCTTGTTGCTTTAGTGCATAATCTGGAAGCAAAAAATATAGAGAGCAGAATGGAAACCTGAGCGAGCTCTGAGAGGGTAATTTTCAAAGTACAGCAGTGTGTTACGTGCAGAAATAGCCTTTTACAGCCTTGCCCACCTGATATGTGGGTAACCTAACATGCATATGTCATGTTCGCACATGCATTTACTCGCACTGAGCAGAGACATTTCTGGTTGTGGCTTTAGGAAGGGGTTTGGACTTCTATACATACTTCTGGACTTAGAAAGCATATGCGTAAACTTTCAGAAAAATGCTGTGCGCACAAAACAAGAAGTGTAACTTGAGTGGGTAGATTTGGCGGGATAATTTTCAAAGCGGATTTATGCACTTAAGTCCACTTTGAAAACTGGAGTAAATTATGCACATATTTGTGGCATGCATTTCACGGGATGTTTAAAATTAACCTCATTAGATCTATATCATGGGTTTAGCTGTAAGTGAGAATCAGAAAGTAAAAAGCAAAATCTTTGGATTTGCATATGAAGATCTTTTTTATGACATGCACATCTTATTTGTTTATTAATTAGAAATGTACTTTCGTCATGTGAAAAAGGCGGATGCATACAAGCCATTCTCTGTGGTCCTTTCTTTTCTCTTGTGTCCAGGAAATCATTTTCTACAAAGTGATTGACTACATCTTACACGGGAAAGAGGAAATTAAAGTTATCCCGTAAGTTTTACTCAAACCTTTAACAGTTTTTAGCTTTACTGTGAATAACCAGGACTGAAGCCTCGAAGCAAGGCTGTCAACTGAATTCCAAAGAATTGGAAAGTTACTTGTGTTGAGTACCTTTTTTTCACTGGTAATGAGAGAAAATACAAAGTTATCGACATTCAGGGGAATTGTAGCATGCCCAGGAGCATCTCATGCCATCCAGAAGGGGTGAATGCTGTAAGCCACACAGATCAACAATGTTGGACGTTGCGTACCATAAATGTAACAAATAAATTAATACATAAATAGATCTAGGGAAGGCTCTCAAGAACTGGAGCATGGAACGTGCGGTTATTAGCATCTTGCTTGTGCGGTATCCTTACAGGAATCCTCCTGCTGACCACTGGGCTCTGGCCAGCAAGCTGCCAACATACGTTGCTGAAAATGGACTTGTGAGTATAAAAAATAAAGAACCAATCTTCTTGGGCATAAAAGGGAGAAAGGATCTGTTGGTTTATTTTTTTATATTTGATATTGTGATGTTCTTGTTCCAGCTTTTGTGGAATTACTAGATTTAGATAACTAGATATGTAGATATAGGTATGCTTTTCATAGTTACAAAATTAATACAAGTTCCATTGATCAGTCATGTGACCAAGAAACTAATTAAACTATTGAATATGCTAATATAGGAATGTCAGTGTGCTTTCATGCGGGATAAATGTTTCTTTCTTGAGTGAAAGGAGAAGACCTCTGACAAAATTGTTAAATGAGCCTTGAATAAAAGCTGAGCTCTCATTCTTTTCTAGATTTGTAATATTATGAATACACCAGCTGATGAGTATTTTGAATTCCAGGTAAGTGGCTTTTGTGTTCTGGTTTCTGGAATAAGAAGCTGCTGGTTCTGGAGCTAAATAATTTCAAGATCAAATGTCTTGAGTTAGCATTTGGGATTTCACTGTGGCAGCAATGTTCAAGGAGAGCGGGTCAACTTCAGAAAGAGAGATGGAAGGGAGCGATATGCACTGAATTCCTTCCTATAAAGAGTACATGGAACAGATTGACTGATTAATGGGGATTTCCTTTGCTGGAGCCTTTTAGCAACCAAGCACACTCATCCAGGAGTGCGATGGATATCTTAGAAACATACAATATGACAGCAGATTAGGACCTCAGGGTCCTGAATTCTATTCCTGTTGGAGTACCACAGAGCCCAGGTGACTTTTGGCTCTCACCTCACTTACATGCATAATTTAAACGTGTCTTTAGTTTATCTGGGAAGCTACATCAGACTTCCATCTCGTAACCAAACCAAAGCAGGACATTCCCACTTGCACTAAGCTCAAGAACGGTGTAATTCATCTCATGTCTAGCTGTTGGGGACTGGACCTCCCCACCTCTTCAGTTTGTCTGATGTGTCCACAGTAGCTGCTGTGTTTGTTGCTAAACAAACACAGTTCAGGTAAAAGACCTAGGCACCGGGATTGCTGGTGTTAGGTTGCACATGGGAATTTATATGTTCAGCTAACTAAAGTGGAAAAATTGCAACTGGGCAGACTGGATGGACCAGATATGCCTTGTTCTGCCATCAGTTACTATATTATTAAGTAGTACTAAGCAGTCACCTGACCTTCAGAGCTTTTCACATTGGGGTTTTTTTTTTAATAATTATATGCAGGTAACTGCATCTTCTAAATCTCCTGTACGACTGGATGCAAAGTATTCAATTGACAGGATTCAGATCCACATGAGGACCAAGTGCTGCTGATAAAGCTGAAAAATATGGATTTCAATAACATAGTGTAACTCAATCTACAGGGAGGTGTTCTAAGAGCTTAGATTTTAGGGAATGCAGAATCAGTGCTACGAAAGCAGGATCTGCAAAGTTAGATATGATTCTTTAGGTAATACAGTAGATATTGGCCAATAAAGACCAAAATGGCCCATCCAGACTGCCCAGCAAGGTGTTTAGTTGTAAATGCCTTCCACAACATGCAGGTTACCCCCATTCCTTCTTAGAAGTACAATGCAGTCATTCCCAATGCTGTTTTGGGCTGAATCGCTACTCCATGCCGGTTACACCAGTGCTTCATTACCATTCTCTTGTCAGTAGAGATCCTATGTGTTTATCCTATGCCTTCTGTAATTCTGGTTTTGTTCCACCATCCAGACATCCACCACTTTTTCCATGAAAACAATATTTCCTGATGTTTGTTCCTTAGTCTACCAACTTGGGGCTTCATATCCAGACCTTGGTTCTATAGCTTCCTTTTCACTGGAAAAGGTTTGCTTCTTGTGCATTGTTAATATCTTCCAGGTTTTTAAATGTCTCTATCATACCTTCCTCCCCTCATCTCTCCTCTCTAAGATGCACATATTTAGGTCCTTAAATCTCATCTCATGGCTTTTGATGCCATTTTGGTTGCCTTTCATTGGACTGCCTCTAGCCTACCTCTATCCTTGCTGAGATACGGCCTCCAGAGCGGAGCACAGTATTCTACGTGAGGCCTCACTAGGGACATCATCAGTATCACTTCCTTTGTTCTGCTGGACATGACTCTCTCCATGCAGCCTGCTATCCCTGTGGCTCTAGCCACTGCCTTGACTCACTATTGGCGTAAGCAGATCAGATCATGAATTTTGGAGAATAAGAGAGGAAGCTGCACATTCTTCATATGGAGAACATGTAGAACCTGTGGAGTGGGCTTCTGTGTCACAAAACCTTACCAAAACTGCAGCCATTTTGGGAAACCAAAGACCCTATTTATTTTCCAAATTGTATATATATTTTTGGGCTATGAAAATGAGACGACCAGCAAAGATGTATTCAGAGGTCTGTGGGTTTATAGGTCTGCTTCCCTAAGGCATATGCTTGTCACGCAGTAGTTCCTGTCCATCTTGAAATGAGATAACAGCTCTATATGCTCAGAACATTTTTCTGGGCCTGTGAAACATGCTCTCAAAGGCCTTGGTGCAAGGGCTGAAAACAAAACTGGGATTTGTGGGATCCCAAAAAACATATTCATTACAACCCTAAACAGCAGTGGTACAACTGCATCAGGCTTTCGGGAAGGCTGAGGGACAGAGGGCATGGTTAAAATCCAAATATCAGTGAATGTGGATGCAGTAAAGAAGAAGAAGTAGATTGAATTGAAATACAGAAAGAGCCCTAGGAACCTTACCAGCTCTAGTTCCAAAAGAGCTACTAAAATGATGCATGAGACTGCAGGTGTTCAAATATGTACACCCTGGAAGAGAGGATATACTAATAGACAAATACCTCATATGTGTAAATAGTGCCCAGAAAATTCTATTCCAAGAGCTCACGATGTAAGATGGGGCATAGACAGGAGCGGCATTAGAAGATAAGTCATCTTGTTGGAAGTTGTGGATGTGTGCAATGACCTCCCAGGGGACATGGTAAAGGGAAGAACAACAACAGAATTCAAGAAGGGCTAGCGAAAGCAAAAGGATCAGTTGTGAAGAAGTGATGAAATTCATTTCCAGAGGATGTGGTTAAGGCAGTTAGTGTAACTGTGTTTAAAAAAAGGTTTGAATAAGTTCCTGGAAGAGAAGTCTATAAACTGCTATTAATCAATTGACTTAGGGAATAGTCACTGCTATTACTGGTATCAGTAGCATGGGATTGGGTACTTGCCAGGTTCTTATGGCCTGGATTGGCCACTGTTGGAAACAGGATGCTGGGCTTGATGGACCCTTGGTCTGACCCAGTATGGAAGCTTCTTATGGTCTTATAGGAAAGACCGAGATCAGCTGGGGTCTCTGGCATTGCCAAAGGAGCTGGGTGGATGAGATAGGCCTTGCCTGCCATCAGATTCTGCATTCTGTGCTTGGGTTACCTCATTCCTATCACTACCAGTCAGAAATCTCTAGTGTTTCTAGGTATAATTCATTGTCACTGAGATACTAAAACTAACAATGAACTTTTCTATGTAGAAAGGACCTCTGGATGAGACTGGATGGATGATCAAAAATGTCCTTTCTATGCCAATAGTCAACAAGAAGGAAGAGATTGTTGGAGTTGCTTCATTCTACAACAGGAAGGATGGAAAACCCTTTGATGATATGGACGAGGTTCTAATGGAAGTATGTTTGCCTGGGAAACAGCTAGAGTTAAACCCATTTAATGAAGGGATTGGACTGTATGGAAGAATCCAACATCCATATCCCATCCTTCCAAATACCAAGGGATACTGCAAACATTTACAACCTACTGCAACATCAAATACATATATATATACATATATATCTACCTAACACCTATTGTGTGGGTGTGTGTGTATACATACATAGCTGTACTGCATTTAATTATAACACATATTAGGCTCAATTAACATATACAATCCTTTCATGAACAACCATTCAGTAAACATCTAGGAAGAAAGCCAAACACGTATTTCTTTATTTGTCAAACTTTATGTACTGTTTTGGAATTAAAATATAACAATGCTCCAACTAAATGAGAATAATGAAAGCAGGTCATCTATTTTTCACAATGATCAATGACATCTCCGCTACGAATAAAACAGTCTGCATCACCTACATTACAACTTGCTGTTTTTTGAAGAAAATGCAGAATGATTTCCATTAGATTCAGGTTATACTTTACCCTTCACTCATGGGAAGAGACCAACTGTGCTGTGAATTAGTGCAGCTCTTTAAAGCTTGATCTAAGAATATAAACAAAATATTTAAAGCTGACGCTACAAATTCCTGTCCAAAAGCTTGGCTATGGAATGGGCTGAGGACCAGGGAAGCCAGGGTTCAAATCCTGCTGACACCCCTTGATCTTGGGCAAGTCACTTCACCCTCAGGTGCAAATTTATAGCGTAAGCTCTCTGGGACCAGGGGAATAACCGAAGGTAACTTGTCTTGAACTACCATGAGCTAAATCTAAATCTTGCTGATTTGCTCTTTGGAGCTAGATTTGAAAGTGAGACAAAGCTTTAAAGAACTCTGTCTACTTCTGGGGCTCAGACGTAATGTATGTGGAGGAGGATTGATCTGAGGAGAGCCTGCAGATAGAGAAATCGTCTTTCCATGATTCACAGCGTGGATCACACAGCAAGAGATAGCCTTGATAAAAAAAAAAAAAAAGATTTTCTTAATTGAGTTTTCCAAGGTTACTCAGAAAAACAGCTCCTGTCCTCTTGCTCTTCAGTCCCTGACACAGTTCCTTGGCTGGTCCGTCCTCAACACAGACACCTATGACAAAATGAACAAACTGGAGAACAGGAAGGACATTTTTCTGGACATGGTCAGTTATCATGTGAAGTGCTCCAATGACGAACTCCAGACAGTGCTGGTACAGTATTTCCCTTTTGCTGTTCCTTGCTTATTTTTACTCCGTGCAGAAAAATTGCTACAGCTTCGCAGATTAAGAAGGCGCCATGAGGGGAAAGAAGCCGAGCAGTCGTCAGAGTGCTGAGGCTGCCACCTGACCCGCTTCATCTGTGAAGGATAAATGCTGTGCCTCGTTCGTACCTGATCAGAGCGGCCCAACTAGCCCCAGGTCAAGAGGGACTCCTTAGAGAGGAATACATTTTTAAAAACCGGATTGGCTAACTTTATCACCCATGGCTTAGAGTTAAATGGCAGCTCTGCCATTCCCCCAACTCTGCCTCACCTTTGCTCAAAACGTAGCATATTTAGGAGGTCATTTTCACAAGGATTTACACAGGTAAAATGGGGGTTTTGAAAATTGCTATCTTTACGCGCTTGACTCCTTTGAAAATTCCCTCCATGCATAAATGGGATTTTGAAAACGTTACGATGTTTGATGCTTTTACGGATGTATTCTCTGGCTGATATACAGTATTTCGGTCCTGTTCAGAATGCTGTGGGTCATACTTTGAAAAGTGTTTCTCTCATTCTGTGCCTGAGCATAAAAGCGTTTGAAACAGTAGATTCGACAGTGCACTAGAAAACTGCCCTTGCAGGCGAGAATGTAGATTCTTATTTCTCGAGAGGGGTACAAAGGAGGGAAGAAATGTACGTGCTGAGCTCCCAGCATGAGGACACACTGCAGGTTTCTGGTCTCACTGGAGTCTTGTCCACAGGAATAGTGCAAGTGAAAAACAGAAACTTGTAGTGCTGAAGGGGTGGAAGCCGAAGGGCACGCCTTGAACTCTCTATAATCACTACCTGGGAGACACAGGGTGCGTTGCCCCACAGCAAGGGTAATAGATGGGAGGATGTCCCCACATCAGTGTCAAATCTCAGCAATAACAAGTCGGCACCATTTTGCTGCTGCTGCTTCTGCTGTACCTTGTTGCAGACCTTATGACTTTCTGTTTCCAGAAAACAAAAGAGATGCTGGGAAGGGAGCCGGAGGACTGTGATGAAGACGAGCTCTATGAAATACTGGTGAGTTGAAGGCAGACTGACTCTGCCCTAGCTCATCTCCCAACTTTTGATCCTGGACAGCAATCTTTCTCCGCAGGGTCCATGGTGTGAACGCTTCTGCTACAATCCCTGAAACTCAGGATCATCACCAGGGAACATGGCGTCCCAGGCAAGGGTTGTCATCCTCTGCCCATGGACCCCCCCCCCCCCCCCACTGGGACAGGCTCAGGGAGAACATGTAATGGGCTCTTGACTCACTCGAGAAGCACATAGTCATGTCTGGGGTTGGGGGCAGGGTGTTTGCGTAGCTCGACCCTCTTGCCTCCAGCATCCCTCTCAGCTTGGTTTCCTGTGAGCCTATCTTGCCTACTTGCATCAACAACCCAGCTGCAACTGCCACCTTTTTAAGTCCCTGCCAGCCAGAGCTGGATTTAAGCTGGTGATCTAGATGTGAAAGGCCATGTCACAGTATTACGGTGTTACCCTACTTCCACTGGACTGCTAAGATACATATTTAACTTTCATCAGCTATATTTACACAGTCAACTTTGGTGACACTTTCATCTTGTTTGGTTTACAGCAAAAAGAGCTCCCAGATCCAGAGGCTACTGATATTTACGAATTTCACTTTAGTGACTTGCCTGTAACAGAGTTGCATTTGGTGAAGTGTGCAATACAGATGTACTATGAACTGGAGGTAGTGGATAAATTCCACATACCACAGGCGGTAAGAGCACAGCTTCTTGTATGTGGATGTTGTGTGCACTTTTGGTATCATTGAACATGCCACTGTATTTTGTGAAGTAAGATGTCGTGCATTTGCTGGGGATGCCAATGTCAGCGTTGCCCGAACTGGAGGAGAATTAGTTGGCTGCTAAAGCGCATGAAAGCTGAAGAATGATTGACCAAGCTTGACTTACAGTAGATTTCTGAAGTCACCAGTAACCAAGGAAGAATTTTATGACACATTAGTCCAGGCTGAGCTGAGATGTGGGACCAGATGTACCAAAAGCTTTCCCCCATTTGTGTGAATGTGAAAAATGTTGTTTAGTACATTTGGTCCACAGTGCAATTCTGGTGAAAGCTAGCTTGCTACTGCACTCTGTGTCACATCTTCTTTCAGCTGACTGTGACCCTTTTCTTCTGTGTATTAACAGGTGCTGGTCCGTTTCTTGTACTCTGTCAGTAAAGGCTACCGAAAAATCACTTACCACAACTGGCGTCATGGTTTCAATGTGGGGCAGACCATGTTTACACTTCTTATGGTACAAACCAAGATTAAGAAATGCTAGATAACTTCATCTTGCTGTGAATTCCAGACTTTGGGACAATGTTTGATGATGCATTTAGAATGTGACTCTGTCTGTTCTCAGACATTGTGGATAATGCAGCAATAGATTGTGCCAAATGCCTTCCATATTAAGAGAAAGCAGAAATAGTAAAAAAAGAAAAAATAAATGGCAATAGGCAGATGGCACCTTACAGATTGATCAATTTATTGACGGTTGAGCTTTTGAGTGCTGCCTCCTGTAAAGTGTTAGCACTGAAGCCCAGGGAGGTTTGTGTGTGTCAGTTTCGCAGGACGAGGGAGGCAACTGAGAATATAGAGGTCACAGATTTGACAGTTCTGTGCTTTCACTACAGTCCCACAATGAGGCGCAAAGGGTGACGTGCATTCTCCTGCACAGTGCATCCAGCCAAAGCTGGCCCTGCTGCTCCTCAATGCAGGTCTCAACTCTGCCGTCACGTCACCTACTGAGGTTCATATGCACAAGTTTGCTTTGAAAATGCCGGCATGTACAAATTACACGCCAACCTGAGCCCTACCCGCACAGTTCTAAACTTATCCTCACTGTGTCTACTCAAAGGTCCTCGTCAATGCATTCACACATTCAGCAGGTGCTGCCTCTTGTTCTTCTAGACAGGAAATCTGAAGCGCTACTTCACGGACTTAGAGGCCTTAGCAATGGTGACAGCAGCTTTCTGCCATGATATTGATCATAGGGGCACCAATAACCTGTATCAGATGAAGTAAGTTTGGCTTTAACCACCTACACTAAAGAAATGATAAATAGTAGGTAGCAGTTTACGTTCTAGACACAAGCCTGTCTGTCTCGAGCCATTCTGTCCTACGTCTTCTTAATTCCGATTTCTTTTTCCGATTTCTTTACAGATCTTCAAATCCTTTGGCAAAACTTCATGGATCCTCCATTTTGGAACGGCATCACTTAGAATTTAGCAAGACGTTGCTCACCGATGAGGTATCCAGTGTTGACGTTTTGTCACATTCCTGCCTGCCCACTGAGGGCTCGCGATTGCTTTTATTATGTATGTATAACCTGTACATCGCCTAGGCCTTACAGTGATAGGCGATTAATACATTTTATTAAATGAAATGAAATGAAAATGAAATGAAGTTTGCCTGTAGAGCGGTTACACAGAAGGAATACTCAAAGGCTCGTGTGATCTGAAGCGAATACACTTCCAGATGCAGCATTTTGTGTCCTGCTGTTTGTTTTATATGTATAACATAAATAATATTTCTGCAGAAGACTAGTAGTTACACCAGTTTGTAATTTCATGTTGCCTCTGAATTTGATCTTTGACCTTAATAAGCAAAAAGGTGGCACAATACTGCACTTCTCTTAGAAGCGCGTGAGCAGGCTGAAGACAGCGTATGAAAAAATATATATAGTTTGGCACATCCCCCAAGTGAGCGATCACTTCTGAAGAAGGGACCCATGGTGTGACAGTGTATGTGAAATGCCTGGATAATTCTTATTTTGGTCCAATATAAGATATTTCAGCCTGCAAAGAATCCAGGTCACCTTGAGCAACAATCAAAGCCAAAAATAGATATGCAGAGGTCTGAATGCTGGGGAATCCTTTCTTGGAAGAGGATCACAGTAATGTGACTCTTTTCAGTCTCTTCCCCTTCAGACCTCTCTTGTCTCTGAATCACCGTAAGCTGATGTTTATTCATGGGAAAGCAAGAAAATGTAAAGGTAGAATTATTCTGAGTGTTCTCCTTCCAGTGACAACATGACATTGACAAAGTTATTGTGAGCTGATAATAGGAACTTGTATGCAAATAAATGATATTTGAACAGAGAGAACATTCATTTCAAGAAGAAGGAAACTTCACAGAGCAGAGGCGTTCTAAGACCAAAATGATAAAGAGGATGGAACAACTCCCCTATGAGCAAAGCCTAAAGAAGTTAGGGTTGTTCAGCTTGGAGAAGAGACGGCTGAGGGGGGAATATGATAGAGGTCATTAAGATCATGAGAGGTCTTGAATGAGTAGATGTGAATCAGTTATGTACACTTTCGAATAATAGAAGGCCTAAGGGGCATTCCATGAAGTTAGCAAGTAGCACATTTAAAAGAAATTGGAGAAAATTATTTTTCACTCAAACAAAATTAAGCTCTAGAATTCCTTGCCGGCAGATGTGGTTAGTGCAGTTAGTGGAACTGAATTTTAAAAAAGGTTTGGATAAATTCCTGGAGGAGAAGTCCATAAACTGCTATTGATCAAGTTGACTTTGGGAATAGCTACTGCTATTACTGGCATCAGTAGCATGGGATCTACTTAATGTTTTGGGTACTTGCCAGGTACTTGTGACCTGGATTTGCCAATGTTGGAAACAGGATGCTGGGCTTGATGGACCCTCAGTCTGACCCAGTATGGCAATTTCTTATGAGATTCACTGGCTTGTTGTATATGGGCACAGGGTCAAATCACACCTGGACATTCAATGACCATATTTCAATCAGAAATGTTTCCCCTTATTAAGCCAGTGAATTAGTAATAGATTTATTTACCAAAAAGCTTTGTAACCTTATTGGTGCCTTATATAGAGTAAACAAAATGCAGTTCTGCTGTACCTTCTCCTGGACCACTAGGCTTTCAGGCCAGAGTATAGAATCCTTCATCAAACCCAAATGTTTCAATATTTTGTATTTCATTCCTTTTATGTGACTGCTTTTTCTTCTCCTTAGAGTATAAACATCCTCCAGAATCTCAACAGAAGACAGTTTGACCATGTGATGCATATGATGGATATCGCCATTATTGCCACAGACCTGGCTTTGTACTTCAAGTAAGTCGTTTGTGTTTGGTGGTTCAATATTTGCCATCATTATCACAGCTGGAGTTTGTTTTGCTTATTGATTCTTTGCATTCTTCAGTGCAGCCAAGTTTGAAAAAGAGCCATGAGTGGTGCTGGTTTTTGATTGGTCCATGCGGGGTGCATTTGTGCTGTAATTTATTACATCTTATATGATACGCCTCCAAAAATGGCTTCTCTCAGGAATGCAGTTTGAGGGCCTTCAGCTATGATCATGTAATAGTATCATATCTTGCACAGTACACACTGGGGAAATGTTTTAATTTGGGGCTTTCCTACAAATGTTAGCGACTTGGGATTATTCTATCTCTAATATTCCAGCATTTTGTGTGGTTTGGAGTTTGCACCCTTCTCAGCTACCTGTCCTGTCCCTGCAGGAAGAGGACAATGTTTCAGAAGATTGTAGACCAGTCCAAGACATTTGAGAGCGATGAAGCCTGGACCGAGTACATGATCCTGGATCAGACACGGAAAGAAATCGTCATGTGGGTTTCTCAGGAGCCCTCTGAAAGCCCTCTCTTTGCTTTGCTTGGTTTGATTTGTCACCAGCTTATTTTTAGGCCACATTGTTGTGATTTAAATCTGTTAATTTATAACTATAATATTCATATTAATAATAATAATGGACTTTTATTTTGCTTTTATCCAAACTGCTTTACAGAGGTAATAGGGGGTAATTTCGAAACGGCTCATATTGGAAGAAAGTCTGCGAGTACCTTTTACCCTTGAGATGTTTTTTTACCAATTCTCAAAATGAAAGTATGCATGACGTCACCCTTTGAAACTTGACCTGTGAACACTTGCACCTCACTGATGGTCCCCAGAGGGTTTTCCCCCCCACAATCGGATTTTAAATGTTCCAAAAATTATGATGAAGGCAATTCCAAAACTGAGCCCAAAGAATTTTTACCCTTCAAAAAATAAATAGTAACTGAATAGCAGAAGCATTGACTTTTTTAAGTATATGAATTCTCGCCGCTCTTGTTAATTTATGGCAATTTTTTATTCATCTCACACATTCTGCTGCCATGAAACTGTGAGTCTGCAATGTAGCGAGTACGGGATCCAGTCCAGTTACACTGATGTACGAGGAATGCTGGGGAGGGGTGAAAGTCTCCAACATTCCCAGTGTGTCCATTACTGGAAAATTAGACATCTGGGACCCCAGAATGAGACCCGTTATCAGACGGGTAAATAAATGCAGCAACAATATCAAATAACTAAACGCTCAAGTAATGAGGAAAGGAATGTGGATTATGTGAGGAGCTCCAGGCCTTTTACCTGCTCAAATTCTGCAAGTCATTGCTTGTTGCTTGCTTTAATGTTTGGGTTCTCTCTCTCCTCTAGGGCAATGATGATGACAGCCTGTGATTTATCTGCCATTGCTAAACCCTGGGAGGTGCAGAGCAAGGTACATGCACCCATCTCTTATTTAATATTAGACTGGCTGATATCTTGGTTACATCATTTCTCTCTTCTTCTTTAAGTAGCACTGGTTTATCTAGGAGGGTGTGAAGGCCTCCCAGGTGTGTGCATTTTTAACCACAATTCAAAACCTCTCGGGTTTTGTGCTCTGTTGGGGAAATTATTTCAGCAAAACTCTTGCTATGCCCAAGAACGTACTTCAAACAACCTCCAGTGGTGCTCTGCGAAGTCACTTCTAGCAGAACAGCACCTTCCTGGCACCGCTGAAATGCTGCCTGTTAGGATGAATAATTTGAATTATGTGTGCAGATTTTTATTCTGTTATGTTTTAGTTTTATTTTAGCTGATGTGTATTATGATATTGATTGTACATCGCTTTGAGCGACTCTTAGACATCTTTAAATAAATAAACAAATATATTACAGTCTATGAACTCCAGAAGGAGGCTCTGGTTGGTTCAATGCAACAACAAAGAAGTCATTAGCAGTACATTTAAGAAAGTGAGATCATCCTTAACCTGCCCAGACTTACAAATGAGGTTCATTTCTGTCAAGGTGTGAGTAAAACAAACCCATTTGGATAAACTCTGGGGGTGCCTCTATCCCACAACGGTTTCCTGAAAGGTTGCTCTGGTGTAAACTTCCCCATGCAGAGTTTACTTACTGGATCCCTGTCCACGGGGTTATCCTAGGACCTCCAACTGTCTGCCTCTCCAGATATGCTTTTTTTCCTTCAGTCTCCTGGGAAGGAACTCTTAAATGTTCTCTCTTCACTCTCCTGAGCGGAACTAGTCTCCTCAACATCCAGGGAAGAGCTAATCCCCCCCCCCCCGCCCCTCCTTCCTGGAAAGAAGTAGAAAATTCCCACCCTCTCCTGGAAGAAGCCACCAGCTAGCTGATTACTACTGCACAGGATCATACCATTACCATTACTACCGCATAGGATCATACCATTACCATTACTACCGCACAGGATCATACCATTACCATTACTACTGCACAGGATCATACCATTACCATTACTACCGCACAGGATCACAGGATCATACCATTACCATTACTACTGCACAGGATCATACCATTACCATTACTACCACACAGGATCATACCATTACCATTACTACCGCACAGGATCACAGGATCATACCATTACCATTACTACCGCACAGGATCATACCATTACCATTACTACCACACAGGATCATACCATTACCATTACTACCGCACAGGATCATACCATTACCATTACTACCGCACAGGATCACAGGATCATACCATTACCATTACTACTGCACAGGATCATACCATTACCATTACTACCGCACAGGATCACAGGATCATACCATTACCATTACTACTGCACAGGATCATACCATTACCATTACTACCGCATAGGATCATACCATTACCATTACTACTGCACAGGATCATACCATTACCATTACTACCGCATAGGATCATACCATTACCATTACCATTACTACTGCACAGGATCATACCATTACCATTACTACTGCATAGGATCATACCATTACCATTACTACCGCACAGAATCATACCATTACCATTACTACTGCACAGGATCATACCATTACCATTACTACCGCACAGGATCACAGGATCATACCATTACCATTACTACCACGTAGGATCATACCATTACCATTACTACCGCACAGGATCATACCATTACCATTACTACTGCACAGGATCACAGGATCATACCATTACCATTACTACTGCATAGGATCATACCATTACCATTACTACCACACAGGATCATACCATTACCATTACTACCGCACAGGATCACAGGATCATACCATTACCATTACTACCGCACAGGATCATACCATTACCATTACTACTGCATAGGATCATACCATTACCATTACTACCGCACAGGATCATACCATTACCATTACTACTGCATAGGATCATACCATTACCATTACTACCACACAGGATCATACCATTACCATTACTACTGCATAGGATCATACCATTACCATTACTACCGCATAGGATCGTACCATTACCATTACTACTGCATAGGATCATACCATTACCATTACTACCGCACAGGATCACAGGATCATACCATTACCATTACTACCGCACAGGATCATACCATTACCATTACTACTGCACAGGATCATACCATTACCATTACTACTGCATAGGATCATACCATTACCAGCTCTGCGTACATAACTCCCTGATTTGGGAAACAGGGCTTTAGTAAAAGCTAAGTTTGCTTTCTTGTTCTTCCCATATTCTCTCCTGGCTGTAGACACTCTAGTAGTACCGACCCTGGAGCCAGAAAGACCATTGCAATCCGTAACAATTGCTCGTCTTTACACAGTATGCTAAATGATGGAAGACAATGACTGCATTTTTCTTTCAGGTGCTGGATCTGTCATATCCCACGAACCATGGCTTCCTGTTTTATAGAATATTTCAGTATTTTTGTGCCTCTGGCAAAACACTTTTGAAAATACTGAAGCCCCTTGGAGCTGCAGCTGTAGCACTAGTACAGCTTAGCTGTGTCTTCTCACATTATACTAATAATACTATTATTTATTTATTTATTTATTTATTATTTACAAATGTTTCTATACCGTCGCTAAGTTAAATACCATTGCAACGGTTTGCACTAGCAGGTTGTGAAGGATGGCAGGCCCCGCACATAATCTGACATAGTGTTACAATGCTGTGTAGAACTGGTCGCTTATGGACTCTCTGTGCCGAGGACCTCATTTAACCCATTGGTTTCCTCTCCTACTGCTTCCAGGTAGCATTATTAGTTGCTGCTGAATTCTGGGAACAAGGTGATCTTGAGCGAACAGTCCTGCAGCAGAATCCCATTGTAAGTAAAGGCTTTGTTGTCAGAGATTCATTGTTTTATGTAGAAAATGGAAGTGTAAAGGCTACACAGCAGTTACTCTGCCTGATGTGTCGTGATACAGGCAGATTGTACTGGGGTAATATACTGTAGGTAAAATCAACTGGCATGTGGCATGCTGTGTTATCACATCTGTAAATACCGCCCGACCAAGGCTATCATCATTCTGGAGATGTACAGAACAGAATGGCTTATCAGCCATGAGCAGATTATTCCTGCAGAGGCTTTCTTACCATCTCTACATAAATTAAATAGTTTGACTGCGCAGAAGACCCCTTTCAAGAAGGGTTAAGAATTACTTTGTAAAAAGTAGTGTTAGGCTTGAACTTAAAAATTAAATGTGTAGCACTGCATCTTGAAATCCAACTCATTGATGCAGTGAAAGGAAAGCCTTTGCCGTGTTACGCACACGTTTCCCTCACGCACTTCTGTGCCCTGCGCTGAACGCCTTCTCCTCCATTTGTATCCGTGCACACGTCCAGAGTTCGCCCCGACATTGACTCATTTTTGGAGTGTTCTTGGGGCAGTCAGCAGGACCCCCACAGCAACAACGAAAGAAAAGGTCTTGACCTCAGTGTAAGAGGGGAAAGACGTTACCACTCCCAGAGGAAGGCGTTTTTTATCCATCTCCTAGATACCTCTGAGACATCGCTCGGGGTTAGTGCTCAATGTGTGGATTCTGACTCCCCCAACAGTGCATTTGTGAGATAGCAGCTTTCACACGAGGAAGTCCAGGATGTAGCTCCAGATCTCACTTCAACTCTCGTTTTTCTGTCCGGTTTGTATGTAATGGGAACTCTTGGATGGTAACTTTCAAACCATTGCGCCCAGGGATGCGGCTATTTTATAACATACGTGCATATATGTGGGCAGGTTGTAAAATACACTGACCGCATACTATTTTAAATGGATACACGCAGAGGCCGCTTCTACCGCATAAGCAGGGGGATTTTAATAGACACGCGTGCCAATGCCATTGCCAGTTTTCCCAGTTGGTTCCCAGTTCACCCGGGTAAGGAACAGGACTTCCAAATCTCCCTAGTTTAATAGCCTCCCTTCTCCCCTGTTAGCCCTGACCTTTAAAATCCCGCTGATCTACCTAGAATTTGTTTTACAATTTACCTAGCAGAAGTAAAGTTACGCGTCAGGCGACCCCGGCGTGACTTATGCGCATAACTATTTATGTGCTAATGTGAAATCCAGGAATGCCCATGCTTCGCTCAGACCACACCCATATCCTGCCCCATTTTTGTTACATTTTTGTACGCAAAGCAGGAGGCATGCGCGTATCCGGGCGGCTTTTGAAATCCACTCAGCATGCACCAGCCTGACGTATTCACACATCCCCTAATCGATGCACGCGTCGGGCTTTTAAAATTCACCCACTGGTGTTGCTGTGAAACAAGTTACGCAAAGAGTGACACAATTATGGAGTCTTTTCTCTAACCAGCGTAGTGCTGGACACCCTACTCAATTTTTTACCAGTAAAATTCAGCAAGTGATTATTATTTATTTGTTATGACATGGGGGATGAGCTGAGAGACATGATGGTGGTGACAGAGGGTGGGGAAAGATACAGATCCAGGAATTTTGTTTCTTGTTGTTGGATTCCTGAGCTGCCTTTATTCCACCTTTGCCTCTAAAGCAATGAAATTCTTGTCTTCTGTTATCCAGACCATGAGGACTGCCGACCATGTTATGATATCAGTAATCTGCAGCGCTGCCAAGAGGGCGATGTGACAAAAGGCTGTAGTTTGTTGTGGTCACCCAACGTGTATTGCTTTTTTAAGTTATGACTGAGCTTGGCTTGTCCTTTTCACGCAGACTGAGATCCAGCGTAACATGGAGGGGTTAACACCCTGCCATAACAAAACCAACAAACTAGAAGAATTAAGTTTCCTGTAAAATAAAAAAGTAATCTGTGGTTATGTCACAAATTGTTGTTAAGCGTAAGTGACAACAGCTTGCAGGAAATGGCATTTTCCATAAGCAAATTCCTCAGGAGATGTCCCCAGCCCTCGACTTTTGCAATGAGCTCGGAATTGTTGTAAAAATGCTCACCTGATCTGCAGGGAAACTTACTCGCCTATGTCCTGAATGTTCATCAGTTTGCTTGGACTGAGCAGAGCCGTTCCCATGGGTGGGGGCGGGGAGGAGTTTGTACTACTAACCTTCATAATTGAGTTTTCAAAAGTATGTGGGTAAAGTTTCCACAAAACTATCTGCACACAGACTAGCAGGTGTAATTGTAGATTTGGTGGATAATTGTCAAAGGGAAAGTGAAAAGCGATGTAATTTATATGCATATTTGATGTGGGCCTTCACAAAATGACTCCTCTAAATGTTCCAGAGAAAAATACCTCTCAAAATGTTTTCTGCAGCAAGCTAAACCCACAGTGCAAAGACTAATTGCCCAGCTATAAATAAATCCCTCTCAAATAAAGCAGTGCAGTGTTCCCCTCACCATTCTGCTGCTGTTCTCAAAAACTCGCGCATCAGCACAACATCCACTTTACTGGTCCTTGTATCACAACCTTCATGGACTTCATTCTGCTTGGAGATCCTGTGCTGGCAGTACCACGCATGGCTTGGCCAAGCTAACGGCAGCTTCTTTTCTTGTAGCCCATGATGGACAGGAATAAAGCCGACGAGCTCCCCAAACTTCAGTGTGGATTCATCGATTTCGTTTGCACATTCGTGTACAAGGTAAGCAGGCAGCAAGAATTGCCCAATGTAAACAGTGCAATTTTAAAAGGAACGCGCATGCGCCCTTAAACGCGCAGACTGGCGTGCGAACAGAGAGACGCTGCAATTTTAAATTGTGCTCGCGAGTAGGCGCTTATCATTTAAAGTACCCCTCAGTGTGTATTTCGGCGAGGGCTTTAGCAACTTTTACGTGCGTATGCTTGCAGAGTTTAAAACATGCTCACGTGAAAGAAAAAACAGGTTTCTCCAAGTAGCCTACCAGTTTTCCCAGTTCATATCGCGGCCTTCAAGATGCCTCTGGTTCTTCATCCTGCAAGCCCCCGAACCCTGACGCTGTGCTAAATGCCCTAAAACTGGAAATCTCCAGACTTGCCCCTCATCAGGACCAGAAATAAAGTTACGCAGATAACACGCCGGTGTGCGCCATGCTCAGCGTCTTTAAAATGCGGACTTAGGAGCGTAAGTCTTGGCCTCGCGCCGCCTTCTTCACGCGTGCACGGGTACATGTGCGCGTACTTCGTGGCTTCTTAAAACCCTGCGTTGCCCACGTAAGGCCCGCATACACGCGTCTATGGCTGTTTGTGCGCGAGCAACGTTTTTAAAATCGACCTGTAAGTGAGCAAACCTTACCCACTGCTTTTCCAGTAGCAGTTGTGGAAGAAACTGATGAATGCAAACCTAAGGACTTAAGTTCTGGTGCATTTTATACGCCGTTCTTTGAAAAATGTATTTATCTTAAGCAGTCTTTTAAAATGTGGGTTTTTTTTAGCTATTTGCAGTGTTTTAGAAGAACATTCAAACTATTCCTGTCTTTACCCAAGAAACTGTTGCGCTCTGTATTTTGTCAGACCCAGGGCGTAACTGGTGAGCGCCACATCACCAGGGTATGATTGTGGCTTGCGTGGTCATAGCCCGGTAAAGTCCTATCCCCGCATTTCTGTCTCCCAGCAGAGGAGCTGCCACGGGCCCCCATAGCACTGGCGCCTCGGTAGACGTTTGTAGGAATCCGTGTTGCTTGGACGTTGTTCTCCTTCTTGCAGGAGTTTTCGAGGTTCCATGAGGAGATCACCCCCATGTTTGATGGGATTCTCAACAACAGGAAGGAGTGGAAAGCGCTGGCCGACGAGCACGAGGAGAAGGTGAAAGCCCAGGAAGAAGAAAAGCAAAGGAAGAATGCACTGCTGGCATCCAAGCAGGGTCAGTAAGGGCCGGGGGGGAGTAAAACTTCGAGACAGCACAGGCAAGGGCCACCTGAAAATATAAAACATAAAATCCACACACAGAAAGACTCTTGGCGGAAGCAAATGATTTTCCGTGCAGCCAAGATAAAACGGAAGGGAAAATACAGCAATGCTTTTTAGAATTAATTCCTGAATGAATCAACTCGTAATGAATCAAGAGGTGAGAAACCTGAGAAAAGGGACTTTTTTTTTTTGGTTTGGTCCATCAGTCAGGACTTGGATGTAATGAAAAGCTTGCTGCACTCAAGAAAAATGTTAAATGGGGATGCTCCATTCATGGTAAAAACCAGGCCAAGTACTCCCAGGAAGTTAGAAGGAGCTTTACTACTGTAAATGTACAATAAAAGTCTAGGGAGCATTGCAAATGCCCAGGCTGCTGAGTTTCTCACTGTCACCTGGTGTCAGGTACGACGTCTCCGGTCAGAAGTGTTCTACAGTCCTGAGCTCATGCTCCATTCATGGTAAAAACCAGGCCAAGCACTCCCAGGAAGTTAGAAGGAGCTTTACTACTGTAAATGTACAATAAAAGTCTAGGGAGCATTGCAAGTGCCCAGGCTGCTGTGTTTCTCAGTCTCACCTGGTGTCAGGTACGACGTCTCCGGTCAGAAGTGTTCTACAATCCTGAGCTCAACATGCTCCATTCATGGTAAAAACCAGGCCAAGCACTCCCAGGAAGTTAGAAGGAGCTTTACTACTGTAAATGTACAATAAAAGTCTAGGGAGCATTGCAAGTGCCCAGGCTGCTGAGTTTCTCACTGTCACCTGGTGTCAGGTACGACGTCTCCGGTCAGAAGTGTTCTACAATCCTGAGCTCATGCTCCATTCATGGTAAAAACCAGGCCAAGCACTCCCAGGAAGTTAGAAGGAGCTTTACTACTGTAAATGTACAATAAAAGTCTAGGGAGCATTGCAAGTGCCCAGGCTGCTGTGTTTCTTACTGTCACCTGGTGTCAGGTACGACGTCTCCGGTCAGAAGTGTTCTACAATCCTGAGCTCATGCTCCATTCATGGTAAAAACCAGGCCAAGCACTCCCAGGAAGTTAGAAGGAGCTTTACTACTGTAAATGTACAATAAAAGTCTAGGGAGCATTGCAAGTGCCCAGGCTGCTGTGTTTCTTACTGTCACCTGGTGTCAGGTACGACGTCTCCGGTCAGAAATGTTCTACAATCCTGAGCTCAGCATGACCCTGTGTTTCTACACTTTTATCCTGGGCCCACAGCACACTTCACATGCTGCTAATAGGTCTAATTTTCAAAACAATAAAAAGAGTTTGAAAGAACAAGAGAACTGAGCTATACCTTCCCATTAGTGAATGGCATCACAAGGTGCAGGCAGTCGTGGCTTGGGCTGTGCTATGGACATGAATACAGACAGGGAAAAGTTGTTATCTGTTACTTCCCTCATGCCTGTTAGGGCTGCTTTTACAGTGAATGGGAATCTTAGTAAATCTGGCATTAGCCTGTGTGTTCAACGTGACACTGAGAGGATGCAGAAACACTTCCCAATGAAACTTAGCTTTGCCGCTCGGTGTTTCCTGTGCTTTTGGTATCAGCAGCTTCTGAAAGAATTTTAGCCTGAAATCTATCATTAAATGTCCCTGTGCAGATGTCAAAAACTTAGCTTCAGGACAACCTTATTTGGAGAGAATTTTACTCCAGAAAGCACGTGCAAGGGCCAGTTTGCTGTCGGCTCTGTGGTACCAGGGGGAGAGTCCTGGGCCTGCCTTCTGCTCCCCATGCTGGCCAGGGCTGGGGAAGGTGTGGTCATGAGAGCCCCAATCACGGTGCAATGATGACGCCTTGTGCCTGGATTTAGGGTCTATGATTGCAGGATTTCAGAAGGAGCCCTGTTGCCTGGCCCCCAGTCCAGCACCATCACTGCAGTAAGCTGGGAGGGAATATAAAGCAGGGGAGAAAGGCCCTTGGTAGCTGATCCCAGTCCTTCAGCTCAAAGACCGATAGCGCAGGAGAAACTTGCTGGGTCAAAAAAAAAAAAGTCTGAAAATGCATCTTCAAAGAAGGGGAAGCGAATAACAAGACTTGCAAACTGGGCACAGGAGATCTTCAGACGTCTAGAAAACAATATTCCAGGTGAACCCCCTGCTCATGGCCAGCCAAGTGCAGAAAATACAGAGAAGAAGTGAGGTGAGAGAAAGCTCTTATCTAACCAGCTTTTCCTTTTCATTGCTTGCAGGCACCGGCAAAGAGCACGCAAGGAATGGCCCGGCTGGGGGAGAAGCTTCTCAGTCCAAGAGCTGCTCTATCCTGTAAAAAATAATTCAGATATTTCCTTCCACCTCTTCTCCAGGGCGACTAGAAAAATACTTCCCAAGTGCGTCATAAATCCCCAGCCCCCTCGTTCCTGCGCCGAAACTCCCGGACCTTCTGCGCACGCACAGCTATTTTCACAGCGATCCCGTCCAGGTCCCACCCATGGCGTCATCTAAGGCAACACCCGCTCCTGTTCTATTTGCCGGGACCTCCTACTTAGCAAACTAAACTACCAGGGTGGATAAACAGCAAAGAGCAGGCAGGGAAAAGGCAGTCCAGCCCTTCTCAGCCAGTACAGCAGTGAAAAATAAGCAGGCATGAAGGGGTCGGACCGCCCCAGACCCCCTCTCCCCAGGTACTTGGAGTTGGCAGGAGCTCTTGGCGGACATCACAGAATAAAACAAGCAACAATAAAGTAGAAGAGAACCATTTGCTAGCAGAGAAAAATTCTGTTTACCCGTATCAGTACCCCCCACCCCTTCTATCCAGACCCCCTCCCAGGCTTCTGTGGCTGGGTCTTTACCACCCTCTCTGCAGTGCTGCGTGCTAAGGAGGCGCAGTCTTTAGGTTGATTTTCTCGCAGTGCAGGTGAAACTTAGCCGGGATAAAAGCCCGCGCTGCTGTTGCTCACATTCTTTCCCCCGATTCTGACCTGGCAAAGCATAAACAATTCCCAGTACCCGGGCACTTCAGTGCCTGCTCCTCCAGCCCCGATGGTAGGAGGCGAGTGGCACGCTTCCTGGCTTTTCAGCTGCTCTTGGCCCACGCTTGCTTTTCAGTCAAGTACAAAATGCAATAAGACTGGGCAGAAGCTAAGGATCTGTATTTTATAGTTTGAGGGCACAGCAAAGTGCTGCTACTCACACTGTTCCAGCTGCCCACAGTAAAGTAATGCAAACTACTGGAAAACAGTGCTGTAACTTGAGCAAGCAAAACCCAAATGCTAGGAAAGCTTTGTAACTGAAAAACAAACTTGAAAGCGGTTGATTGTAATCTTTACAAAAACATACTCTAGCGCTACAGTCCCAGAAGTGTCACTGTCAATCATTTTAATGAGCGCCACCTGGTGGTCCCAGTGGGTAAGAGCTACATGACCTGCACTCGGGGGTTCTCTGAGCTGTGACCCGAGTGTGAGGTGGTGCGGCCTCCTCTAGCCAGTTTCCAGCCACACACCCTGCAACTCAGCCCCTCACTGAGCACGCAGCCAGCAGATGGCACAGTGCCTCTCACCACTACAGAAGACTGTTGAGTGACCTTTCTAATTCAATCTCTACAACCAGGAAGAGTAAAATAAGGCAAACATCTGATCCCGACAGCTTAAATCAAAACAAAAGCAGAAGCTAGATGGATTTTCTAATAGATTCAGTGAAATCCAGAAGAAAGATTTCTAGGTCAGATTTGATGCATACTATATGGACAATCCAAAAAATAATGGTTTCCTGTCTTCTCCACACTAAAATACTGGTCCAGGAGGTCAAGTAATAGACATGTGTGGTCCAGTGGAAATGACAGCCTTTCCTTAGTGGCTGCTGGGCTATTAACCAGGCTCCACAGCACAACTCCTCCCTGCTCTACACTCATCTTCCCCGATTTCCCATCTGCTCTCTGATCCCAGCACTGAATGTGCTGCACGGATAAAATATGTAAATATCCCCCACTAGCAAGCAGTTCCAGAAGGTACAATTAGTGTCTGGATGAGGAGTTAGATGAACACAGAAATATTTAACAGATCATTTTAAACAAAATTAAATTGCAGTCATTTTCATGTGGGTCAGAGTGACCCCAGCGCCATTTTGAATTTGGAGCAAGAGCCTGCAGCTCTCTCCTGTTAGTGAAAACTTCTCTAGAACAGTGATCTGCCTTTGTTCTGCAAGGGCAGGGCCCAGAGGCACATCTTGTACTTTGCAGAGGGGAGTTGGTCTACCAATGGATATAAGTTGAACTGAAAGGTTCTTTTTAATTATATCTGGCAACATTTAAATGAGAAAGAAGTGTTTTGTAACTTATATGCAAAACCCTTGGGTTCCTGTGGCAGACGTCTCAAGATTTTGTGGCAAGAATTAGCAAATTCTGTGGCAATTTTGCATAAAGATTCACACCTCTGACTATGCACAAAAAAAAAAAGTCACATTTCTATTGATCACCATTTGTATTGTTTTTAAACTTTTTACAAATATAAAATTTACCAAGTACAAAAATCAACAATGTATTGAGACAAGTTAAAAACTTTTAACTGTGAAATGTCACTTTTGTTTTGCATTAAAATAGTGCACCCACTCTTTTTATATTTCTTGAGAAAGTCCTTGTCTTTCTAAGTATATGAGCTGCTGTATTCAAAAAATGCCCTCAACTTCAGCAGTTTATCATGCTGTTAATTACACATCTTTTCCTGAAAATTTACATTCATGTGGTCAAACTTGATAACATATGCCCGAATTCTCAAACTGTATTAGAAGTAATAGCCAGTCTTGCAGAAGACACTTACAAGCCGATACAGTTAACCCGCGATTGGACACGCGTTTTCGACGCGCTAGCTTTACCCCCTTATTCAGTAAGGGGTAATAGCGTGTCGAAAATGTGCGTCCAACCACCCGAAACTAATAGCGCCCGCAACATGCAAATGCAGGTTGATGGTCCTAGTAGTCATTCCCGCGCGATTCAGAAAGGAAAATGTGCAGCCAAGCCGCACATTTTGCTTTCAGAAATTAGCGCCTACCCAAAGGTAAGCGTTAATTTTTCCGGGCACCGGGAAAGTGCACAGAAAAGCAGTAAAAATTGCTTTTCTGTGCACCCTCCGACTTAATATCATGGCAATGTTAAGCTATACAGTACAGCCGGAGCGCACTGTACTGTATCGGCCTGCTGGTGTCTGACAAGATTTAGTTTATGGTAAAACTCCTTTATTAAGAAGAGGATTATAGACACAGTATAAACTAGATATAAGATTTATAGACCTTATGGATATGAGTGTGCTTTTAGCTTTTAGGGCACTCACATTATTATCTATTTTGGTATTAGTCATGTTTGCGTCTGACACAATAGTTATATAACTGCTTTTATTTACATGACACTGCTGATACTGATGCAGATATTATTATGATTATGGGGGTCCAGCAGAATATGTTGGGGTTCTAGGAAAGTGCAAGGCCAGTGGTCTTACATGTGAGAGAGAAAGATGTACAAAATGTTGAAACAGGGAATACGGACAAAACATAAGAAAATCCATCATTTCAGAGTTGTCCTGAAACACACAGTAGTTTTTTTCTTATCAGTTAAGTTTGGCAATACTTCAAGGAGAGCTAGTAGACAAAGAAAATAGATTAGCGTATCTGCCACCCAAAGACATAAGACTCTAACGTTTGGTGGGATGAGCGGACTCCTGCCAAAAGCTGAACTGAGAGAGGTTAGCATGATCACCTCCACAAAGAGCTGGAGTTCCTGACTGAGGAGTTGGGGAAGATGCTCTTTTCAGGAAAGTGGCAGCTTTTAGTAGGCCTCTGTATATAATTATCCCTGTTAGCTGGTTGAACGATTATATATTAGTACAATGAGCAAGGTAAATAAACTGTTTTATTTGTTACTGTCACAGATGTTCTTATAAGCATCTGTTTGTGTATATGTTATACAGAGAAATATAGCTTTTCATATTTTCATGTAAGCCATAGTCAGGTGTCATTATTTTCTTAGTGTGTTTTTGTGATCCAGACTGTAAGGCAAAACCCGTCATTCTTCCACCCACCACACCAACCTCTCCCTATCTTCACCTTTTATTACCACCTCCACTCAGTACCAGTAAAAATGTGCATACATATACCTACATAATGGGTGGGCCATTTTATAAAACGCCACTTCGCATAAAGCATTGCAATATATGCAGAAGTCCTTTGAATATTACCCCTTGGAAATCATTACTTAATACTACATGGATACTGTACTGCTGTAGTTGACCCATAAAAGGATATCAAACTATCCAAAATCACTAGAGACAAATCCTCTAAACTGGGCTTTAACTTTGTGATGAAAGAACTGGATTACCTGAATATTTAGAGGGTCTTGAGTCTGCAAGTGACCGCTTATATAATTTGAGGGTAATTTTCAAAGGAACTAATACAGGTAAAGTAATGCTTCACATTTAAAAATAACCCTTTAGAAAATAGCATGACTGATATGCACATAAAATTACGCACACACTCTATGTGTTTGGGCGTTTTCCACATATGGCAAGAGGCATTACAAGGCTGCAGGCTGGATGGGGTTGGAACTTAGGTGCATACTTTTTGATTTTAAACAGTATGTCCATAAATTCTTTCCGCAAAATATGGACACTAAACAACTAGTATAATCCGTACCCCTAGCCTCCCGCAACTGCGTGGCCTTGGGAGAAACCGCATGGCTTGTTGCTGCATAATTTACAATCTGCCACAGAATCAACATTCCCGATAGCTTTTACAGCCTTACTGCAGGGTGTCTGCCTGCCTTCAGGCTCAGCTCCTGCTCCAGCTCCTTTCCTGAAAGCAGCCCGCAGAGAACCCTCTTCTTGTTCACCCAATCCCACTTCCTCTTATTCAGAAGTGCAGTGAAGGGGGGGGGGGGGGCCGGGGAGAGGGGAGGGGAGGAGATGAAGGTGAAGGGGACAGATAAAGCAGTCAGAATGTTTGATCGCTCAATGATTTCTTAAATCTTTATTAAACCAAAGATGATTTTTCTGTTATTTCTGGATGGAGTGATATATAAGAATTTCATCTTTATATAAAAAAAAGTTCTTGCACCTTGCAGAAGGTTTTTTTGTTATTTTACTTTTTTTTAAAATAATTTTTGCTTTATTTCAAATTTTATAGAAGACTAGAAATAAATAAAAACATAGCAGTACATATTACAGGAGTTATAAACCTGCCTTGAGCATTTTTGTAATGAAAAAGACAGTGAAATGAAAGCTGTTACAGCGCAGCATATATAAATTCCTGAAGGGAAACAACATCATTCTCATGAGTAAGATAAAGAGAAATAAGATGAGAGACACTTCAACTACTTAATCAACTTTTCTTCTTTCTTGCCCCTGGCACTTCGTCAATCGACTACTGGAGGGAAGAGATAGGCAAAGATTTAGCTCGACTGCCTTAATATACATAATTATTATATATATATATATATATATATATATATATATATATATATATATATATATAGTTTTAGTTTACTTAGCTATTGCATACAAGAGAACATTTGAGGTTTTAGGAATTAAATTACACAGAGTAGCACCACTTTCAGGCATTATGTTTCAGGCCAGCCTAGAATCAGCTCCCTTCTGATCCAAAGGCCCACCATGCCCAAGAAACAAAAGCTGCAGTTTAATTATTTTATTTTTTGGTACAAAGCAATTAAACCTGCCAAAAACTGAGTATACTTTCCTTTCAAAAGTTTGGCTCTGGCAAGTAAGTCATTATGGTCTCAGGCGTACCCATTGTTATTTTATGTAGCTTAGACTTTCTGTAAGATCTTTGCTCAGAATAGGCCATAAGACTGGGTCAGACCAAAGATCCATCAAAGCCCAGCATCCTGTTTCCAACAGTGGCCAATCCAGATCACAGGTACCTGGCAGGATCCCAGAGGGTAGCTAGAGTCCAAGCTGCTTATGGATGATAATGGTTTATGGACTTTTCCAGAAAACCACTGGAGCACCACTTGCACTCAAAATATATCCAACATCCATGACAAGCGCAAGAATAAGTTCAATTTCTGGTCAGGATTTTTACTGTAACAATTGTATTTTTATTCAGGCAACTCCTCAATTTAAACACAGAATCATGCAAAATTCTGAATCTGAGAGTAGATGCAAGCCAGGTTAAAGATTCATTGGCTAACAGTTTGTAAATCATGCTCAGAATGTTATATTTTGATCTCCATGTAACTGGCAGCCAGTGCAATTGCATAAGAGCAGGAGGGCATCAGTAGGATGCAAACGTAGACTCACTGGCTACCAGTTACATGGAGATCAAAATATAACATTCTGAGCATGATTTACAAACTGTTAGCCAATGATTCTTTAACCTGGCTTGCATCTACTCTCAGATTATATAAACCAGCAAGCTAGCTGCGGTCCATGGACAAAACTTGCTGGAGATACCAAGCTGGAAATCACGAGAAATAGAGCATTTCCTGTGGCGGGTCCACGACCATGGAACTCTCTGGCTGAAACTATATGCACAGCGCAGTCTTTAAAAAGCTTCAAGAGAGCGCGTCAGTTGCACGTTTTTGAGCAGGCATTTAGTAATGAGGTTTTCCTCCCTCTTTTTTCTTTTTTGAATTTGTAATTTTATTTCGTTGTATGTCATTTTTATTATGTAAATACATATATTTTTTTAGTTTATTCCATTTTTTATGTAAATACACTGTAAGCTGCTGTGAACTGACTCATGGAATATGTGGGCTATAGGAATTTTACAAATAAATAAAACCAAAATACACATCAAAGATTGATTTAATTTCTGATTTATATTCTGCCTTTCATGACCGGTCAGTGGATTATATTTAGGTATCATTTGCTCTCTATTATACTATTCAATTCCCTTTGCTTTCAGCTCTTCTCGGACACGCTTCAGGTAGTCACAGTCAGGGTAGCCATACCCTGATGGCCCACCATTCATATTGGTTTTGTGGCTGATATCATTCCAGATGATGACGTTGTTGAATAAAGTAGTACAGGACTGCCCCACTGTGAAAATCAATTTATGATCAAAGGCGCTCTTAAGCAGCTGCTTCAGAGTTTCTTGTCCCTCCTTATTGTTAGGTAAATATGCCACTCGAGTTGTTGCACAATACAATGCCCCTGGGTTTGGATGATCTTCTGTTTGAATGCCAGATGGAAAAGAATACTGAATAGTTAAAGTACCACAATTGTAACCAGGGAGTCGAGTTGGTGTAGTGGTGACAGACATGGTTCCCTCTGGCTGACAGCCACGGGTTCAGAAACCGGACGCTGGCAAAATTGAGCGTCCGGTTTTCAACCCGCAAGCCGCGGGCCCATTTTAAATTTTTATTTTTTTATTTTTTTGGGGCCTCCGACTTAATATGTCGGAGGGTGCACAGAAAAGAAGTTTTTACTGCTTTTCTGTGCACTTTCCCGGTGCTGAGAGAAATTAACACCAGCCTTTGGGTAGGCGCTAATTTCTGAAAGTAAAATGTGTGGCTTGGTTGCACATTTTACTTAGTGAATCATGCGGGAATACCTAATAGGGCCATCAACCTGCATTTGCATGTTGCGGGCGCTATTAGGTTCGGGGGGGTTGGACGCGCGTTTTCGACACGCTATTACCTCTTACTGAATAAGGGATAAGCATCGAAAACACGCGTCCAATCGCGGGTTAAGAGTGCGCTCCGCAGGAACGCACTGTACTGTATGGGCCGGTCTGTGAATTATTTTTTTTCTCTCCCTCATGCCAGTCCCATGCATGATTTGGCTCCTGTCTGTTCCGGGTGTCCACCTCGCTCCCAATGATAAAAGCATTCTCTCACATCCCTCCAGCTTCATACCATGGGACCCTTTGTCCTTCAGCAGTTCATTGGATGTAAAATGTTTCCTCTGATACTTTATTCAAACCTGCTTGATTGATGTAGAGTATCCGAGGGGGGGGGACTTGGTGCGCAAATGACTCCACCAGCCGCTAACATCTGGAGCAGCGGTAGCCATGGGTTACGTTCAGTCCTCTCAGTGTCTCCAGCTAGACTCAGCTCGGTTAGAAAGAGAACCTCTATATCTTGTGGGACCTAGATTATGGAACACTTTACCAGTGGAGTTAAGAGTTCCATAGTGGAGTTCACTATGGAACTCTATTCCTCCCGATCTAAGACAAGAACCATGCCTTCCTACTTTCAGAAAAAGGCTTAAGACATGGCTATTTAAGCAAGCCTTCCCAGATCCATATTGAAAGACAGTAACATCTTATAAGACACTACACAATATTATGTAAATTATTAATGTAAATAATTCATCTTTACTACTCAACTATCTTATTCTAATTCTCTCCCCAGTTTTATGACCCAGTTGTAATGTAACTTTTATTTCTTTGCACTTGTTTATGTTCTGTTTTTGTGCACACCCTCTTGTTATTTGTAAACCGGCATGATGGGGTTCCTAATCTCGAATGCCGGTATAGAAAAATCTATAAATAAATAAATAAAATAAGATTGCAAGATGATTTTAAACTGTTTAAAAAAGCGATCAGAACCTGGCTATTTGAGCAGGCAGTTTCAAAGCAGGCATTGGTTAAAAATCTTTTGCTATTTTATTTGCCACAATTTTATAGACTATTATTTAGTTTGTACACTTTTAATTGGTTTATTAATTGTTCTTAAGACCACAATTTTACATAGTGCTTTGTTTTATTATTGACTAGTTTATTTAATTTATACATTTTAATTGATTTATTAATTGTTTTTAAGACCATAGAATCACATTATGCTTTTTATGCTTGCTTTACTATGTTTTAGGATAAAATTTTGATTTTGTTTGTTTTATTTTACTTGAATTTGTATATGTTTTAAATGTTTGTAAACCGTTGTGATGGCTAGTCTAAACAGCGGTATATAAAAGCCTAACAAATAAATAAAATAAATAAATACAATTCAGCTGCCACCACTTTCTCCTCCTGGGCTGATTCAGCCAGTGCCTGGAGATTTTCAGTGTGTGTTCGGAGAGCCAGCAATTTAACAAAACCTGGAGATCTCCCGGTGAAACCCCGACAGTTCCCAGATACATCTGGCTCCTTTGTGAAGCTTTTTAGTAGCTAAGCTGCTCACACAAACTGTGGAAGTGATTGTGTTTGGCACAAGTATGCCGCTTGTGTGTGCGTATTTGTGTGAGGTGTTCATTCTGAGAGGCCGGAGTACCAGGGTGCACTTAAACTCGCAGACACATGCACAAAAAAAATGCTCAGGCTAGGTGTACGATGCATGCTAGCAGCATTTTAATGTGCACACTTTTGTAATGTTACAGGCAAAAAACATGCTAATGAAGTGTAAAATGATAAGCCCTCCGACCTTCAGCTGTAGAGTTTTTGATAGTGGCTGTAATATTTTAACATCGTTACCTGACAATAATTAGCTGGATGGCAAAAGCAGCTACCTCACCTCTCATTCAGCGGAGGCCTTTCTAAAACGCCAGACCATGTCCCTCCTTCCCGGGCTCCTAAGGGAACGCGAGGGAATGTCCCACATAGCTAAACAAGGAGCCTTTCTCGGGATGAGGTCAGGTGAAAAGAGTACTGAGATGACCAAAGAGCAGGCTTCGGGATATTGGGTGTTAAACCGGAGGTCAGATATCCTGGACAGGAAGATGACCTATACAGCCAATGAAACCTGCACAGAAGGGCTGTCCCTTGATGTTGAATTTTGAACTAATTGAAGACAATACAAATATTTTTATTTTTTGGGAATCCTTGCAAACGGCTGCTACAGTGGTTCTGACGTGTGAATGCAAGCACTTGGACTACTGTCCTCAGCCGGTCAAAGCCCAGGAGAGCACTGGCCTGGTTTATAAGAGTAGCAATATGAAAGGTAGCTCTGTCTGCACAAAATGTTTTTGTGTAGTTACCTGGTCATAAGCCATGCTGAGGGTGGGCTAACACATTTAACTGGATAGCGCCATAGTAAGTGCTGTCCAGGTAAATTTGCGCAGACTCATCAGATACACACAAATAGCAGGTTTGAAGTTTATCCAGGTGAAGTTACCTGGATATTCAGCAGAAAACTCACCTGGATAAGTTCCACTAAATATCCAGGAAAAGTTATCACACTTACCCCTTCAGCAGCTTTCTGAATGCGGATCTCTTTGTCTCTGAAAGCCAAATATTCAAAAATCCTAGCCACCCAGACTTTTGAATTTAATAAATTTCCTCAGCTCAGCACCTAAATTTAGGTCCATAAAAAGGAGACAGGGACAGAGTGGGGAACCAAACTTTGCAACTCAGCACTGATTTCCAGGGCACCTAAGTCAGATGTCTGAAGTTAGGTCATCCCTATACTTGGCCTAAGTTAGGCACTTAAATTCAAAGACATTTTGTAGGCACCTAACTTATGCTCAGCATCTTTGAAAATAAGGCTTTGTGCATCATGTGTTTGTGTACATGCAAGCAATGTATATACTGACTGTGTCACACCTGTATGTATTACATCTCGTGTACAGCATGCACACTGGCCGGGTGCCCACTGCTTGCTTTTAAAGTTTGGCTTTTGCATGCAGCAGACACACAAGGCTTTCTGCAGCGACTTCAGGAGCCAGCCGTGCCTCTTTGCCGTCCTCTGAGCAGCTGTTACACGGCACAGCATAGAAGGAAGCCAAAATATCAATTTTAAGGTTAAAAGGAAAAAAAACGTGAGTGCAGCGCATGGAAACTTGGTTCACTGAGGAGTGACTGAGGACAAGAACAACTTAAAGCTTTGGAGTACTTGCTTGATCCTGAAATATATTTAGAAGGAATGTTTGTTAAAATATTTTCTAGACACAACTTCCTCGATACAGCGTTTCTTTGCATAATAAAAGAGATTTATCTATGACCTTCATATATATATATATGCCTGAGGTTCCTCCGCTCTCCTCCTCCTGTCGCTGATCGGTATGGGGTGGGGGGGAGGAAGAGAGAGAAACCGGTGGAGGGCAGGACAGAGTGAGGGGGAGGAGAGGAGGCCCCCTCCCACGCAAAACAAATGCATTCTGCTATCCCTCGTAGCATATGAAAGAGGACCTGTGTTTGCAAAGTTCAAATAAACAACAAAATGACAAGTGAGGCACTTTTAAGTTATAGCATTTGTATGTCGTAGTTTTATTTATAAGCAGATCACTTCTACTATTTACAAGACATGAGTGTAGAAACTCTACAGTCTTTTGTGATGTAAACAAGAATCTTCCGAGCTGGAGAGGAAAGTCTGGAAATCAAAGGAATCAGCCCAGAAAATATTTACACAATTCAAAATAGACACTTTGTACTCGCTGGAGGAGAGTAGTAATAATAATAATAATAATAATAATTCATTGATCAATTTTGGTTAAATTATCTATGAAACTATAGGATCTGACCATGTAAAAATACAAGAAGACATTCTTTTTTTTTTTTATAAGATAGACAGTTAAATCCCACTAGAAATAAAAAGAGAAAGAATAAGGACATTCCCAGGAATTTAGTACATAAATAAAGCCATAAGGGAACAGAAAAGGGAAATATCAAAAACCTCTACCAACCTGAAAACAAAAAAATAATCCTCATATTTTCATTTTCCATTATTTAGTCAATTATTAGCAGTGTCCTTTAAAAAAGTAAAAGTGAACGTATTATAAATAGGAAAGCAGTTATCCCCCAACCCCTCCCCTTTCCCCCAAATCAGTTTTTACCTTTGAGAAGAAATTGCATTGCCAGCCCCATTGCTCTCAGTGCTCCTTACAGCCCAGGCGTCCCCCGGGGCTCAGTGCTCCTCTCTAGCTGAGGAAGGAGCTTGCAGAAAAGCTTAGAGTCACGGATCAGGTCCCTCCCACAGCACTGGGAGTAGTGAGCAAGGCCCTCTGTGCAGAATAAACTAAGCTCTGGTGAGGAGAGGGTCCGTTCCCCTCCCACTGAGCGGCAGAACCACAGGTTTGCATACTCAGCAGCAGAGGGGATGAGGGACGAGTCACAGATGCCACAGAAGTAACCTGCCCACCAGTTTTCAGACACAGCCACAAAGCCGGCAGGCCAGATGTCTGATATTTCTGATCACTCTCTCAAATGCTGGCGTCTTCCATCTCTGATGTGCAAAGCCCCCCCTTCCGGATTCATGTTCTCTCTGGAGAAGTCACTTCCCATCTGATGGGAACCGTGAACGGACAATACAGCTGCGGACTCAGCTTCCCAGCACCATCTCTGCCTCTGCATAGATTTCTCCAGCACAGTCCGTATTTACATCTGATTGACCAGGAAATCTTTCACCTCTCCAGCCTACCATGAGCATCCCTCCTCACACCTCCTAGAAGCAGGCTATAATCTTTGGAGCAGAGTACAGGCCTGACAGTATTGCTATAAAAAAGTAAAATGGCTTAATCTAATGTTATATAAATCACACCAAACCTGTGAGTGCTACAAGCACCAGCACTAGAAAGTGACTGTGCTTTGCAATTTTACGATCCATTTCTTGACTGGCTGATGGCTGCTAGCTCTAGCCTGAAGCATTCCTCACAAGCATCAGCCTCTTTTGGTTTACATTCAGAGGTGTAACGCACACCCCACTGAGTACATGGCTGTAGGGAGCACACGGCTGTGCGTGTCTGCGTGTCCTGGGCACAGGTGTGCACGGCTGCATAAGTGCGGAATACATTTTCTGGCAGAAACAATATTCTATAAAGGCCTCAGGCAAAACAAATCTCACTTATTGCATCTCTTTATATCCTGTGAGCCCAGCCACGGCTTCCTCTCAGAGCTCTTCTCGCAAGCTGAGAATCCCTCGCAGCTCCTCTGCTGCCCGGGGAGGGAGGGAAGCGGCGCCGAGGTCACAGAGCGGAGGGAGGAAAGAATCAGCCCACCCTGGCTGCAGTGCGAGTCACTCAAAAGACATCGTCCTTGCTTATATAGCACATTTCTAACATTTGACGTGTTTTACTTTTTGTAATCTAAGTAAACTGCTGCATGTACCGACACTTTCACTGCTCGTTTCTCTGGAATATCAGCACGGCACGGCGCAGTACCCTGCCCACCCTAACGGGGGCAGGATAAGCACTCTACAGTAAGCGCATAGCAATCACATGTAAACATTATCGCTGGCAGGAGACAGTAGGGCAGAAGAAGACAGAGCTACCGTGAGGTGTTTGCCAAAGACAGAGCCTCAATCCCAGCCTGGGTCATGGCTGCTGGTGCATACCCTGGGGCATTACAAAACGACTGAGGGAGTCCCCCCTGCAGCGCTGGCACAGCCACAGGAAAAATGGCTTTTCCAAAAGATTCGGAAATTGAGAAGGGGAATGTACGGAGTTGTAATCAAGAGTAAGGCTTGCGGGTTTAGGGCGAGTGATGGCTTTTGTTGAGAAGCAGCAGCTGATTTGTAACTTGCGGGGAAGGACAGAGTAATTCACTTCTGCTCTCAGGTAGGAAGGGAACGGAAACTGCGCCTCTGACCATGGGGAGGGGGGGGGGAGGAATTGCTGCGAGCTGCCCCCACTTAGGACAATGCCAAATTCTCGTGTTTTTTCTTAGCCTTTACACGGGAAGCACTACTGCAGGATGCCCCGATTCAAGATGTCCCTTCAAGAAGAATGTGGACAAAGTCTCCAAAAAATGAATGCACGGAAGGCAGAAGTGAACACCGCAGTGCAAAACACTAATTCCCCCCCCCCCCCCCCCCCCGAGGAGGAGCAGAAGAGGCAGCTGGAGACGCTCCCGAAGAAGAAGAGACGGCCTCTGAGCTCTGCTGCTTGCCCTCTGCTCCGGAGACCCGTACGCATGAAGCTGGGCGCCAGGCACAGAGACGGAGGGAGGAGAAGCAGAGACCCTGCCGCGGTCCCAGCCTTCCACCTTCTGTCTGGTCTCTGACAAACACCTCATCACACTGCATAGATCAAATTAAGGACACGCACAATAAATCTGAAATACAGTACCTGTGAACCATAAATACACTTTAAGGATATACTTTTGTTCTTCTATTAAAAATTAGTTTATAATTCCAATTCTATTCACAACTGACGTTTTCGTCTTCACACACTACAGACACGAATGTTAACGGTGAACACAGCTGCAGTTCCACTACTGGCAGAGAGGGGGAAGGGGGGTGACAAAATGTCTACAGACACCCAGAACACTACCAGTGGGAAGCAGGGATACTACAGTGTGGCATTTGGACATCAACACCATGGAAACTCACAAACAGAAGCAGCTTTGTTCAATGTAAACAGCAATTTTAAAGGGTAAAAGTCTTTGTTTTTTTCTGGTTTTTCTATACTTATATATTTCTTTCAAAACGTAAACATATTGGAAGTGCCTTGACTGAGGTATTGAGGTATTCCTCTAAGGTTAAGGCTGTTATCGATGCAGGCTCCTCTGTGCCTCCTTCAGCAAGCTGTCAAAATCCATACATTCGTACTTGCTCTTCGGGGAAGGTGTGGACAACTCTCCTGCGTTGGAATCTGTTGTCAACAGTGAGAGAGTGTGAGCATGGGCAGCCGCTGACCACCTAGTCAGTACTAAAACAACCAACAGTGGCGCCATCCCCTGGCTCTGAGGCCATCACCAATACCTACCCTCACACGTAAAGCTAAGGCTGCACTATGAGACTGTAACTTACTCTCTGGGAAGGCTGCATGGACACTGGGATCTTGGCTATCTTCTACTTCTCCAGTGGTTTCTGCAGATGGCTTCCTTGGTTTGCAAAATCTTTTGACAATGCAAATTTCAACGTTTTGGTTAGGGTTTTTTGTGTTTTTTTTCTTGTCGGATGTTGCATGACTTGACGCAGATAAGAGCTGCACTACAAAGTAAAGGCATGCATCCTGCTCTTATCATTTAACTTCTATAACCCTTGCCCGATATCCTTAAAAAAAACCCCTCAAAACATGGCTATTTAGATCAGCGTTTCCAGAATGATGACACCAGCTCATACCAT
Organism: Rhinatrema bivittatum; assembly: GCF_901001135.1. Taxonomy (NCBI): domain Eukaryota; kingdom Metazoa; phylum Chordata; class Amphibia; order Gymnophiona; family Rhinatrematidae; genus Rhinatrema; species Rhinatrema bivittatum. The sequence goes on along the minus strand of NC_042632.1, from coordinate 56,804,081 downwards.
CACGTTAGCCAAACCAATGCATCTTAGCTTGCCTTATTGTATCCAACAAGTATTGTATTTTGTAATGAAGTTTTATCTATGTATTTATTAACCTTCTTGAGCAATGTCACATAGCTCATCAGTCTAGCTCTAAGTTCTTAGTATCTCATTTATTAACGTGTTCATCCTTGGTTTCAATCATTGTCTCCCATCTGTTCAATGTTATTTATTCAAAGTTTATTCATTGTTTAGTGTTCTATGTAACGCTCACATGCGAGGCTTTTTTGTTCACTGTAAGCCGGTTTGATTTGTATTCTGTACAAGAATATCGGAATATAAAAGTTAAAAATAAATAATAAATATAGAATCTGCTCTCTGCATGTGGAAGTCCAGATGTTAACAGAGCTTCGCTGGATGCCTCTAAAGTCTGCCACTAGCCTGACTGCCATAGCTGGAAATGGCACTGGTACCAATGGATATTCTGTTCAAGGGACCTCTTAGTGGTTTATGTCGCACCTTGCCTGTGCCAGAGATGGATGTTGAATAACTTTTATTTTTCTAGGGGTCTAGCAGGACTTTCAGTTAGAAAACAGAAGGATTCTCACGTGTTCCCTGTGCGCAGTCTGAGACAAAGCTCTGATTTCATCGCTCTGTTTCAGGCAAAGCTGCTGCTAATGAACTCACTCGGGCAAGATCAGCATGAGATAAATGTTAATCCTGGGTTTCTAACACTTCCCCGATTTAGGACAAAAAGCACCAGAACACTAGAAATCTGGAATGGACTGGCCATTCGCTAGTTGCACAGAATTTTGGTTGGCAGCACAGATAAAGGAATCTTTTTTTATGTATTTATATTCTGCTTTTTGATACTTCACAGTGGATTGCATTCAGGTACCTTAGGTATTTCCCTGTCCTTCTTGACAGTTCCTGTCCTCCAAATTAGCATGACTATTATATTGCATTTTATGTTCATTTTTATTGTGCATCGCATTGATTTTTTCGTAAGAAATGTGATCCATGAAACTGAATAAACTAAACTCTATTGCCGAGGTCCCAGCTTCTCCTGCACTGCAGCGATTGGTGTTGGCTTTCACCTGTGCCTGATATTCGCGTGGATCACATCTGGTGCGCAGCACTATGACATCATCTCCTGCACTGCTTGATGGGTTGTTGGAAACTAAGATGGTGATTTGCTTGGTGCTATTTTACTTTTATATTTTGCAAACAGGACATCAGAAAATGATCAAACTACTTGCAAGAGCTAAGGCCCCTTTGGGCATCCTTGAAAGCGTTTTGCCGTCACCCTGCTTCAGACTGGAGCTGGGGAACAGCTGTTGTCTTACCCAGGTCAGTGTAGCGAGTCCAGAAGAAATGCCTGTGGCCCCCATAGCTGAGCTGGAAGGAGGGCTCGTTCCTCTGCCTCAGGGAGGTCCCTTTCCTTAGTGACAGGGCAGCGTCTTCGGAGCAGCGGTAGGTGATGAAGCCGTACTTGTCCTCTCTGAGTAACGGGAAATGAAATGGAAAGGATAAATCATCTCCAGCTCTGGTACTACTCACGTTTCACTAGCAATGAAAAAAAAATCACATAACATTTTGAAACAGTCCAACCTGTTGCTTTTTTCTTCCTCATTTTACTGCGTCTAAGAACTGTACATTGATAACATGCTTTTAGCTATGTGCTTATTTTATATATTACACATACAGAAGCTCCCTCCAGCACAGGAAACAAATGCTACAATAAAATATAGAGGTACAAGACAATTCCTATCACACATAATATCCCAACAGACAAAAAGGAATTAAACCGAACAATTTTATTACACTTTAAAGAATAGTACAAAGTTGAACTGTAAATAATTCACAAAAATAAAATTCAAATATATTACAAAAATGTATATAAATGAATATCACCTTAATTTAGATCGTGCTAACATACAATCCGTGTGAATTATACATGTCACATGGACATCCATGCATACATCCCATTCATACACATCCCGCTAAAAATAAGCAACTATTAATGACAGAGAAGTAAAGAATAGCAGCCCTGCCAACTTTAAATCTAGTAAACCCTACCCATGAAAACCACAGTCCTATCGTCTGATTTATTTATTTCATCTGAGATGCATTATTCACAAATCCCATAAATAATCTTCCTACAACAGGCCCTTGTTCTTTTTCCTGCATGGCTTCTTCTCCCAAAAGAAGCCATACGGGCGGGTGATATTTATTTATTCATTTATATACGTTTTTTGTAATATATTTATACTCTTTTTTTGTGAACTATTTACAGTTCAACTTTGTACTACTCTTTAAAGTGTAATAAAATTGTTCAGTTTAATTCCTTTTTGTCTGTTGGAATATTATTTGTGTTAGGAATTGTCTTACACCCCTATATTTTATTTTACATATTTATTTACACAAAATCTGCGAAGCAGCAGAAACCCAGTTAGAGGCTCCTTAGAAGTGATTCCAAAAGAATCTAATTTTACAAATAAAATAAATAAATAAACCAGTGATCACTGCCATTGACATGAAAGAGCGTGGGGCGGTCAGAGGTCCTGAAGAAAAAACCCAGGAGGGACACCCGGGCCCACACAGTCCCTGACTCCGGAGAAGGCTCTTTTCCTTTAAAAACAGAACAGCACTGAAATGTTTTTGATGATTTTGAGGTGCCCTCTGCACACCTGGAGATCCTGTTTATTTACAGCAGGGGTAGGCATCATCAGTCCTGAAGTGCCACAGAGAGGTCAGGTTTTCAGGATATGCACAATATATATCCATGAGGTATATTTGCATGCACAGCCACCACTGTAACCAAATATATCTCACACATATTCATTGTGGATATCCTGGAAACCTGATTTGTTTGTGGCACTCCAGGACCGGAGCTGGCTACTCCTGATTTATACTAATGAGGCTTTTCTTTGGCCAGACAGGCATGGCCATTCCTTGACTTTGAGGTGCATGAAAGGCCTAGTTCACAATCTTGTGCATCCTTCTCTGTGCTCCTTATTCAGAGCCTGCAACGGAGCAGTCTCTCCATGCCTGTCCCCTCACCTGTTACCTCTGCTGAGAACTCTGCACTCCACAATCTCACCGAACACCTCAAATCTTTGCTTCAGCTCGCTGGGGCTCATGCTCCTGGACAGGTTTCGGATACAGACCATGCGGCCTTCGTCCTGCGGAGAAGAAAGCAAATCTCTTTTCTTCGGCTCTCATTGGTGCCCCCTGTAATGATCTCTTGGAAATAATCTCAAGGGCAAGGTTACAAATAGGTGTGGGATCCTGGGCTGCAGCACCCAGTTTATCAGTGAGATGCGGCAATATCCAGGCTACAAGTGCAGGTGCCTCGCCCGCTTCATCCAGCTAGTCAGAAGGTAACGGCCAATGAGGAGAGACATTCCTCTCTCTCGGCCTGACACCTGGTCCCAGGTACATCTCATGGTTGCGTGTGTGTAGGGCAAGGTGCTGACAGACTGGGAGCCCTGCCTGCAGGAGCCCCTCATACTCCTTTCAATGCAGATGGGATATAGTGCTTGGACGGACAGATAGACAGAGAGGCAGCTTGCCCATGGTGACAGACTTTGTGCTAATGGAGTCCGGTGTAGGGCTGGCCACTGGCTCATGCACAGACACCAGAGTGTGGCCTTAGCAAGACCCTTCCACGGCTGTTTCCGCTTCCTGGCAATGCTTTGTTTGCTGGGGAAACTCTGAAACGTTGACAATATTTTTACTCGAAGGTATCTGAAAAAATGATTGGGATAAAATTATGAAAAAGGAATAGGTCCTTAAAAAAAACGGAGGTAAAATTTGAAAGCATTTAGGTGCATAAAATTAGCTTCTGCTCCCGTGATCGCTATTATATAAACATCAAAAGTACGTGTGTACACATGAAAAAGGGGCGGTCTAGAAGTGTCCCCGAGAGGGGGGGCTGGGTGGGAGGTCTGACTGAACGGGGGGAGGGGGGAGTTCAGGCTGAAGAATCAGGAGGGTCTCAATGACCTGGAGAGGGACTGAGTGACTTGGTGGAGGAATCAGGAAACTGGTGATGTCCATTCTGCATGCACGTTTTAAAGCATATTGACGTATGTATGTACATCAGGTTTTATGCAAGCAAGTGCTACTTTTTTCCATGCATAAAATATACATATGCATTTTCTAAAATTGGTACGAAAAGTCCATGCTTTCAGTCATTACGTATGTTCACACATAAGCATGCATATATGCAAATTTTATCTTATGAACGTATCATAAAACACTATCGTAGATCTCCATGACTGTAATGTTTTGACACAAGCAACAGAGGAAAGCAAAGATCTGCAGGTAAAACCAGGCAACTCCACAGCCGAGGAGGAGAGTCTCGCATAGAAGGGAGAGCTAGTGAGAAGTTGCATACCTTGAAATGTTAGAGAACACAATTAAAATTCCCCTTTCCATCGCATTATCACATCTGTCTCAAGCAAGCCTATGATTATCACAGTACCAGCTCTCATTTTAGCTCTCCCTCTAGTGGTCTTATCCCTGTAGGTCTCCTTTCTTTCTTGTCCAAAAAAATTGTGTTTCTATTAAGGTTCATATTCAGAGGCATTTAGCTGAATAACTCACTAGTTATCCGGCTTAATTAATATTTGGACACTTATCTGACTAAACTTTATCTGGATAACTTATCTAGCTATCTCTGGTTAGGCCAAGAGCTGTCTATAGTTAACCAGATAGTTAGCTGTCTAACTCTAAGGTAGCTGGCTATTTTCAGTAGTGCGGCTACACTATTGAATATACCTGCAAAGTCAGCCAGATAAGTTTATTTGGCTATCTTTGCTATCCGGCCAGTGACTGAATATGTAACCCTATATTTTCAGCTTTGAATGCAATGAGACATGCAACTTTTAAGGCCACGTCCCTTTTTTAATCCTCCTATCCTCCTCAGCTGTCTGTGGGGTGTTTGCCCTTTCAGTGTAGCAGAGCAGTGCGGGCTGAGTATTTAACGACCGGCAGCCCAGCAGTAGCACACTTTCTGGCACCTTAAACCCCAATTCCTCCTTGGGAATAAGATAAAACTCAAGACAGAAAAATGAAACCTCCAGAACATTTTTTGATCTGCCTGGGCTTCCTGCCTTTACGTTCCAATGTTACGCTCTTGTGGCATACTTCTGTTTGTTGCTCTCCTACGGTTTCACTGGATCGCCTACCCTGCTGTTTTTTGGGTCCATCTCATCATTTTGGCCAGGTGGATGGTAGTATACCCCTATCACTATAGTCTTCCCCGACACACAAGGGATTTCTACCCATAAAGATTAAATTGTGCATTTAGTCTCATGCAGGATGTTTATCCTGTTGGACTCTATGCCATCCCGGACATAAAGCGCCACACCTCCTCCCGAGTGCTCCTCTCTGTCATTGCGATATAATTTGTACCCCGGTATAGCACTGTCCCATTGGTTGTCCTCCTTCCACCATGTCTCTGAGATGCCAATTAAGTCTATGTCATCATTTACTGCTATACATTCTAATTCTCCCATCTTACTTCTTAGACTTCTGGCATTAGCATACAAACATTTCAAAGTTTGTTTTTTGTTTGTATTTTCATTCTGCTTTTTAATTGATAGGGATAAGTTAGAATTTTTTAGCTCAGGTGAGTTTTTAGTTACAGGCACTTGGACTACTTTTCTAATTATTGGAACCTCACTGTCGGGATGCCCTAATTCTAATGCATCATTAGTATCCTTTGAAGATACCTCTCTCCGAACCATGCACTGCTGAGCGACTGTCGGCTTTCCCCTTTGTTCTAGTTTAAAAGCTGCTCTATCTCCTTTTTAAAGGTTAGCACCAGCAGTCTGGTTCCACCCTGGTTAAGGTGAAGCCTGTCCCTTCGGAAAAGCCTCCCCCTTCCCCAAAAGGTTCCCCAGTTCCTAACAGAACTGAATCCCTCTTCCTTGCACTATCGTCTCATCCACACATTGAGACTCCGGAGCTCTGCCTGCCTCTGGTGACCTGCGCGTGGAACAGGGAGCATTTCAGAGAATTCTACCCTGGAGGTTCTGGATTTCAGCATAGAACCTCTGCCAGTCACTGAGGAGCCCCCTGCTGGCTGCCACAGAGACTGCGGTTACTCACGATGGCCTTTTCTCTTCGCTTCTGCAGGTGTCCCCGGCTCTGGTCTCCACCGCCGTGCTGCTCTCGGCACTGCTCACTATTCTCACATCTGTTTAAAAAAAAAAAAAACAAGGAAGACGTGAGGTTGTGTTAATAATACAGAAAATAAAGCCCAAACAACAGGCTGCTAATGTCTGTGGCATGCAGCTGTTGCTGCTGTTGCCTTTGAGATGCTGATAGAAATGATTTGAAAGAAACAAGATAAAAAACAGAAGAAAAGAATCTTGAAGCAGGAACCAGAGCAGAACAAGAAATGCACAGCACTCCCGGAGGAAAGGCACAAGGTGCATGCACAGTAGAGTGAGCAGTCCCAGTCTGCATCCAACATGTGTGGGCACGTTCAGGACGAGAAGAATCCAAGATCCTGTAGCCCACCAGAATGCCTGCCCAATGGACCAGTCAAACGTCACTTTTAGTGGTCGTGTCCACAGCAGGGGAAACCAATGCCCTCCAGAGTTCTACAGAGCAGCTCTAGCACAGATGCCACAAGCCTGAACTCTGCTCTGCTGAGCCCACTGAGGTGGTATTTCTGTAGCGACCTACCCTGTAGGAACTGAAATGAGACCACCCACTCATTTTACATGGACCACAGAGCAGCCTTCAGATTGCAACAATTTTCAGTCATAGCCCTCGTGACCTAAAGGTGAAAAGCTTTGCAACGCTGTGCAGTTTCACTGAGGTCCTCCTGTCTGTTGGAATCTCTGGTAATGCAAAATGGAAGTAGGGGGCAGCATCTGTGGTTTCTGTTAGCAGCAGAAGGACTTTCAGGAATGACTGCAGCAGCGATGCAGTAGTGTGTAGGTTACGATGGGACATGCTATCATCTCTGGTCACTTGGATTAAGTGCAGGATCTTGTACGCTCATTGACGCAGAATGGCACAGAGCAATGACAAAGCCACAAAATACTGACTTAGATAAGAGGCGATATCCTACACATGGTCCAGCTTCTACAGCTGGCAGCTGGGATGTATCCCTGCAGTGTGGACAGGAAAAACTAGGTGGGTAGATGAGGCCAGTTGGTCTCTGTGTTAGTGAGTTACACTAATCTGATGGTCAAACAGATTGTCCAGTATTTTTCCTACATTAATATTTATTCAGCTCCGGGAAGCCCTGCACTTGGTGCTCTGTACATACCTGAACACCCTCCTGTTGGCCGGAGACCTTGATCTGCAGCAGGAAGACTCAGAGGTGGACCAGTTTTGGGAGCAGGGTTGCAAACTGGCCCTTGCAGGTGGGCTCCTGTGTGGGTAGAGTTTCGGCTTACAGGGGAGCACAGAGCACTCTTCCTTCACTGGGGAGCCACTCTCGCTGCCGCTGCTTGCAAAGACCGTGGCACGGTCAGGACTCTTGCAGAAGGCGGCGTCCTCATCTTCCAGGGAATTTTCCAGAAAGCCAAAATGCTTGCTTAAGCTAGCTCGGATCTCATGGTCTTTTAGCGGCTTGCTGCTCGCCTTCGGCGCTGTCTTCCTCTCCTTGTCCTGGTCGTACCTGCCTGGCCCCTGCTGCTGCCTGCTTGCCACCTGTTTCAGAGGCTCGCAGGGCTTCAGCACCTTTCTGTGTAAAGCAGCCTCTGGCTTCGTAGCTAGACAGTAGTCATGGTCCCCGAAAGATCGAGAGAAAGGTCTTTTCAGCCCTTGCTGCTCCAGGCGTGCAGGCTGTGGGGACCCCTGCCTTAGGTGGGCAAGCAGTTCAGTTCGCTCTGGGTGCTTCCTGAGGGGCTTTCTGGGGGCTGCTGGTGCCTCGTCAGTTCTTTCTCCTTCGGCTGAGAGATTCACGAGAGCCTCGTCCTTCTCTGGCTGGTGGTTCGTGTCTGGCTTGTAGAGCTCTTCCTCTGCAGGTTTGTAAGGTGGGGTGGTAGGCGGTGTAAGACCTTCATCCAGATCAGGGGAAAGAAAATCAAAGAGAAAACCAGTGAATCGCAAGGCAATTAGGGGTGCAAACAGACAGAGTTTCCACACAATGAAGGAGCCAGCTGGCAGCATCCCTACTTAATGCCTGAAAAAAGAGAGAGGCCTCGGACAGCAGCAGCAGCCGAGGAGCAACAAACCTTACGGAAAGAACCACTGCCTTCCCCTTGGGATTATCTCGGAAAATTGTCAGGGAATTTATTAAATTAGCTGAGTGCTCACAGTGGCATGAAGAGCATATCTGGATCCCGGGACCACCCGGGATTGGGAATGACGCTGGAGGAGAGTGGCAGAAATGCACGGAGATGCTGGGACGGTACTGGGCACTCTGGCTACTTCAGGGCTGTGGGTGGTATTAATCGGAGATACCGCAGCAACCATGCGGCATGACCTCCAGGTGCAAGTGAAATTTGCATGCACACTGAGAGATACAAGAATAACCGCTTTCAAGCAGTGCACGCTGAAAAGAAATGTGCTGCGCGGTAAAAACCCTTCTGTCCTGCATGCACAGTTGTTTGCACAGTCTGTCTGCTGCTGGGTCTATGCGAGGTGAGTACAGATGGCCGGGCTGGGTCGGATGGCTTTACCTGCTGTCCCACAGAGCTCCACCGTCAGTGCCTGTTCAAAGCTCTTCTTTTCAAGTGAAGCATCGCTGCAGGATACAGGTAAAGAGTTAGCACAGCAAACATACACCGCGCCGACAATGTTTTCCATCCCATCTCGTCAGTGGATGGAAAGGCCTGTGACAGGGCAATCCTGATGCCACTGGACGAGCCGAGCAGGGGGTGCAGGGAGACTATTACATGCTAATACTTCTCTTTTTCACAGGCCCCTTCTGCCCAAGGGCCATCCCCTACAGCAGGGGTGGGCAATTCCGGTCCTCGAGGGCCACAAACCAGTCTGGATTTCAGGATATCCCTAATGAATATGCATGAGAGAGATTTGCGTGCACTCTGCCTCAGTTGTATGCAAGTCTATGTCATGCATATTCATTAGGATATCCTAAAACCTCGACAGGTTTGTGGCCCTCGAGGACTGGAAATGCCCACCCCTGCTCTACAGCAACGGGGATGGCCCTTGAGCAGGATGTGCCCCCAGGTTGCCCAGAGAATGAACTCGATGGGTGCCAAAAAGCAGAGGCCGGTTTTGTGATGAAGGACATTCATGGGGCTGGTAATAGGGAAACAGGCAATGCTTATTTATGGCTGTGCCGCAGCAACAATCTTTTATGCAAATTAGGGCAATGGGGACACAGCAAGAGTCCCTTCCGAAACTGCATCATCAGGATTGGTCAATCTGCTCTGATTCGCTGGATCACAGAGGACGAGACAAGAGGAACAGGAGCTTCCAGCAGAGGCATCAAACATTAAGCAGATTTGTTTTGATCCTTAGGTGTTACCCTAAACCAGGGGTGTCATTGATAAATGGAGGGGAAACGACGTAGGAAAAAGCTTAGGCACTTGTCAGGGGAGGAGAGATAGACCAGGATTCTAATTATTTCGTTATAAATTCCTGTATTCCGCA